>NW_015091123.1:437221-449864 GCF_001431845.1 Calidris pugnax | reverse complement strand
AACCTAGAAGATTCTGTGATTCTGTGATCTCCCTGGTGAGGAAAGGCTGAGAGAGCTGGGACTCTTGAGGCTGGAGAAGAGAAGGCTGAGGGGAGACCTTCTTCATGCTCCCAAGGATCTCCAGGGTGGGTTGAAGGAGGATGGAGCCGGACTCTTTTCCGTGGTTGCCAGGGACAGGCCGAGGGGCAACGGGCACAAGCTGGAGCAGGGGAAGTTCCACTGCAATGGGAGGAAGAAGTTGTTTGGGGTGAGGGTGGCAGAGCCCTGGCAGAGGCTGCCCAGGGAGGGTGTGGAGTCCCCTTCTCTGGAGATCTTCAAGCCCCACCTGGATGCTCCTGAGTGATGTGCTCTGGGCAGCCCTACCTTGGCAGGGGGGTTGGACTGGATGGTCTCTAGAAGGTCCCTTCCAACTCCAACGATTCTGTGACGCCTGGGAAAGGGGCATCAGGGATGTCCCCTGTCCTGTGTCCCGGTGTCACTTGTCACCTGGCAGCCCGGATGCGGGGTGATGGGCTCAGATATTCTTCTTGGCACCACCTGGACTCGCTCGTTGCTTTAATTCCCAGCATTTCTCATATTCCCGCTGCTCGTCTCATTTCGAGGAGCTTCTCATTCCCCGCTGTTTGTTTAGTCTCAGTGCTGGACCCTGCTCAATATTTGCCTTCTCCTCCCTACTGTTTGTTCTTATTTCCATGTGTTTAACATATATATTTGTCGCTATCTGCCCGGTAATCGTCACCGCTTTCCCTCCCTGCTTCCCTCTTCCCTGCTCAGCCCGAGGAGCAGCCTCGCAGAGGGAATCCTCCCTGATTTCCAAGGGCAGGATGGATGCTCCAAACACCAGCAGATGCTGGAATTTCAGGGAAAACCACCCCAGGAGAAGCAGACAGCAAACCCATGGGCTCAGGTTTTTGTTTCTAAGCCACAGAAAGGCTTCCATAATAGCTCTATATCTTCTTTATTTTTTTTTTCCCCGTTTTTCTCCAAGTCTTTTGGGGCAGGCTATTTCCTGGGGGATGTTCCTGTGCCTGACAGTGGGTTAACTCCTAAGGTGCAGAGCAGGCACACGTAACCCCAAATCTTTCCTTCCCCCCATCCTGCTGCTCAGTGTGGAGGTGAATGATAGCCCTCCCCATGCCAGGGGTTTGTCTGTGTGCTGCCATGGCTTGGAGAGTGCTGGAAAATGGGAATAAAGACGAGGGAGAAGAGAAGAGAGAGATGGAAAAAGGATAGAGAGGCAAGAGATAGTGCTCCTGATGATGCCTGGGACTTGTTTGCATGATGCCATGGGTTTAAGAGTGCTGGAAAATGGGAATAGGGAGGAGGAAGAAGAGAAGAGATGGGGGCAAAAAGGATGCAGAGGCAAGTGATAGCCCTCCTGATGCCAGGGGTTTGTCTGTATGATGCCATGGCTTTGAGAGCGCTGGAAAATGGGAATAAAGAGGAGGAAGAAGAGAAGAGATGCGGGCAAAAAGGATGCAGAGGCAAGTGATAGCCCTCCTGATGAGAGGGGTTTGTCTGTATGATGCCATGGCTTTGAGAGCGCTGGAAAATGGGAATAAAGAGGAGGAAGAAGAGAAGAGATGCGGGCAAAAAGGATGCAGAGGCAAGTGATAGCCCTCCTGATGAGAGGGGTTTGTCTGTATGATGCCATGGCTTTGAGAGCGCTGGAAAATGGGAATAAAGATGAGGAAAAAGCGAAGAGAGAGGGGGAAAAAGGATGAGGAGGCAAGAGATAGTGGTCCCGATGCCTGGGACTTGTTTGCATGACGCCATGGGTTTGAGAGTGCTGGAAAATGGGAATAAAGAGGAGGAAGAAGAGAAGGGGCGAGGGGCAAAAGGATGCAGAGGCAAGCGATAGCCCTCCCAGTGCCAGGGGCTTGTCTGTGTGATGCCATGGCTTTGAGAGCGCTGGAAAATGGGAATAAAGAGGAGGAGGAAAAGGAGAGAGAGAGAAAAAATACGCACTGGGCGAGAAATTAAATACGCTGTTTTTCTCCCAAAAAAAACCCCAAAAACCCAACCCCAGCCTATTGTTTCATATCAGGTTTCCTCTTGAGCAAGCAATTGTGAAGCCAACCTGTCCCGGGGAATGAGCTGTCGCTCCACGGGCTGAACAAACACTGAACAAACACTATTGATTGCGGCGCAGGGGGGAGGCAGCAGCAGCGACGTGCTGGGGAGGGGGGGAAGCTCCTTTGGTGGGGGGCGACCCGGCTCCTGCTGTCGTACGTGGGGCTGGGGTGATGCACAGCAGATGGGGAGAGCTTCCGTGGGGGGGTGTGGGACACCTTGGGTGGCACCCGGCCAAAATTTTGGAAGGAGAACCCAGGTTCTGGGTGTGGATGCTCTTTTCCGATGCGTGGATTATTTCTTTTCTGGCTTTTTTTGGCACGTGTTCCCGCTGTTGGGAGGGCAGGACCCTCCGAAACCACCCCTGGACCCTCCGAAACCACCCCTGGACCCTCCGAAACCACCCCTGGACCCTCCAAAACTACCCCTGGACCCTCCGAAACCACCCCTGGACCCTCCGAAACCACCCCTGTGCCACCTCTGCAGCCTCCTGCCCCCTCCAGCACCCCAGCACATTGGATCCCCATGGGGATGGCATCATCTTCCCTCCTCCTTGCTCCCTCTTCACCTTCCACCAGCTCCGTGCTTGGCTCTAAGGGCAGCTCTTGCTTGTTTTTATTATTTATTTGAGCTGGCAGCTCTCTCTTTTGCAAAGATTCCCCCCGCTTTCCCTCATCCTGTCCTTCATTGTATCGCACTCGAGGCATCTCCATCTTCCCCCCCCAACCCCCCCGTGCTGCTATAGCAACTGCTGGAGATGCTACAGCAAGGTTGTCCTGGCCAGGGCCATCTGCACAGGAACGATACCTACTTCAGGCGTTTTTAGCACCGAGCAGGTAACGCTGAGTGTTGCAAAGAGCAACCGGTTGCGGCTCTGGAGCGATATCACCATCCAGAGGGTTCCTCAGCTCATAAAACCTCCCCCTCCCTGTAGTTACAGAGAAGCAACGTTTCTGCTTCTCGCTTGGCAACGGGGAGTCCTACGGTGAGTAGACCCACGTGCATTGGCCATAATCATCCCTCACATTTATAGACCCCCCACTTCATCCCCAAGGATCCCACCAGGCTTGGCGGCCAGCGTTGTGTGATGGGATCTCTCTACAACTCCCTGAAAGGAGGGTGTAGAGAGGTGGGGGCCGGTCTCTTTTCTCAAGTCACAGGCGACAGGACGAGAGGAAATGGCCTCAAGTTGCGCCAGGGGAGGTTCAGGCTGGATATTAGGAACAATTTTTTCACTGAAAGGGTTCTCAGCCCTTGGAATGGGCTGCCCAGGGAGGTGGTTGAGGCCCCATCCCTGGAGGTGTTCAAAAGCCGGGTTGATGTAGTGCTGGGAGGTCTGGTTTAGTGATGATGCTCCTTGTTTGTTGTGTGGGTGTCTATTTTTGTCAGTGAGGTTGACAGTTGGACAAGATGATCTTTGAGGTCCCTTCCAACCTAGAAGATTCTGTGATGCTGTGATCCATCATCTGGTGTTAAAGCCTGGTTGGATCCTGCTGGGATGGAGCGTGGCAGCTCTTGAAGGTGGCTTTTATTTGCGATGGGGAACTCATCTCGTAACCCCCACAAACCCACGGGAGAGGTGTGGAGGGGATGAACCCCACCTCCAGACCAGAGCTGGGGATCCCAGTCTGGTGGGTCCCATCCCACAGCTCTCCCTTGGTCCTTCACCCCACCAACCTGGTGCAGCAGGTTGGTCTGTGCCCCTCCTAGACCAAAAAAAAAGGCTGTATTTTCCTGCAGCTTCTGGATTTCTCCCGCCTGGAGTAGAGGGGCTGATGGAGGGGGTTTGACACGGCCATAGCCCAAAGTTGCCTGCCATGACAACGCTGTTAATGAACAGATTTAATTGCAGCCAGGCGAGCCGCCGTATTCTCTGCTTCCCACCCCTCAGGCACGTTGCTCTCCTGCATGAATATTTGGGGTGAGAGAGGGAGGAAATGGGTGTCCCCCGACACCAGCCAGGGCTCTGGATGTGTCCCCCCTCCCCTTGCGTCGCTCTTTCCAAATGACTCTCGTCGTCTTGATGCCTCTCCCAGATCCATGGGCTTTTTGAAGCATCATCTCCAGCCTTCTTGGGGGTGGCTGGGGCTGTGCTGTGTCCCTTGTCACCCCCCCTTGCACGTTGCTGGTTAATGCCATCAGAGATGTTGGGAATATCCCTTTTAAGGCACTGGGGTCCCCAGTGAGCCCTGCTGGCTGGCTAATGAGCGGTGATCCTTGTGTTATCCACTGTAATTGTCTCCGTATTAAATGGGAGTAAGGATGAGGAAGAAGGAAGAGAGAGATGGGGAAAAAATATTGGGAGGCAAGAGATAGCTTTCCTGATGCCAGGGGCTTGTCTGTGTGCTGCCATGGGTTTGGGAGTGCTGGAAAATTGGAATAAAGAGGGAGGAGAAAGGATGCAGAGGCAATTGATAGCCCTCTTGATGCCAAGAGTTTGTGTGTTTGTTGTGATGGCTAGGAGAGTGCTGGAAAATGGGAATAAAGAGGAGGAAGAAGAGAAGAGAGGTGGGGGGGAAGGATGCAGAGACAAGTGATAGCCTTCTTGATGCCAGGGGCTTGTCTGTTTGTTGTGATGGGTAGGAGAGTGCTGGAAAATAGGAATAAAGAGGAGGAAGAAGAGAAGAGAGGTGGGGGGGAAGGATGCAGAGACAAGTGATAGCCTTCTTGATGCCAGGGGCTTGTCTGTTTGTTGTGATGGGTAGGAGAGTGCTGGAAAATAGGAATAAAGAGGAGGAAGAAGAGAAGAGAGGTGGGGGGGAAGGATGCAGAGACAAGTGATAGCCTTCTTGATGCCAGGGGCTTGTCTGTTTGTTGTGATGGGTAGGAGAGTGCTGGAAAATAGGAATAAAGAGGAGGAAGAAGAGAAGAGAGGTGGGGGGGAAGGATGCAGAGACAAGTGATAGCCTTCTTGATGCCAGGGGCTTGTCTGTTTGTTGTGATGGGTAGGAGAGTGCTGGAAAATAGGAATAAAGAGGAGGAAGAAGAGAAGAGAGGTGGGGGGGAAGGATGCAGAGACAAGTGATAGCCTTCTTGATGCCAGGGGCTTGTCTGTTTGTTGTGATGGCTTGGAGAGTGGTGGAAAATAGGAATAAAGAGGAGGAAGAAGAAAAGAGAGAGGTGGAAAACAGATAGAGATAGTGCTCCTGATGCCTGGGAGTTGTTTGCATGATGCCATGGGTTTGAAAGTGCTGGAAAATGGGAATAAAGAGGAGGAAGAAGAGAAGAGAGAGGTGGAAAAAGGATACAGAGGGAAGAGACAGTGATCCTGATGCCTGGGACTTGTTTGCAGGATGCCATGAATTTGAGAGTGCTGGGAAATGGGAATAAAGAGGATGAAGAAGAGGAGAGGTGGGGGGAAAGGATGCAGAGACAAGTGATAGCCTTCTTGATGCCAGGGGCTTGTCTGGTTGTTGTGATGGCTTTGAGAGTGCTGGAAAATGAGAATAAAGAGGAGGAAGAAGAGAAGAGAGAGGTGGAAAAAGGATACAGAGGGAAGAGACAGTGATCCTGATGCCTGGGACTTGTTTGCATGATGCTGTGAATTTGAGAGTGCTGGAAAATGGGAATTAAGAGGAGGAAGAAGAGAAGGGGGGTGGGAGGGAAAGGATGCAGAGTCAAGTGATGGTGTTCTTGATGCCAGGGGCTTGTCTGTTTGCCGTGATGGCTTTGAAAGTGCTGGAAAACGGGAAGATAGAGGAGGAAGAAAAGAGAGAGGGGGAAAAAAGACTGGGAGGGAAGAGATAGTGCTCCTGATGATGCCTGGGACTTGTTTGCATGATGCCATGGGTTTGAGAGTGCCGGAAAATGGGAATAAAGAGGAGGAAGAAGAGAATAGAGAAGGCCAAAAAGGATGCAGAGGCAAGACATAGCCTTCTTGATGCCAGGGGCTTGTCTGTGTGCTGTGATGGCTTTGAAAGTGCTGGAAAATGGGAATAAAGAGGGGTAAAAAAGGATGCAGAGGCAAGTGGTAGCCCTCGTGATGCCAAGGGTTTGTCTGTGTGCTGCCATGGCTTGGAGAGTGCTGGAAAATGGGAATAAGGATGAGGAAGAGGAGAAGCGAGAGGGGCAAAAAGGATGCAGAGGCAAGTGATAGCCCTCCCGATGCCAAGGGTTTGTCTGTGTGCTGTGATGGCTTTGAAAGTGCTGGAAAATTGGAATAAAGAAGGGGGAGAAAGGATGCAGAGGCAAGTGATAGTCCTCTTGATGCCAAGGGTTTGTCTGTGTGCTGTGATGGTTTTGAGAGTGCTGGAAAATGGGAATAAAGAGGAGGAAGAAGAGAAGAGAGAGGTGGAAAAAAGATACAGAGGCAAGAGACAGTGCTCCTGATGCCTGGGACTTGTTTGCATGATGCCATGAATTTGAGAGTGCTGGAAAATGGGAATAAAGAGGAGGAAGAAGAGAAGAGGTGGGGGGAAAGGATGCAGAGACAAGTGATAGCCTTCTTGATGCCAGGGGCTTGTCTGGTTGTTGTGATGGCTTTGAGAGTGCTGGAAAATGAGAATAAAGAGGAGGAAGAAGAGAAGAGAGAGGTGGAAAAAGGATACAGAGGGAAGAGACAGTGATCCTGATGCCTGGGACTTGTTTGCATGATGCTGTGAATTTGAGAGTGCTGGAAAATGGGAATTAAGAGGAGGAAGAAGAGAAGGGGGGTGGGAGGGAAAGGATGCAGAGTCAAGTGATGGTGTTCTTGATGCCAGGGGCTTGTCTGTTTGCCGTGATGGCTTTGAAAGTGCTGGAAAACGGGAAGATAGAGGAGGAAGAAAAGAGAGAGGGGGAAAAAAGACTGGGAGGGAAGAGATAGTGCTCCTGATGATGCCTGGGACTTGTTTGCATGATGCCATGGGTTTGAGAGTGCCGGAAAATGGGAATAAAGAGGAGGAAGAAGAGAATAGAGAAGGCCAAAAAGGATGCAGAGGCAAGACATAGCCTTCTTGATACCAGGGGCTTGTCTGTGTGCTGTGATGGCTTTGAAAGTGCTGGAAAATTGGAATAAAGAGTGGGGAGAAAGGATGCAGAGGCAAGTGATAGTCCTCTTGATGCCAGAGGCTTGTCTGTTTGCTGTGATGGCTTTGAGAGTGCTGGAAAATGGGAATAAAGAGGAGGAAGAAAACAGAGAGGGGGGAAAAAGATTGGGAGGGAAGAGATAGTGCTCCTGATGATGCCTGGGACTTGTTTGCATGATGCCATGGGTTTAAGAGTGCTGGAAAATGGGAATAAAGAGGAGGAAGAAGAGAAGAGAGAGAGGGGAAAAAAGATTGGGAGGCAAAAGACAGTACTCCTGATGTGTGGGATTTGTTTGCATGATGCCATGAATTTGAGAGTGCTGGAAAATGGGAATAAAGAGGAGGAAGAGAAGGGGGCGGGAGGGAAAGGATGCAGAGGCAAGTGATAGCTCTCCCGATGCCAAGGGTTTGTCTGTGTGCTGCGATGGCTTTGAAAATGCTGGAAAATGGGAATAAAGAGTGGGGAGAAAAGATGCAGAGGCATGTGATAGCTCTCTTGATGCCCAGGGTTTGTCTGTGTGCTGCCATGGCTTGGACAGTGCTGGAAAATGGGAATAAAGATGAGGGAGAAGAGGAGAGAGAGATGGAAAAAGGATAGAGAGGCAAGAGATAGTGCTCCTGATGATGCCTGGGACTTGTTTGAATGATGCCATGGGTTTAAGAGTGCTGGAAAATGGGAATAGGGAGGAGGAAGAAGAGAAGAGATGGGGGCAAAAAGGATGCAGAGGCAAGTGATAGCCCTCCCGATGCCAGGGGTTTGTCTGTGTGCTGGAAAATTGGAATAAAGAGGAAGAAGAAGAGAAGAGATGGGGGCAAAAAGGATGCAGAGGCAAGTGATAGCCCTCCCGATGCCAGGGGTTTGTCTGTGTGCTGTGATGGCTTTGAGAGTGCTGGAAAATGGGAATTAAGAGGAGGAAGAAGAGAAGGGGGGTGGGAGGGAAAGGATGCAGAGTCAAGTGATGGTGTTCTTGATGCCAGGGGCTTGTCTGTTTGCTGTGATGGCTTTGAGAGTGCTGGAAAATGGGAATAAAGAGTGGGGAGAAAGGATGCAGAGGCAAGTGATAGCTCTCCCGATGCCAAGGGTTTGTCTGTGTGCTGCGATGGCTTTGAAAATGCTGGAAAATGGGAATAAAGAGTGGGGAGAAAGGATGCAGAGGCAAGTGATAGCTCTCCCGATGCCAAGGGTTTGTCTGTGTGCTGCGATGGCTTTGAAAATGCTGGAAAATGGGAATAAAGAGTGGGGAGAAAGGATGCAGAGGCAAGTGATAGCTCTCCCGATGCCAAGGGTTTGTCTGTGTGCTGCGATGGCTTTGAAAATGCTGGAAAATGGGAATAAAGAGTGGGGAGAAAGGATGCAGAGGCAAGTGATAGCTCTCCCGATGCCAAGGGTTTGTCTGTGTGCTGCGATGGCTTTGAAAATGCTGGAAAATGGGAATAAAGAGTGGGGAGAAAGGATGCAGAGGCAAGTGATAGCTCTCCCGATGCCAAGGGTTTGTCTGTGTGCTGCGATGGCTTTGAAAATGCTGGAAAATGGGAATAAAGAGTGGGGAGAAAGGATGCAGAGGCAAGTGATAGCTCTCCCGATGCCAAGGGTTTGTCTGTGTGCTGCGATGGCTTTGAAAATGCTGGAAAATGGGAATAAAGAGTGGGGAGAAAAGATGCAGAGGCATGTGATAGCTCTCTTGATGCCCAGGGTTTGTCTGTGTGCTGTGATGGCTTTGAGAGTGCTGGAAAACAGGAATATAGAGGAGGAAGAGGAGAAGAGAGAGTGGGAAAAAAGACTGGGAGGGAAGAGATAGTGCTCCTGATGCCCAGGACTTGTTTGCATGATGCCATGAGTTTGGGAGTGCTGGAAAATGGGAATAAAGAGGAGGAAGAGGAGAAGAGAGAGGGGCAAAAAGGATGCAGAGGCAAATGATAAACCTCTTGATGCCAGGGGCTTGTCTGTTTGCTGTGATGGCTTTGAGAGTGCTGGCAAACAGGAATATAGAGGAGGAAGAGGAGAAGAGAGAGGGGCAAAAAGGATGCAGAGGCAAATGATAAACCTCTTGATGCCAGGGGCTTGTCTGTTTGCTGTGATGGCTTTGAGAGTGCTGGCAAACAGGAATATAGAGGAGGAAGAGGAGAAGAGAGAGGGGCAAAAAGGATGCAGAGGCAAATGATAAACCTCTTGATGCCAGGGGTTTGCTGTGATGGCTTTGAGAGTGCTGGAAAACAGGAATATAGAGGAGGAAGAGGAGAAGAGAGAGTGGGAAAAAAGACTGGGAGGGAAGAGATAGTGCTCCTGATGCCCAGGACTTGTTTGCATGATGCCATGGGTTTAAGAGTGCTGGAAAATGGGAATAAAGACAACGAAGAGGAGAAGAGAGAGGGGCAAAAAGGATGCAAAGGCAAACGATAAACCTCTTGATGCCAGGGGTTTGTCTGTGTGATGTGATGGTTTTGAAAGTGCTGGAAAATTGGAATAAAGAGGAGGAAGAAGAGAAGAGAGAGGTGGAAAAAGGATAGAGAGGCAAGAGATAGCCCTCCCGATGCCTGGGACTTGTTTGCATGATACCATGGGCTTTGGAGTGCTGGAAAATGGGAATAAAGGAGGAAGAGGAGAAGAGAGAGGGGCAAAAAGGATGCAGAGGCAAATGATAAACCTCTTGATGCCAGGGGTTTTGTCTGTGTGCTGTGATGGTTTTGAGAGTGCTGGAAAATGGGAATAAGAGGAGGGAGAAGGTGGGGGTGGAATATGAGGAGTCAAGAGACAGTGTTCCTGATGCCTGGGACTTGTTTGTATGATGCCATGAGTTTGAGAGAGCTGGAAAATGGGAATAAATGTAAGGAGGAGGAAAAGGAGAGGGGGCTGTGTTATCCACTGTAATTATCTTTGTATTAGCAGGAATAATCTGTTAACCTTCTGGGCCAGGATTCCCCTGATCCCCTCTTTGTCCCAGCTCGGGGGGGGGGAAGCGGGGATCCCCTGCGATGCGGGGGACAAGGCTCCCCACCTCCTTCCGAGGAGTATTGCTCTTTCCATGCTAGGAAATGGGGTTTGTCTTTGAAAATATTTTGAAATCCACTGACAAAACCCCAGCACCCTGTCAGAGGCAGGTATTATTGATGTTGTTATTACTGCATCTCTTGTCTCCGCTGCAAAGGATGCCTGACCATGCTGACAGCTGCTATTAAGAAAGTTGCCCAGCCCGTGTTTCTGGGGATATAATTCTTTCTGGGCAAAGTTAAACACTAGAAGGGGTTATTTCATGCAGTAAAAGCCGTGGAAAAGTTTGTCCATGACATGTGAATAGTAATCATCTTGTGTATTCTCCAGAGACAGGCCTATTACCAGGTCCCTATTTCCAGACACGGCACAACCTGTTATTCCCATTCTGCAGCTGCAAAGGGTAAACTGGGTGTTCAGGGCAACAGGTATTCAGGGCAAACAGGGGGAGAAATGACATTTCTGTTCAAGGGAACATCTCCCTTCCGAGGAGAGGCTGAGGGACTTGGGGCTTTGGAGTGTGGAGAAGAGAAGGCCGAGGGGGGATCTGATCAACACCTCTAAATACTGAAAGGGTGGGTGTCAGGAGGATGGGGCTGGTCTTTTTTCAGTGGTGCCCAGGGACAGGACAAGAGGGAACGGGCACAAACTTGAACATTTGAAGTTCCACCTAAAGATGAGGAGGAACTTCTTCACTTTGAGGGTGACAGAGCCCTGGAAGAGAGTGCCCAGAGAGGTGGTGGGGTCTCCTTCTCTGGAGATATTCAACCCCCCCGGACATGTTCCTGTGAGACCTGCTCTGGTAGGGGGTTGGATTAGAAGATCTCCAGAGGTCCTTTCCAACCCCCTATCATTCTGTGATGCTGTTTCTCATGCTACAGGGCTGAGAAACACCAAGGGGTTATTATTTCCCCCAAGATAGACAATGTTCTGAGCCCCCCCAGACCAATATGAGGCTTCAGCCCCTTTATGGCTTTAACATAAAACTAGGAGATGGGTGGTGGCTGGGGCTTTCTATTAAGTGGTAAAATAGCAGGAGGAGGAGAAGGACACATGGGCTGGAGCAAGCAGAGAGCACAGCTCAAAGCTCCACTCCCTGAGCATCCCTAAAAACCCCCCAAAAGGGACTGTACTGGCCCTTGGGTGACAGCCACCCGAAGGAGGGAACAGAAAGGAGCAGGGAAGGTGATTCCTGACAAGATCCTTTATTTTCAAGGATCCTTTCCAGCCCTGCTCTGGTTTTTCCCCACCAGCTGAGCAGCAGGGACCCAGCTGGAAGCCCTGTCCTCCATGACAAGGTGGTTCCTGGCCCATCTCCTGCCTGTCACCAGCAGGACCCTGGGCGAGTGGCACAGGCTGCCATCCATTAGCAGTTTTCCCCAGCGCTGCACTTTATCCCTGTCATTTAGGGTTGGTGTGCTATTATTTAGTCTATTTCCAAGATCTTATTACATTTTTTATTCATAGGGAGGTTAGATTTATATATTGAAGATCAATAACAGGCTCTATCATGGCTACATTATTAATAAGGAATACATTACATGTAGACAGACAGCCCGCTATTGGATTTACTTAGTAGATATGCTTTTTGGGGGCAATTCTGAAAATTTACTACCTGTTCGATCTCCCTTCCTCTCCCCAACCCTCCCTCTTTCTGCATTTGGGTAATAGCAACTTTATTTAGCAGCATATGTCCTTTGTCCCTGCAGATGACACTGCCGTGTCTGGTCCCCTCAGAGCCCCTAAATCTGTGCAAGACACAAAAAGAACATCCTCATCTCTTTAATATTAGGGCACTTTATTCCCTTTCTGCTTTACCTGTCACACCTGTGGCCAGAAAGGGAACACAGCCGTGACCATCTCCAGCATCAAGTAGTGATGGCCCTGCCCCAGCTAGGAAGGGGAGGCAGAAACTGTAAGTTAGGGAAATTCAGGACAAAAAAAAATCAACTACCAGTCACAGTCCTCAGTGCTGCAACATAGCCTTGGGGAGAAAAAAGAAAAAGAAAGTCTCAGAAATGGGGGGAGAGAAAAAGAATCAGAAGGTTTAAACCCTCTTTCAGGGCTCTCAGCAAAATTAAATGCCTCAGGAATAAAGTCACTGCTTGTGAGGTCTCAGGACCCCCCAGCACCAGCTCCCCACATGCCCCCCCCACACCCCAAGGTGGCCACAGCAGAGACAGGGCAGCTCTCCCCAGCCCAGCACTACTAAAGATTCATTTTTTTACTTGTTAATTCAATTTATTGGCTATTAATTCTATTTATTACCTGTTAATCCCAAGCCAGGTCCAGGCGACCAGCAGCCAGCCACAGCCAAACACGCAGGGGCCATCTCCCAGCCCAGGCTGGTGGCCACACACCGGAGGGAGAGCTGAGGCCAGCAGGGAGAAAATGGGAAGAAAAAGTAAAGAAAAAGGTATAGAGTGTCCCTACTTTTTCCCCCCCACAGCTTTTGTCTGCAAGAATGCCTTGCCCCTGGGCACCTTCTCCAAATACAGATGGTATGTCACCAACATCCTGCAGGTCAAGCAGATCTTCAACACGCCCAAGGCAAAAGAAGGGGGAGGAAAGGCAG
>NW_015091123.1:435465-436755 GCF_001431845.1 Calidris pugnax | reverse complement strand
ACCCTTGAGATAGGTTTTCCCCTACTCCCCAGCCCCCACCCAGGAAAAATTAGCCAAAAAAACCCACTCACCAGAACATCCCCATCCTCCTCCTGAAACAAACACCACTCCCAGCCCTGGGGGGGGCCCTCAAGTCACACCCCCACCCTCAACAAAAAAATTAAAACCTCACTCACCAGGAAGTCTTCATCCTCCTCCAGCCACCTGGAACACAAACAGCCCATTAAACAATTAATCCCCTAATCCCAGCCCTGGGGGGGCACACATCCCAGGCTGGAAGGGATCGGGGGGACAGATCCTGAGGAGCCCCCCCCAAAAGGAAAACAGCCAAAAAATAATAAAAAATTAACTTACCAAAACATCTTCATCTTCCTCCAACCACCTGAAACACAAACAAAACATTAAACAAATCTTCCACAAAGCCCAGCCCTGGGGGGGCCTCTACCACCCCCCCTCAAAAGGACTAAGTCAGCCCCCACCCTCAACAAAATCAAGCAAAACACCCCCCCCAGGAAACCTTCCTCCTCAAAACACCAGTAAAACCCACTATAAATCCCAGCCCCAGGGGGGAGAGACACATCCACAACACCCCCAGATTCACACCTGGGGAGTGGGGGGGGGCACCTGGACCCTATTAGGGCTCCAGGAACCCACCCCCCCACCCAATTAAAAACAAAAAGCCAAATGAAGTCACTCACCAACAGCCCCTCATCATCCTCAGCTCTTCTGCTCTGCTGCCAGCCACCTGAAATAAAGACCAGTTCAACACACAAAAATGCCACACATCCCAGTTCGGGGGGGGGGACAAGCCCAGCAGACACCCCCCCCAAATCACCAGAAGCTGCAAAACACCAAGACCCTCAACCCCACCAACCAGAGCTGGCCATAAAGGGAATATTGTCCCCAATTCCCACACCAGAGCCCTCCAGAAGTCAACTTCTCCCCAACAACCCCCCCAATAAAATCTAATTATTGCCACAAATAATTAACCATGCATCTTCTGTGCCCCCAGCCACCATCACCTTCCCCTGACCCCCCCCAGGACTGCACCCCACATACCTGCAGGGACAATTCTCCTGCTGCTGCCACAAAAAACACCTGCAAAATTAAAAATAGCCTCCCTGCATCCACTGCTGAGGGGATACCCCCCCAGAACAGGGGTGCACACCAAGGGCAGCCCCCCCACCTCCAAGAAAATAAGCACAGCCCCAAGTTCAGCTGGAAGCCAGCAGCCAGACAGGGGGTTTGGGGGTCTGGGGGGGTCCAGGGAACCCAGTGAGCAGCACCCAA
>NW_015091123.1:434503-434916 GCF_001431845.1 Calidris pugnax | reverse complement strand
TCCCAGTCCCTCCCAGTAACCCCCAACAGTCAACACCGCACTCCCCCCACTGGTCCCAGTAAGCACCCGGGAGACTCCAGCGAGCTCCCAGTCCCTCCCAGTAAGCACCCAGTTGCTCTCCGTCGACTCTCAGGAGCTCCCAGTCCCTGCCAGTAGCTCCCAGCAGCCTCCAACAGGCAACAACCAGCCCCCCATTACTCCCAGTTAGCACCTAGGACCTCCTAGCAGCTCCCAGTAAGCACCCAGTTGCCCTCCATCGACTCTCAGGAGCTCCCAGCGGGCAGCAGCAAGCTCCCAGTCCTTCCCAGTAGCCCCAAACAGGCAACAGCTAGCCCCTCACTGCCCCCAGTAAGCAGCCGGGAGCCCCCCAGCAGCTTCCAGTAAGTGGTTGCTAGCCCCCAGTTGCTCCCAGT
>NW_015091123.1:433881-434493 GCF_001431845.1 Calidris pugnax | reverse complement strand
CGGGTGTGTGTCATCCTTTGTCACCGCCCCCCCCCCGGCACCCTCCGGGGGGATGTCACTCTGTGTGTGTGCCCCCCCAACCAAGTCCTGCACCCTAGGACCCTCTGGGGGGGGGTGTGTGTCACCCTTTGTCACCCCCTCAGCACCTTCTGGGAGGGGGGGGGTCACCTCTTTGTCCTCCCCCCCCGCTAATTACCAACACGGAGGTTAATCACGGGGAGGGGAGCCCTAGGAGGAGGGGGAAGGGTTTGACCCTGAAAGAGGGGAGATGGAGATGGAGATGAGATGTGGAGATGCCTCCATCGACTCTCAGGAGCTCCCAGCGGGCAGCAGCAAGCTCCCAGTCCTTCCCAGTAGCCCCAAACAGGCAACAGCTAGCCCCTCACTGCCCCCAGTAAGCAGCCGGGAGCCCCCCAGCAGCTTCCAGTAAGTGGTTGCTAGCCCCCAGTTGCTCCCAGTGAGGAAGAGGAAGAGCAGCCAGCTTCCAGTTGCTTCCCAGGAGCTTCCAGTTGCTTCCCAGGAGCTACCCAGGAACTCCCAGCAGCCCCCAGTAGCTCCCAGCAGCCCCCCGGGGGGGTATAAGTGGTTCCGGGGCGGGGGCCGTGCCCATTA
>NW_015091123.1:416528-433871 GCF_001431845.1 Calidris pugnax | reverse complement strand
GAGATGAGGAGAGGGTTCTTCACTGGGAGGGTGGTGGAGCACTGGAACAGGTTGCCCAGGGAGGTGGTTGAGGCCCCTTCCCTGGAGATATTCAAGGAGAGGCTCGACGAGGCCCTGGGCAACCTGGTCTAGTTGGGGGTGTCCCTGCTGACTGCGGGGGGGTGGGACTAGATGGTCTTTGGAGGTCCCTTCCGGCCTGGGCAACTCTATGATTCTATTCTATGATTCTATGAAAGATCTTCTTTGGTGGGAGGGTGGTGAGAGCCTGGCCCAGGTTGCCCCCCTGAGAAGCTGTGGCTGCCCCATCCCTGGAGGGGTTCAAGGGCAGGTTGGAGGGGGCTTGGAGCAACCTGGGCTGGTGCCCATGGAAAGGGTTTGGAAGGAGATGATCTTTAAGGTCCTTTCCAACTCTGACCATTCTATGAGTCTATGATGATCCCAGGTGTCAGAGCAGCTGGGTGTCCCCATCCCTTCCCCTGCTTGTCACCCTACTGGGGTCCACCAGTCACCAACAGCCCTCCAAAAAACCTGAATTATCCCACTGGCCCCGTCAGCACAACCCTCCTGGCGGGGCTCTTTGCCCCCAGCAAAGGCGAGGGACTAATTAACTCCCCACACGTTAATTGAACAGCTCGCTGGCTTCCTTCCCCCCCTCGCTTTGGATGCGATTAATTTTTTTTGCTGACGGGGAGGTGAAGCCACGTGTGGGGTGCACCCCCCCGCCCTTTCCCACCCCTCCAACTCCGGCAGCCTCTCCCCCCTCCAATGCCTTCGTTAGAGGTGAAAGTACAGTTTAATTTCTAAAAGCACCCAGGCGTGGACGCAGCCCGTGAATTAGGCTGATAATGAAATATCCAGGCTGAATATTTGATGAAGGGGGGAGCCGGCCGATCCACAGCTCCTGCTTGAGCTTGATCTAATTGTTCCCAAACACCCGAGGAGATGTTTCTGTGGAGTTTGCGAAGGGGAAGATCATAGAATTATGGAATGATATGGGGTTGGAAGGGACCTCTGGAGATCATCCAGTCCAGGTCCACCCAGAGCAGGTCCCACAGGAACGTGTCCAGGGGGGAATTTGGAATGTCTCCAGAGAAGGAGACCCCACCACCTCTCTGGGCAGCCTCTGCCAGGGCTCTGCCACCCTCACAGCAAAGAAGTTCCTCCTCATCTTTAGGTGGAACTTCTTATATTCAAGTTTGTGCCCGTTCCCTCTTGTCCTGTCCCTGGGCACCACTGAAAAAAGACCAGCCCCATCCTCCTGACACCCACCCTTTCAGTATTTAGAGGTGTTGATCAGATCCCCCCTCAGCCTTCTCTTCTCCACACTCAAAAGCCCCAAGTCCCTCAGCCTTTCCTCGTAAGGGAGATGCTCCAGGCCCCTCCTCATCTCTGGAGCCTCTGCTGTCCCCTCTCCAGCAGTTCCCTGTCCTTGTGGAACTGGGGAGCCCAGAACTGGTCCCAGTGCTCCAGCTGGGGCCTCCCCAGGGCAGAGCAGAGGGGCAGGATGACCTCCCTCCACCTGCTGCTCACACTCTTCCTGATGCCCCCCAGGATGCCCGTGGCCTTCTTGGCCACCAGGGCCCATTGCTGGCTCCTGGGCATCCTGTTGCCCACCAGGAACCCCAGATCTTTCTCCTCAGAGCTGCTCTCCAGCAGGTCTCCCCCAACCTCTCCTGGTGCAGGGGGTTATTCCTCCCTAGGGGCAGCCCCTACACTTGCCTTTAGTGAAGTTCATCAGGTTCCTCTCTGCCCAACTCCCCAGCCTGTCCAGGTCTCTCTGGATGGTGGCACAGCCTCCTGGTGTGTCAACCACCCCTCCCAGTTGGGTATCATCAGCAAACAAGATCCTTGATTCTCCCCAAACACGCTGCTCTTTAGCTCCCATTAACGTCCTGATCCTTTGCAGCCAGAAGAGCCCGTTCATTTCAGTGAGCAAACAAGAGAGAGGGAGCCACAGGGGCCGGGGGTCTGCAAATAACCATTTCCATCTTTCCAGCTTCGAACGGCATTAAAAAAAGGGGGGAAAAAAATAATAATAATAAAAAAGCGTTTTTCAAAACTTCACTTCTCAATTTATGGCATGGCATCTCGCAGCAAACGGCAAAATGAAATAGGTCCTGGTTATCTCTTCTCCTCCCCCCATCAAAAAAAAAAAGAAGAGACAAGCGGTACAGGGGAAATAGATAATTTTTAGATATAATTTTTTTTTATATATGCTTTGTAAAATGCATTGTTGCAGGCATGGAAAATATACGTGGCCTGTAGAAAGACATAATTTTTAAAAAGGGTTTGCTGGAATTTTTTGGAGAAGATCCCAGGGGAGGTTGAGCTGGGGCTGGTGGGACCCCTTGTTCCCTGGGGGGAGGGGGGGGGTGGCGCTGAGCCCCATCCTGGCCAGATCCTGCACCTTCTCCTTCTTTTTTTTTCCTCCACGACCTCTGGGAAGGGCTGGGGCCGGCTCATTCCCATGCAGCTCCAGGTACGGCACCAGCTCAGCAGCTCTGCAAATGAACTGCTGAAAACTGCTTTATCTATTGATCTCTTCCCCCCCCAAAACCCCCCCTTGCTTGAACCAGCCACTCCATCACCCAGCCCAGCTGCACGGGATGCTCCCCCGCTCCGGCTCCCCCATCCTTCTTTTCTGAGCAAATAAAGAGGTGGGGAGATTATTTATCTTCCCCCCCATCTCCCCTGCATCCTTCTCTCCTCACATCTCAGTCCCCAAGGTGACCTGGTGGGGGTCACTGATGCCATTTGTTGGTTTCTCCTCCAAGATTTTTGCCACCTTCTGCCCCAACCTGCTCCGTGGAGAATCACAGAATCTTAGTGGTTGGAAGGGACCTCCGAGATCATTGAGTCCAACCACAAAAAACCACCCAACCAAAAAAACACACCAAAAAAACCACACAACCACCACAAAAACAACAAACCCAAAACCACCACCCACCAACGATCTCCTCCTCTTTGCTTCAGCCACTGGAGGAACTTTCTGATCCAGCAGACCTTGGAAGGAACCCCCTGCCCACCTCAGCATCCACAAAAACCTCCCCTTCCCCCTCCCCTGCACCCCTCCCGGAGGGCACAAGCTGCCCTTCCAGCCCCCAATAAACCATTTCCCATAGGAAATCGGGGCAGGGGTCCTTCTAAATTACAATATGCGAAAAAGAAAGTGGAAGAAAAAGTCTTTTTTCGCCAGCCCGGAGCCGAACACAGAAAAATATTGCGCTCGGCGAAGGAGATAAGGAGAAGAGCTGTTTATTCCCTCGGTGGCACGAGGCCTGCCTTTGAAGCAGATAAATCTTTGCTGGTAATACAGTACTTAAACCAGAACTGACACCTTTTTATATCAATTGCTGAGAATTGCCTTTGTGAGGCTCTGATATAAAGGCTGCCTGGGCTGGAGCTTGCATACCAATTCCTCTCCAACCTGTTGGGGAACCCGGCTGCTCTGCCCCGCGCCGTGCCTCCCCCGCTCCTGCTCGGGAGCTCTGCAGCTGGGAAAAGGCCCTGGAAATCCAAGATTTAGTCCCTTATTCCACCCCAAAACACCCAC
This sequence comes from Calidris pugnax, assembly GCF_001431845.1. Taxonomy (NCBI): domain Eukaryota; kingdom Metazoa; phylum Chordata; class Aves; order Charadriiformes; family Scolopacidae; genus Calidris; species Calidris pugnax. The sequence continues at coordinate 430,318 of NW_015091123.1, read as the reverse complement.
TGAATTTTAGAGAGGCTTTTCACCATTTTGGGCACCGATTTTCCAGCCGTATTGGGGTTTCGTACCCCCCCGGTGGCGACGCAAGCGCCTGGGGAAGGGGAATGGGGAAGCAATGGAGGGTGCATTAATATATGTGTAGATCATAGAGTCATGGAATGGTTTGGGGTGGAAGGGACCTTAAAGACCATCCCGTCCCACCCCCTGTTCTGGGCAGCGACACCTCCCACCAGCCCAGGTTGCTCCAAGCCCCCTCCAACCTGCCCTTGAACCCCCCCAGGGATGGGGCAGCCACAGCTTCTCTGGGCAACCTGGGCCAGGCTCTCACCACCCTCAGGGGGAAGAATTTCCTCCCAAAATCTCATCTCCATCTCCTAATTTTTGGTTTAAAACTGTTCCTTCTCCTCCTAGGGCTCCCCTCCCTCATCCAGAGTCCCTCCCCATCTCTCCTGGAGCCCCTTGAGGGACTGGAAGGGGCTCCAAGGTCTCCCCAGAGCCTTCTCTTCTCCAGGCTGAACCCCCCAACTCTCTCAACCCTCCTGGCATCTCCGTGCCCTCCTCTGGCCCTGCTCCAACAGCTCCATGTCCTTCTTATTTCATTAACCCCAGCCCCATTCGAGCCACCCCCAGCCCTGCCGTGGCCAAGCCATCCTCATCCTCACTGGGGACACCATCACATCATCCCCACGGACAGGTGGCTGTGGAAGGATGGCAGCCCATCGAGGCTGATGCTCCAGAAGGAAAGAGCGAAGGTGATTCCTAGAAGGATGGAGAATCCATAAGGAATCTGAAGGCCAAGACTCACCCCAGTTTGGAGCCAAGCCATAGTGAGCGTGGCGCTGACCTATGATGCTTTTCCATCAAGGAGATAATAATAATAATTTAAAAAAAAAAGTCCTCTGAGTGAAATGGCAGCCACCTATGGAGCAATAACTGCTGTATCCTCATCCTCTGGGTTCCATCCTGCTCTCCCCATTTCCAGCTTGGTGCTGGTGTGTCTACACCACGCTCGCTGGAAATTCCCTAATTTCCACCCAAAAAAGACACAGCATGGGGACCAATACGTATTCCCAGCCGCCCTGCCCGTCTCCAGCCTGTTTGCTTATGCATCTGCCATCGCACTGGAAAATTAACATAAAGCATCCTACAGCAGAGACAGGTTTAATTTCGATGATTATACTATTATACAACACAATTTTAAGTGCTACAAGCTCCTGAGAGAACAACAACTAAAAAAGAAAAAAAAAATTTCCCTCCAAAATCGTATAATGGCTGAGAAATTCTGTAACAAACTGCAATCCACGGCATAATAAATAGTGGAGTTAAAAGTACTAATGTCGCTAAATACCTGATTTCATTCCGATCAGGGACACAGTTTAGTTCGAGCAGGAGAGAGATGATTTGGAACTTCGTGAGACTATTCCTGCCGACTGGCTGGGCTGGCTTTTTTGGGAGCAACACGGTGGAAAGAGATGAATTTCAGAAGAGCTGGGGGGAAAAAAAAAAAAAAAAAAAAAAAAGAAATCAGATCAGATTGTTATTTTAATTTTTTTACAAAGGCAGCGAGGACCCCGCTGGGGGCTGAGTCACACACGGGGCGGCCTGGAAAGCGTCGAGGCCTTGAGCAGAGGGGAGGAAATGTTCAGGAGCCGTGGCCATACTGCCAGGAGGGTAATTAGACATTAATCACGCCAATGTGTGGCTGCTAACGCAGCAGAGAGACAGCAAAGTGTCATTTGGAATATTGGAGGAGCAAATCATGAGGAGGAGGAGACACTTCCCACCAGCCCAGGTTGCTCCAAGCCCCCTCCAACCTGCCCTTGAACACCTCCAGGGATGGGGCAGCCACAGCTTCTTGGGGCAACCTGGGCCAGGTTCTCACCACCCTCAGGGGGAAGAATTTCCTCCCAAAATCTCATCTCCATCTCCTAATTTTTGGTTTAAAACTGCTCCTTCTCCTCCTGGGGCTCTCCTCCCTCATCAAGACTCCCTCCCCATCTCCCCTTGAGGGACTGGAAGGGGCTCCAAGGTCTCCCTGGAGCCTTCTCTTCTCCAGGCTGAACCCCCACAACTCTCTCAGCCCTCCCGGCATCTCTGTGCCCTCCTCTGGCCCTGCGGAGAGTGAAGCCCCAGCATCTCCGTGCCCTCCTCTGGCCCTGCAGAGAGTGAAGCTGGGGAGGGATTTGGAGCTCTGCTCCCCCCAGATGTTCATAAACACCCTCCAGCATCCGATCCAGATGTGCAGCTCTCCCACCCTCCACCACAGCTGGACCTGCAGCCACTGCTCTCCACGGGGCTGCCACCCCTTCGGGGCACTTCTGAGGTCTCCATCAATCAAAGGGCAGATACAGCACCTGATGCTTTATTAATAAATGATATTATTTGTGTTTGAAGGCTGCTCACTGTAATCATGACATTATCTTAGATATTCTCCTTGTAACTCCTTCCTGACGCCGCTCAGCCAAAGACCTCAGGAAAGGATCGTAATTAAAGATGTGTGGAACCTGAGCCAAATATTCTTTTGCTCTCCTCCACGCACGAGCTGAACACTGAGAGGGGAGCGGTCCGGAATGCTAAGAGCAGGCGGGGAAGGAAGGAAAAGCCATTTTCAGTATGCAAGAACTCGATGCACTGTATTGATTTTCCCTGCCCCGTTGCGCATCCCCCACCAGCCCCTCTCCTGTCAACCAGCACCCGCGGAGGAGCTCGCACAAGCTCAGGGCAGCCCCTGCAGCATCCCCTGCCCACTACAAAGAGCAGCTGAAACAGAGAATCATGGAATTGTTTAGGGTGGAAGGGACCTTAAAAATTATCCAGTGCCACCCCCTGCCCTGGGCAGGGACACCTCCCACCAGCCCAGGTTGCTCCAAGTCCCCTCCAACCTGGCCTTGAACCCCTCCAGGGATGGGGCAGCCACAGCTTCTCTGGGCAACCTGGGCCAGGCTCTCCCCACCCTCAGGGGGAAGAATTTCCTGGGATCCATCCCTGCATGGGATCCGTCTGTGGGTGGGATCCATCCCTGGGTGGGATCCATTCTTGAGTGAGATCCATCCCTGCCTGGCATCCATCCCTGCATGGGGTCCATTCCTGAGTGAGATCCATCCCTGAGTGAGATCCATCCCTGCCTGGGATCCATTCCTGCCTGGGATGCATCCCTGCCTGGGATCTGTCCCTGCCTGGGATCTGTCCCTGCCTGGGATCCGTCCCTGCCTGGGATCCATCCCCGGGTGGGATCCGTCCCTGCCTGGCATCCCCCAGCTGCAGGGACTGGGATGAAGCACAGATTGGGGTGGATGCTCTTTCCCATCCAAATATCTCATCTCCATCTCCTAATTTTTGGTTTAAAACCCTTCCTTCTCCTCCTAGGGCTCCCCTCCCTCATCAAGAGTCCCCTCCAAGCTTTCCTGGAGCCCCTTGAGGGACTGGATGGGGCTTGAAGGTCTCCCTGGAGACTTCTCCAGGCTTCTCATCCTCAGGGCTCCACTTCTAGCACAGCCACCTGGCTCCTCTCCACACAATTCCAGATACAGACACTGGAGCAACGTTCGTGGCCGGACCAAGCACCTCCGTACAGATCAGCCCTGGGGTTGGGTGACAACACTGGTTGGGGGGTGACACCCCCTTTGCTGGGCTAACACCAGGCTGAGACACGGCAGCAGCAGCAGGGATGCTGGCACCAGCACCTAATTAAGCCCTTTATGCACAGGTGCTTGTAATAAAAACCCAGTTGCCAAGAGGATTGCTCTTGGCCAGGCTCAGGGTTCACCAGTCAGAATCACAGATTCCCAGTGGCGAGAGGAATGCTTAAAAAAGCAAAAAAGAAAGGAAAAAAGCTCAAGGCTTCGCACCGAAGCATGGCGGGTCTCTCCCACACTCCTCCCCACCTTCTTCTTCTTCAAAAGCCTGGCAGGTGGAGGTTTCTCCAACCTCCCGAAGTATTTGGCCACCGGCTACCCGAGGCAGGAAAACTTTTGGATTTATTCATGGCCACCCGTCAGGGGCTGTCATTCCCCAGGCTGAGCTACAGCCTGAAGTTTGCCGCGCTATAAATCAGCTCCTCTTGGACATCATAACTCTTTTTTATAGGCTCTTTTCCCCTCATAAATAAACCTCATTCCATATGTATATACTGCAAAAGGCAAGGCTGATTTGCAGCTCCGTGCCGGCTCAGGTGGCATCTCGCTGCCAGCTGACAAAGTGCCTGGGGAAGCTCTCCAGCCTGGGATCCATCCCTGCCTGGGATCCATATCTGTGTGGGATCCATCCCCACATAGGATCCATCCCTGCCTGGGATCCATCCCTGGGTGGGATCTATTCCTGACTGAGATCCATCCCTGCCTGGCATCCATCCCTGCCTGGGATCCACCCCTGGGTGGGATCTATTCCTGATGAGATCCATCCCCGAGTGGGATCCGTCCCTGCCTGGGATCCATCCCTGCTTGGGATCCATCCCTGAGTGAGATCCATCCCCTGAGTGAGATCCATCCCCTGAGTGAGATCCATCCCTGGGTGGGATCCGTCCCTGCCTGGGATCCATCCCTGAGTGAGACCCATCCCTGCCTGAGATCCATCCCTGCCTGAGATCCATCCCTGAGTGAGATCCATCTCTGGGTGGGATCCATCCCTGCCTGGGATCCATCCCCACATAGGATCCACCCCTACCTGGGATCCATCCCTGGGTGGGACCCATTCCTGAGTGAGATCCACCCCTGCCTGGGATCCATCCCTGCATGGGATCCACCCCTTTCTGGGATCCACATATACTGCAAAAGGCAAGGCTGATTTGCAGCTCCGTGCCGGCTCAGGTGGCATCTCGCTGCCAGCTGACAAAGTGCCTGGGGAAGCTCTCCAGCCTGGCTGCATCCCTGCATGGGATCCATTCCTGCCTGGGATCCATCCTGAGATCCACCCCTGCCTGGGATCCATCCCTGCATGGGATCCACCCCTTTCTGGGATCCACCCCTACCTGGCATCCATCCCTGCATGGGATCCATCCCTGCATGGGATCCATCCCTGAGTGAGACCCATCCCTGCCTGGGATCTATCCCTGAGTGGGATCCATCCCCGAGTGAGACCCATCCCTGCCTGGCATCCATCCCTGCCTGGGATCCATCCCTGGGTGGGATCTATTCCTGACTGAGATCCATCCCTGCCTGGGATCCATCCCTGGGTGGGATCTATTCCTGACTGGGATCCATATCTGTGTGGGATCCATCCCCGTGTGGGCCTGGGATCCATATCTGTGTGGGATCCATCCCCACATAGGATCCATCCCTGCCTGGGATCCATCCCTGGGTGGGATCTATTCCTGACTGAGATCCATCCCTGCCTGGCATCCATCCCTGCCTGGGATCCACCCCTGGGTGGGATCTATTCCTGATGAGATCCATCCCCGAGTGGGATCCGTCCCTGCCTGGGATCCATCCCTGCTTGGGATCCATCCCTGAGTGAGATCCATCCCCTGAGTGAGATCCATCCCCTGAGTGAGATCCATCCCTGGGTGGGATCCGTCCCTGCCTGGGATCCATCCCTGAGTGAGACCCATCCCTGCCTGAGATCCATCCCTGCCTGAGATCCATCCCTGAGTGAGATCCATCTCTGGGTGGGATCCATCCCTGCCTGGGATCCATCCCCACATAGGATCCACCCCTACCTGGGATCCATCCCTGGGTGGGACCCATTCCTGAGTGAGATCCACCCCTGCCTGGGATCCATCCCTGCATGGGATCCACCCCTTTCTGGGATCCACCCCTACCTGGCATCCATCCCTGCATGGGATCCATCCCTGCATGGGATCCATCCCTGAGTGAGACCCATCCCTGCCTGGGATCTATCCCTGAGTGGGATCCATCCCCGAGTGAGACCCATCCCTGCCTGGCATCCATCCCTGGGTGGGATCCATCCCTGGGTGGGCTCTATTCCTGATGAGATCCATCCCTGCGTGGGATCCATCCCTGTCTGGGATCCATCCCCGAGTGGGATCCGTGGGTGGGATCCATCCCTGTGTGGGATCCATTCCTGAGTGAGATCCATCCCTGAGTGAGATCCATCCCTGCTTGGGATCCACCCCTGAGTGAGATCCATCCCTGCCTGGCATCCATCCTTGCATGGGATCCATTCCTGGGTGGGATCCATCCTGGCATGGGATCCATCCCTGCATGGGACCCATCCCTGGGTGGGATCCATCCTGGCACATCCATCCTTGCATGGGATCCATTCCTGGGTGGGATCCATCCCTGTGTGGGATCCATTCCTGAGTGAGATCCATCCCTGAGTGAGATCCATCCCTGCTTGGGATCTATTCCTGAGTGAGATCCATCCCTGAGTGAGACCCATCCCTGCCTCGGATCCATCCCTGAGTGAGATCCACCCCTGGGTGGGATCCATCCCCGAGTGAGACCCATCCCTGGGTGGGATCCATCCCTGCGTGGGATCCACCCCTTTCTGGGATCCATCCCTGGGTGGGCTCTATTCCTGATGAGATCCATCCCTGTGTGGGATCCATCCCAGCCTGGCATCCATCCCTGCCTGGGATCCATCCCTGAGTGAGATCCATCCCTGCCTGGCATCCATCCCTGCCTGGGATCCACCCCTGCCTGGGATCCATCCCTGAGTGGGATCCATCCCTGCCTGGGATCCATCCCTGAGTGAGATCCATCCCTGCCTGGCATCCATCCCTGGGTGGGATCCATCCCTGAGTGAGACCTGCCTGGGATCCATCCCTGCCTGGGATCCCCCGTCTGCAGGGACCGGGCCCATCCCTGCCTGGGATCCATCCCTGCCTGGCATCCCCCGTCTGCAGGGACCGGGAGATCCGTCCCCGAGTGGGATCCGTCCCTGCCTGGGATCCGTCCCTGCCTGGGATCCGTCCCTGCCTGGGATCTATTCCTGATGAGATCCATCCCTGCCTGGCATCCATCCCTACCTGGCATCCATCCCTGCATGGGATCCATCCCTGCATGGGACCCATCCCTGGGTGGGATCCATCCTGGCATGGGATCCATCCCTGCCTGGCATCCATCCCTGGGTGGGATCCATTCCTGAGTGAGATCCATCCCTGAGTGAGACCCATCCCTGCCTCGGATCCATCCCTGAGTGAGATCCACCCCTGGGTGGGATCCATCCCCGAGTGAGACCCATCCCTGGGTGGGATCCATCCCTGGGTGGGATCCATCCCTGAGTGAGACCTGCCTGGGATCCATCCCTGCCTGGGATCCATCCCTGCCTGGCATCCCCCGTCTGCAGGGACCGGGATGAAGCACGGATTGGGGTGGATGCTCTTTCCCATCCCAATTCCCCTCCGGCAGAGCAGGGAGTGGAGCCAGTCACTCGGGGACTCCTTCAGCCGCAAAATCCTCTTTGCGCGCAGAGAATAAACGCGTTCACCGAAATGAGGGCCAGCCAAAGAGGCATGTCATTAGCAGCAGGAAGAAAAAAAAGGAGATTTGCAAGAGAAGCGTGAGCAAATCCAGCAAGGGCTGAGGCTTGTTTTCCCTCCCCCTACACGCTTTTCCAGGGATGGAGGCAGCAGGGATGGAGGTGGCCACAAGCAGGAATGGAGGTGGCCACAGCAGGGATGGAGGTGGCCACAGCAGGGATGGAGGTGGCCACAAGCAGGGATGGAGGTGGCTCCTCGGGGATGGGATGGAGAAGGTGACAGTGGCTTTTGCTCCGCTCCATCCTCAGCAAACCCCAGCCAGGAGTGGGGAGGGAGCAGGGCTCAGCCTCGGATAAAGACCTTGTTTCAGCCAAAACAGTCCAGCAATTTATGTCCCCCGCTGTCCACATGAAGAATGGACCCCTCTATTTTTGTCCTCTGGCTGGTATTTTAACGGCAGATTAACGGGAAATAGGTCTGAAGGTGCAATCTGCCCTTTTTTCTCCCCCCCTTTAAAGAGCCTGCAGGAGTGCACGGTGGCATTTGGGTTTTGGAATGGGTTTACAGAAGGTACCAGCCAGTGACCCCACCATGGAGCTGGACCCAGGGACCTCTGAGAGCTCAGGGGGTGGGAAGAGAGACTTCACCCAACCCATAATAGCACTTTCTTCTCCCTTTATCATTCCTGCAGGGATACCTGGGATCTCACAGGGATGCCAGGGATCTCACAGGGATGCCAGAAACACCGAGACCAGACTCAACCCAAATGCCCGTGGGTGCAATTCCCGCTGAAATCAGTAAAACCAGGTCTCATCCACCCTTATCCCGATTTTCTCCTCCAAATCCAAGGGAAGGGAGAGGGAGCAGCCTGAACCCAGAGCGCAGCCGTGGCGTGCCAGCCAGGAGAACTAAAATCTCTTTGTGAGCTCCCCCTTTGCAGGGTCAACGGGGACTTGGGGGGCTGGGGATGAGGGACACGGTGGGGTGATAAATCTGTGCTGCCCGTTGGTACCCACGCTGCAGAGCATCCCTCCCTCCCGCCAGGCTGGTGTGGGGCTGAATTACTGCCACGGCCCGGATTATCATTTTGAATGCTTTAAATTGGCAACTTCCGAAGCGGAGAGAAGATTAAGCCTGAGAGGAGCATCTTTTATAGCTCCAGCACGGGAGACGTGAGGGGAGCCCAACGCTGCAGGGGGGTGCTGGGATGCTGAGTGCCTCGCAGACCCCAAAACCCTTTATTTTTTGAGACCAGGGCAGGGGGTTTTCATCATTTCTACTCGCAAACCCCAACTGGAGGCCACCCTGACCCCGGGGGGAAGGCAGGCAGCGTGGGGGCTGGTTTCTGGTGCAGGCAGCTCCCGTCCTTCTGGCTGCCACCTCCGAGTGGAGGGAGTTCACACATTATCCGCCTCTTGACTATTAACAAAGCCGTCGGCTGCCGAGAATTACTTAGAAATCATAACGCAGTCTAATCAATAACTGCTTTCACCCGTGCAGGGAGCTGCCGGGGTGGGGGGGGGGCAGAGAACAACATCTGCATCCAAAGCATCCCACCGGAGCCACCGCGGGCTGCCACGGCAGCACAGGGGGGTGCTGGGCTGGGGGTGCTCCCCCCGAGCTCCTCCAGCTCCAGGATGAAGCCAAGAGGTTTCCTTTTGGGAGAACCTGTCCCTCACCCATCTCCGAGGGGGTTCAGGGATGTCACTCTTGCCCAGGGATGGATGGAGCAACCCAGATGAAACTTCACAGGAACAGGCTGCCCAGGGAGGGTGTGGAGTCCCCTTCTTTGGAGATTTTCAAGCCCCACCTGGATGCTCCTGAGTGACATGCTCTGACAAGCTCTAGGCAATCCTGCTTCAGCAGGGGAGTTGGTCTAGATGATCTCTATGGTCCCTTCCAACTCTAAAAAAATTCAGTGAAATTCACCTCACAGCCGAGCGCCGTCTCCTCCTCACCCTGAAGGACTCCGGAGCATCCTTTCCTTATTTGCCCCTTAAAATTAATACCGCAATCAAGAGCCTGTCCAGATTTACACCGGTACCATCTCCCCTCCTGATGCAATGTCACCCAGCTTTATGGAGATGCCGTTGATTCGGGCCAGCGATCACGGCGCCAGGAAAACTTCCTGGGGCTGCTCCTGATTTACACCCGTGATTCCGCTTCATCACCGGCCCTGCCGAGGCAATCCCGGCCACAGGCACCTTATACCAATGTGGCAAAAAAAAAAATATAAATTTGCCCCATAAATTACCTTTAGAGAGCAAGGATTTCCAGCGTGCCTCTCCTAGATTAAGCCGTGTCCTTGTCGGTCTTGAACTAGAGAGGAAATAAATCCCTCTCCCCCTTTCTTTTTTTTTTGTGGGGGGTCTGACCTACCTGGTTGGAAAGCCAAGACCTGGCAGGAGACAAGCCCTTGTGTCCATCCTGGTTGGCAGAAATATTACTAGGATCTTTTTTCTGTTCATCAGGAGGGAAACTGAGGCAGGGAGTGAGAAAAGGGAGGCTCTGAAGTCCCTTCAGGGCTTGTTGTGGAGCCTGGGGAGATAAGAAATGCCCCAGCAGAGCCAGAAATACCCCCTGAGCTGCAGTGGTGGGTGGTCCCCCTCCTCTATGGCTGCCAGCATGTGTAATTAAATCATCAATTAGCAGCGCCTGGGTTTTACAGGGGGGGTTTCATGCCCCTGTTGCAGGCAGGGGATGGCAGGCTGCGGGGCAGGAGCGCAGTGCTCTGCCAGATGGGCCATCAAACCCACCACTGGGCCATCAAACCAAATCCCTCCAGGGATGGGGCCTCAACCCCTTCCCTGGGCAGCCCAGTCCAAGGCTTAAGAACCCTTTTCTTAAATTTTTTCCTAATATCCAGTCTGACCCTCCCCTGGGGCAACTTGAGGCCATTTCCTCTTGTCCCATCGCCTGTTCCTTGGGAGAAGAGACCGACCCCCCCTGGCTACCCCCTCCTTTCAGGGAGTTGGAGAGAGCGAGAAGGTCTCCCCTCAGCCTCCTTTTCTCCAGGCTGAACACCCACAGAATCACGAGGGGTTGGAAGGGACCTCTGGAGATCATCTCCTCCAACCCCCTGCCAGAGCAGGTCCACCCAGAGCAGGTCCCACAGGAACGTGTCCAGGTGGGGTTGGAATGTCTCCAGAGAAGGAGACCCCACCACCTCTCTGGGCAGCCTCTGCCAGGGCTCTGCCACCCTCACAGCAAAGAAGTTCCTCCTTGTGTTGAGATGGAACTTCTTACGTTCAAGTTTGTACCCATTTCCTCTTGTCCTGAGGACCCCCAGCTCCCTCAGCCGCTCCTCATCAGACTTATTCTCCAGACCCCTCACCAGCTCCGTTGCCCTTCAGGGGGGTGAAGGCAGCCCATGGGCAGGCAGCTGCATGCCCTCTTTTTTTTTTTTTTTTTAATTTTTTTTATTTGTATAGTTTGTTGGCGTTTTTGTTTGGTTTGGGGGTTTTTTTGTTTGTTGTTTTTTTTTTTTACTGAAATAGCAGCAGCGTTTTTCAAATTCTCAGCAGGGTGAGTCACCTGGCACATTAAGAGCCCAGTTGAGAGGGCAGTGGGCATGTGTGGGACGGAGATAAATGTGGGGCTCGGCGCGGGGCCGCCCGGCTGCTGGGTTTTAGTTATGGCCCAGGAATAAATGTCTGCTTTGTGTCAGCTCTTTGCAAGGTCCTCCGATGTCCTTCCGGCCCCGGCTCCGCCGCACACATTCCCTCCTCAGGCTGAACAAATACATCCAGGGCCAGAAATTGATTTTCTAAAAATGTAACGCGCAACACAAAAAAACCCGACGTGTATAAAATAACTGTGGGTTTGTGGGGGAACAATTGCGCTTCTTTCCTGCCCCCAAAAAAAAAATCAATTGTGAGAGCGTATGTAAAAATACAATGGCACTAAACTCCGAATAATTAGGTGATTGTGCTAAGCGAACATCTTATTTAAAAATGGCTCAGCAGTACACGGCTGGGAGACACAATCTAATCAGAACGAAGCAGGAAATGTAGCAGTTTCCAGGTGAGTAAGCTGAAATGCAGAAGTCATTGTATGAGAGGGAAGGGGGGGGGAAAAAAAAATATATCAGGGATGGAAATGACAAGGGAAGGGAAGGGAGAGGAATCAGCTGCACCGACAGGAGTAACAGCAGCACATTGGCATCATTATTTCTGAGCAGAAAGCACAGCGAAAAGAATGAGGGGAAAACATGAAATTAAATCAAATATGATTACCGAACAAATAGAAAAGGACCGGCTCAGGGTTTTGTTTATTTATTTATTTTCCCCCCCTCAGTGTTTGGGCAACGGGGAGTCCGCTGGAGCGGAGGAAGGGATGGGAGAGGCCGGGGGACATGGGGGGAGCCCCCATCACACCCCACTGCAGCCTCACCCCAGAGCAGATGATCCCTTCAGGTCGGGAACGAGCAGCAGGAACAGGTGGGAATCTCTCACCCTAAAAAATGTTTTTTCATCCCATTTTCATGCAAATGTCATCGCCATAAAGAACAAGGAAGTTCAACACAGGTACCGGGGCATAATTGCTTCTGAATAGATTGCTCCGTGGAAAAAAAACCCCACTTTTTCTTTAATTTTGAACTCCCCGGTGCACCAGGTGCTGCTTTAAACACCTCCAGCCCTCGCTGCTCCCAGCAGCTCCAGCAGCTTCTCATAATCAACGAGCGTGGGGGATCTGGGTACCTTTGGCTCATCCATGTTTCCCCACGGCTCGTCCATCACCGGTGCCGAGGAAGATGCTGGGGAAGATGCTGAGCCCTCATCCCGTGGATTTTACCAGTTGTCCCTTGGGGATGGTGGCTAAAGCATCACCACCAGCTGCTGAGGAACACCACGGAGTGTGCCCAGATCCACCAGGACACTGAGCTCAGCAGAGTTTTACCTTTTAGGCCACCAGGACCAACGCTTCCCAGCACGGTGTGACCCCCAAAAGCATCCCCTCATGGCAACACCCGCAGCCCAGTCACTGAACAAGACACCAGGCCCATGTTTAGGTGAGGAAAGGACCACCAAGGGGTGGAGATGGAGTGATCAGGAGGACAGGAGTGATGGAGAGGGACCAGGTGACCATATTTTCCCCCGGGTGCCAGTCCCAAGGGTGGATAAGGTGGCACAGGGCAGGGGATGATGGCTGTGGGCAGCCAGGGGGGGGGTCACCATCCCATGGATGGGGCACACCATCCCATGCTGGGCTTCCCCTGCAGGCAGCACGCTGAGAAACATCCTCCTCCTCCCCTCCTTCTGTAATTTGCCTTGGCTTTCTCATAAAATTTAAATTATTCCGGCTAGGAGGTGAGCCCCCCCTCCCCTTCCCTCCCTGCCCCCGGTTTTGATCTCACCGGTAAGGAACCCCGGGCACACAGAGGTGGCCACCTCCTTCCTCTGGCCAAAGAGCCCTTTGAAGGCAAGTGGGGAGTGATGTGAATAGTGAGGGGGGGGGGATGCTCAGGGTGAGGGCTGGGGCAGGAGGGGGGGACACACACCAGCTTTGATCTGAGCTGGGGATGGAGAGCATCATCCCTGCTCCCCCAGGGTGAGGATTTCCAAAATCTGAGCACAGGAACACCGGTGCCATGGGGTGAGCTGGGGTTTGGGGGGGGGCACACAGGGGGTCCCCAGGGGCAGTAGGGTGACGTGGGAGATGCCCTCATCCTAAAGACAGGCAGCTCCTGGATGGATGCAACGATTTCTCCGACAGCGAGGCGGGGGGATTTGACCATTATTTTCCTCTTGCCTTCCCCCCCTTCTCCCCCTTCCTCCACCTCCAGGCCCCCCCATCTCTCTCCGAGAGAGGATTATGGGTTGCACCTATTAATTTTAGACCTGAAGCACCGAGCGGAACTTTGCTGAGTGTTTTATAACTGGCTTGTTCCAAAATCCCTCTCTTGTGCCCTTCCTGGCAAGGAGAAGCCGGGGCGGATGTGGGATGGGAGGGGTGGGATGGGATGGCTGGGGGTGCTGCCCCCACCGATGGGACTTCGGGGGGGGGGGTGACAGGGACCCTGCAGCAATTTAGCAGCAGAACCCAGCTCGGGTTTTTTCAAGGAAAAGGTGTCCCTGCTGATCCCACACTATCTGGGAGAGCGTAGGAAAGCTGGGAGCAGATTTACTACGGCTCTGGGATTCTCTGCCCTCCCGGGGGGGGGACACAGCAGCTCCCCACGGCCGTGCCCTGAAAGGGACCCCTTTCTTAGGTGGGTAAAGCACCAGCATCCCTTCAATTAGCAGGAGGAAACGCTTCCTAATCCCCCCCCCGGGCTTCATTTCCCCATCGCTCCCGTTGGGATGTGTCTATTAACCCAGGGTGGGTATCACAGAATCACAGAATTGTAGTGGTTGGAAGGGACCTCAGAGATCATCGAGTCCAAGCACAAAAAAAAAAAACAAAAAACAAACAA
>NW_015091123.1:391580-416462 GCF_001431845.1 Calidris pugnax | reverse complement strand
GAACCCTTTCAGTGAAAAAATTTTTCCTAATATCCAGCCTGAACCTCCCCTGGGGCAACTTGAGGCCATTTCCTCTCGTCCTGTCGCCTGTGACTTGAGAGAAGAGACCGACCCCCATCTCTCTACACCCTCCTTTCAGGGAGTTGTAGAGAGCAATAAGGTCTCCCCTCAGCCTCCTCTTCCCCAGACTGAACACCCCCAGTTCCCTCAGCCTCTCCTCGTAAGACTTGTGCTCCAGACCCCTCACCAGCTTCGTTGCCCTTTTACCAGTATCGATGCCCAGCACCTCGCACGCTGGCCCCACTGTTGGCCAGTGGTCCTAGATCCCAGCACCCCCAAAAACATCACAAACCCAGAGCACAGCAGCCGTGCCACACTGTGTGTGTGTCCCCCCCTGCCAAAAACTGGACAAAGGTGATGCCACCAGGCTGCAAAATCAATTTGACAGCTCCTGGGGCTGGTAAAAAAGCAGGGAGGAGGCTCCATGGCCACCCTTGAACCCCCCCAAGAGTGGATCACCCCCTTTTTTGCTTGGCATCTGCAGCACCGATGGAGGATGCACAGCCCAGGGCACGGCTGGGCAGCACCAGCGAAACCCCCTCATCCCTGCACAAGGAGAAAAGCAGGAAATAAAAACCCTGGGGTTTGGTGTTTGCGTGCGCTTTTAGCCTTTTTTTTTTTTTTTTTTTTAAAGGGGAGGGGCTGGGGGGAATATCAACTAGGATTTCAGGCGTGATGAAAATGTGAAGTGTTTGGTCGGGCTGCCTATAAACCCGGCGATGATGGATTGATCTCACTCCCAAACTTTTACATCCCGAGTCCCGCACGGCGCCGGGGGGAAGGGTTTATAGAGCAGAAAGGCACCGGCGCCATAAACCGAGGGGAGATGGGCTGGATTAAAGCAAACCCTGCTCGGGAGGAGATGTGGGCATCAACGTGTGCCCAGGGGAGCTTTGCTGCCATCAAACCACCCACCATCACTGTCACCCTTCAGTCCCCTCCTCCCAAGGGGTTTACACACCCCCACGACCCGATGCATCCCTGAAGTGGGGTGGAAAAGGGAAGGATCCTGACGGATTAACCCATAGCAAGCAGGACATCAATGCTCCCACAAGGATTTTTTTTCATTTATCTATTTTTTTTTATTATAAATAGCCACAAGGCTTGATCCCAATTCCCCTTTAAATGGGCAAACCATAATATTGACAGTTTGCAACAGATCCGAGATGAATTGAACTCCTCCACCAACCAGCAGAACCTCTTTAAACAGGGGATATATCGAAGCCGTAAATTCCTGAGGACAGGATCGCTATGCAATAGCATAATATATCTCCTATTCAATCTTTTATACATTATGGTTTGTCCTGTATTTTTTTTTTTTGGGGGGGGGGGAATAT
This sequence comes from Calidris pugnax, assembly GCF_001431845.1. Taxonomy (NCBI): domain Eukaryota; kingdom Metazoa; phylum Chordata; class Aves; order Charadriiformes; family Scolopacidae; genus Calidris; species Calidris pugnax. The sequence goes on along the minus strand of NW_015091123.1, from coordinate 415,065 downwards.
TTATGGACTGGGAGATGTTCCTTGAAGAAGTATCTGCCCTGAGGGTCCCTCCTGCTCGCTCTGCCTGGTGGCCTTGGACGGTTTGCAGGGATGCTGGGCTGGGGACGGGCTGTGTTTCCTGGGGCTTCTTTGCACTTCCTTCAGGTTTTCAATATTTGACCTCAATGACACCTGGAGCTCCTGTTTCCCCAGTAAAAAAATAAAATAAAATAGCTGTAGAGCATGAGACATCCTGGGACACCAGCAGGTCCCAGCCTCTCCTCTGCACAAGCACGGTAGGAGACTTTAAAACTCATTTTTGCTGCATTTTTTGGCTGCGGGTTTCTTTCTCTGCCTTGAATGGGAAAAGCACCAAGGAAATGCACTTTAAATAGGTAAACAAAAAAAGAGGAATTCTCCCGAATCATAATTTCCTTTCATGTGGCTCTGCCTCTAGGCTTCTGGCTGGTAAAATTAAAGAAATACAATTAAACTGTAGCCGGCTCCCCTGTGCCTCTGTGCAAACTGAGGCAAAACACTACTGGCACGCACAGAAAAAGCACCCAGGCCTCCAGAACTTAACTGCTTTAATTTAAGCTTCTATTCACATCCCTGTCAGCGGCCAGGAACCGGTCCCATCTGCTGCTACTCTACAGTCTTGCATGAAGCGCGCTGGCAAATCTCACCTTCCTTCCCTCACGGGCAGGTGCCAGGAGGCTAAAAATACAGCAAGAAATGACCCTTTTTCTTGGCAGCCTCCGGGAAGCCTGAAAACTGCAGCAAGACAAGTCCTGGCGAGGAGCCGCGCTCCCTTTTTCACCAGGAAAAGGTGATTTTTTTTTGCCATCGGAGCCGCCTGGGCACCCGGTGGGGTTTCTGTCCCTCTCTGACTCTCCATCACGGGTAAATCCATCATGGAAAAGAATCACAGAATCACAGAATCTTCTAGGTTGGAAGGGACCTTAAAGATCATCTTGTCCAACCGTCAACCCCACTGACAAAAATAGACACCCACACAACAAACAAGGAGCATCATCACTAAACCAGACCTCCCAAAATGTCCCAACACTCCTGGGAAGTCACAGGCTGGGCAGAGGGGATGCAGGGGCTGGAGGGATGGAGCTGTGTGGGAGGGTGAGATGGGATGGAGCAGAGTGAGGTTGAGCAGAAAGGAGCATCTTCATCCCACAGGAATTTCTGATTTATTCCTTTATGCCTTTTTTTTTTCCCATTAAAAAAAATTCCTTTTTTTTTTCCCTCTGATTTATTCCTTTATGCCTTTTTTTTTTCCCATTAAAAAAAAATTCCTTTTTTTTTTTCCCCATTAAAAAAATTCCTTTTTGTTTTTTTTTCCCCCCAGAAATAAAAGCAGCTGCTGCTGGCCTGGCCATCCTCGCAGGCAGGACCCAAAGCAGCAAAGGGTTTTAAGACTCCTGATTTTGGGTCCCAGCTCAACCAGTGCACTTTGTGTTCCTGCAGCGGGGCGAAACCGGAGAAATCAGGGAGCGAGCGGCGCGGCGGGTCCCTGGGAGCATCGGGGAAGGAGGGAAGTCAGAGGAGGCAGGCAAAGAGCTTTGGAGCCCTGACTTCTGGAGAGGGTTTTTTTATCTCGTTAAAACAAACGAGCAGATGACTGTTGCCTGTGTCGATGGGGGGGAATTGCGCTTCCCGATTACACTTTATAAACCCCAAGCTGTTTTGCTGCCGCCGCAGATAAGTGAGGCTTTTAAGAGGAGGAGATAGAGTCTGGGGTTTGGACATTTAATAGACTTTGTGTGTGTGTGTTTATGTGTGTGTGTGTGATAACACCACGAGCCTGAACTGTACATGAGGCTGCAGCTTCTGCATCACCTCCAGAGTGGTCCAGGGATGGAGCATCATCCCCTCCCAGCATCATCGTAAGCAGGACAGGGGGGCATCCCCTCTGTCAAGAACTCCAGATTTTCTGTGGTTTCCATCACCTCTTTGGCCACATCCAGCCTCTTCCTGCAGCTGATTTCAGGGCTCTAGACGTAATGGATGCACATAACATAAAGCACATCTTAATCAATGTGAGAGATTCTGCTTAAAACCCAATGATTTTGATCTGGAGCCTGACAACGCGGTAATTTATATGCAGTGCAGCATAACCAAAGAGCTTGTTATGCAAACACAGACCACTGATTTGACAAATCTCCTGGAAACAGAATTAATGTCTGTATTCTGTGAAAAGATGTAATTTATTTTAATATTTTAAAGAGAGAAAATTATATATGCATGTATATGTGTATATAAATAGAGCTAAACAGAAATAAACACATATGCACATGCAGATTATATATATACATTTACAAATATTTCGAGGCAGCTACGGGAATATAGAGGAACTGCTGGGACAAGGAGGGATGGATGGAGAGATGGACAGATGGATGGATGGATAAATGGGTGGACGGATGGATAAATGGATGGATGGATGGATGGATGGCTACTTAGTGGATGTAGATCATCTTATTTCCACTAGTGTCAATGGGATTATGTTGATTTACATCAATCCCAGACATGGCCAAAAGCAGGTAGTTAATTAGATCCATCCAGATCACCCAGCTCTTCCGAAATGCCAGGGAGATGCTGCTGTCACCTGGCACGGAGCCTGTCCCCCCCAGGATTTTGCACCACTGCCTTAAAACTGTAAGATGCTGAATTGGGAATGACCTCCCGGATTATCGGGTGCCATCTCTCCCTCTGTTTATTTATGGGCTGCGATAATATTAGTATAACATTATTGTTGTCCTTTTGGCAAACTGTGCTTTATTTATGGGGCTGAGGTAGGAGACACAGTCTGCATAATTGAGGTTTTTGATGGAACGAAACATATGTGAGAAATTTCTTAATTTGATTTCAGACGCACACAACGCTCCCTACCCAGTCTCCTCGTCTTCCCCTCTATTTGTCTTTCTCCATATGGACACATCCATTTATCTCTCTCTTTCTTACTTCTGAGACTCCCGCTTCTCCCGGATCCCAATTTTTTTTTTTGGGGAGGGGGGGGATGTTTATGGAGGAGGCGGAAAATCTGGTGGGAGCACAGAGGGGCATGAAGAGAGGGGGATAGGAATGGTGAGGGGAGAAAGCTGGGGAGATGTGGGGAAGAGACACCTCCAGGAAGAAAAAAAAAAAAAGGGGGAAAAGAGGAAAAGGACCACGAAAAGTTAAAATTCATCTCCCCACAGCCCAGGATTTGTGTCAATAAAGATGTTTGTGACCTTTCTCTGTGTCAACAGTTTGTCCCTCCCGCAGCAGTTGCTGGCTGAGCGGTGTAGATGGTCACCTAGAAGCTGTATCTCATTTGCATATGTTTCATTAGGGTGGTTTGATTGCCATTACCTGGGCTCTGGGGCAGTGGCTCAGGCACAGCCCGTCGATATGGGAGCCTTTCCCAGTTGATGAATGGGAATTGATGGCCCTGGCATTGATTACGTTCCTCACAGCCCGAGCCCCAGCTCTCCTTTCTCCCTCTCCTCCGACCCCTTCCTAATTAATTAAAGAAGCAGCCCCCCCTTGTAATGCACTGCATTGCCCATGGTACAGCCTATATACGGTCTATAACATATAGATGCACCTATAGGCACTGCTCTCCACACATCGTGCACACCAGAGAGGCTGGAGGAGACTAATTAAGCATTCTGTCCTCCTCTTGCCTCAAAGATGCTATGCAAAACCAAAGCCTATTGAATGTTCACACAGAATTCTTATTAATTTTATGTGGGAGATAGGAGAATAATTGCCTGGAAACCTGGTTTAAAGAATGGAAACAGACGGTCTCTTCTTTCTTTCTTACTTAATTTGTATTGACTTTTTTTTTTTTTTTTTTTTATTTTTTTTTTTTTTCAGTGCTTTAAAATGTGTATTATGTCCCCACTTAAGGGCTGGCTGTGAAGTGGGTTAGACAAGTGAAAATACACTGCCCTGAATACAAGCAAAATAGTAGCAATAATAATAATAATAATAATGATAAAAACACAAAATGTCAGGGCTCACCCTGCCTGGAAAAAAAAAAAAAAGTGACTTTGAGGCCTGAGCTGATGGGAATCACCTTTCTCAGCCCTTTAGAAGGAGAAGCACAGAGCAGCACCGAGCCCTCTCCCCGGGGAGAACTGGCCATAAATCTCCCAGAACAGGGAGTTTTTATTCCCAGTGAGGGAATGAAAAAGTCGTTAACTGGGAAGGGAGGCACGGCACCGGAACGGGGGGAGGAAGAGGAGGAGGAGGAGGAGAAGAGGGACCCAGCCCAGCATCTTTGGTGATGCTGCCAGCACCCCCGGTCCCATCACACGGATGCTCTCGCCCTCTCCATGTTCTCCATGCAGGAAGATTGGCAGTGACCTTTAAATGTCACTTCCAAATGCCAGCCCTCGCTAAGTGGCTACAAAACGCAGTGTTTATGCTGGATTATGGGGAGCGATGGACCTGAACCACTCACCTCCTGATGGGAGGGACACAGGGATGGTGTGATACAAGCAAAGGGTCCCTTGGGCGGTCTGTGACCACCTTCTCCTCCACCCATCATGAGGAAAATGCAGACCATCCCATCCCCTTGTCCCTGCCAACCATGGGGAACAGTTGATCATAGAGTCATGGAATGGTTAGAAGTGGGAGGAACCTTAAAGACCACCCAGTGCCACCCCCTGCCCTGGGCAGGGACACCTCCCACCAGCCCAGGTTGCTCCAAGCCCCCTCCAACCTTGGCCTTGAACCCCTCCAGGGATGGGGCAGCCACAGCTTCTTGGGGCAACCTGGGCCAAGCTCTCACCAGAAAGAATTTCTTCCTATTATCACAGAATGGTTTGGGTTGGAAGGGACCTTAAAGCCCATCCAGTGCCACCCCGTGCCCTGGGCAGGGACACCTCCCTCCAGCCCAGGTTGCTCCAAGCCCCCTCCAACCTGCCCTTCAACCCCTCCAGGGATGGGGCAGCCACAGCTTCTCTGGCCAACCTGGGCCAGGCTCTCACCAGGAAGAATTTATTCCTAATATCACAGAATGGTTTGGGTTGGAAGGGACCTTCCAGTTCCACCCCTGCCCTGGGCAGGGACACCTCCCACCAGCCCAGGTTGCTCCAAGCCCCTCCAACCTGCCCTTGGACAACCTGGCCCGATGCTGCTGCTCACCACGCTTGGAACCATCAGCAGATCGGGTCACCCCCCACCTCCCAGCACAGAAACTGGGGCTCCCCCAGCACTGGGGGGGCCATGGGGGCCGTGTTTCCACCCTGCCAGGGATTGCTGACCTGTGACATGAGGCAAGTCGGACGGCAGCATGATTTTCCCTGCCTCCCGGTCACTTTTAATTAGTTAAAATGAATTAGCAAATCACACCAGGGGAAAAAAAAAATAAAATAAAATCCACACAAAAAACCCAACCAAAAAAAACCCCAACCAAAAAACCCAAGCAATATTATATTTCAAACGCATCACCGTGTTCTTTCCATGTTCCCCAGCACACGCCTCCAATTAGACCCCGGCCGGTCACTGGGGGAGAAAAAATCATTCCAGACTTTGTTTCCAATTGATTTGAAGTTCGGGTGAACGAGCTGTTCCCTCACGGTTTCCATCTGATCCCCATTAAATCCCATGTCCTGTGTGTGTCCCCCGGCTCCTTTTCCTGCAGCGCACCCCGGGCCGGTCAGTCAGCCCAGAAAAAAACCCCTACTTTTATGATCAAATAAAAGAAAAACTCCAGAGCTGGGGCTGCCATCGCTGTCACGACAGAACCATCAGCCTTACCCGGAGTGAGATAGCTATCCGGGGGAAAGCCAGAGGTTTTGGCTACACAAATTGTATTTCCCTAGGCGGCGGATTAATTAAAACTATCAAGTGTTCCCAGCTTTTTGAAATTAACTTTGAAAGTGTTCAAAAAAAAAAAAAAAAAAAAAGAAAAAAAGTGGGAAATAAGGGAAAAAAAAAGAAAAGCCTGAACAATTTTTTTTTTTCCCTTTTTTTCTGCCTTGAGTGTGGGGGAAAAGGAGAAAAAAGGCAGATTTTCCCCTCGGCCCATTTGCAGGCAGCGACAGCCCATGGGGAGCGGGCCCTTAATTGTGATGTGAACCCAGATTTCACACAAACCTTGGGCCAAACATCCCTGCTGTTACATTTCTGGTTGGAGTTGGGGTTGCTTGGCTTTTTTGAGATGGTTCCGCTGTTTTTTTTCCCTCCGTTTCTGGGCAGAGGTGGCCCATCTCCATCCCAGCCCAGTGGTGGGGACCAAGCTCCATACTCCAAGGTGGGACAGGGAGAAAACCTCGGGAAAACCCACCAGGATGTGGCACAGAATCACAGAATCTTCAAAATTGGGGTTGCTTGGCTTTTTTGAGATGGTTCTGCTGTTGGTTTTTTTCTCCATTTTTGGGGAGAGGTGGCCCCTCTCCATCCCAGCCCAGTGGCGGGGACTGAGCTCCGTGCTCCAAGGTGGGAGCAGGGAGAAAACCTCGGGAAAACCCACTGGGATGTAGCACAGAATCACAGAATCTTCATGGTTGGAAGGGACCTTTGAGATCATCGAGTCCAACCACAAAAAAACCACCCAAAACTAACCACAAACAGACACAACCCAACGATCTCGGGCACTAGAGCATGCCCCCAAGTGCCACATCTACACGTTTCTTAAATCCCTTCAGGGATGGTGACTCCACCACCTCCCTGTTCCCAGCGTGGAGCTGGTTGGTGGTGTGGGATGGTACCCTCCTGGTGGCTCCTGCCTCGTCCTGTCCCTGGGAACCACGGAAAAGAGTCCGGCTCCATCCTCCTTCAACCCACCCTGGAGATCCTTGGGAGCATGAAGAAGGTCTCCCCTCAGCCTTCTCTTCTCCAGCCTCAAGAGTCCCAGCTCTCTCAGCCTTTCCTCACCAGGGAGATGCTCCAATCCCTCCAGCAGCATCTCTGTTGCCCTACGCTGGACTCTCTCCAGCAGTTCCCAGTCTCTCTTGAACTGGGGAGCCCAGAACTGGAGGCAGGATTCCAGTTGTGGCCTCCCCAGTGCAGAGCAGAGGGGGGGAATGACCTCCAGCTCCCACTGCTCTTCCCCACAGCCTTCTCTTTTCCCCAAATCTCACCGTTTCTGCCTTTTGGGACAGGCCAGACCCAATGGGACTTGCCCATGGGTGTCCCACACTGATGTCCCTGCTGTGCCCCCCCCAGAGCTGCCTGCACTCCTGCCTTCCCTGCCTGCACTCCCTGCCTGCACCATCACACACGTGCTGAAACTTCCCCCTGTTTTGACATGGACCATTTCACCACCTTCACTAGAACGTGCCGGGAGCGGAAGGAGCAGACCTGGGATCCCGAAGGGTCCTGGATCAAACCTAATTACTCTTCAAATGACTTCTAATCATCTCTCCTGCTCTGTTCCCTGCAGCAGCCGTGGCTCTGGCAGCCACAGAGCTGGAAAGAGGAAACAAATAACAAACCAAATCATTAGGAAACGACAAACCCTAAATCTGCCCCACCTCAGCAGACAAAGAGCAGCTCAGGGTTTCTGCAGGATGGCTTGGCCCATCTTCTGCATCTCAACAGGGCTCTCGGTGGGTCTTGGATGCCCAGAGAGAGGTTTTTCTCTGCCCCTCGCTGCCTCTGCACCTTATCTTCAAGCTCAGACAAGCTGCTTTGGCTGCAAAGGCTGCAGAGTCACTAATCCTGGCTCATCCAGGGATGGTGGGAGCGGAGGCAGCAGCTCAGAGGTTTCATCCTGACTTCTTCACCCACTTCAGCCCTCTCCATCCCCCTCCCTGGCTTCCCCTTCATGCCATCCATGTGCCAGGGGCTTTTGGGGGGACACCAGCACCATCCGTCTGAAGCCCCAAGGGAAAGATTTTCCCTTGCCCTGGTTTGGCTTCACTTCGCTTTTAAAAGCTGCCCTCCCAGTTCTCCCAGTCTGACCAGTGGAGAAGGGACCACCCAGGTCCCAGAGGAAACCTGTCCTCCAGCTCGGTGACCACAGTCCCCACAGTCCCTTAGGAAGCTCCGGCACAGACTGGAGACTGGCCACCAGCGTCTCCTGTTCCCAAGCGCTCCCCTTCCATTAGTTTGAAGAAATAAAAAATAATGTAAAAATCAATCAGGTGGCTTTTTATTTGCTATTTTCCCTCCCTGCTGCAGCAAGCCTTTGCCAAGTGCAAACATCCCATCCTGGTTGCTGGCGGTGGTGGGGCTGCTTTCTCCATCCCAGAGGGCTGGAGGGGTGGGATGAAGGTGGGGAGAAGGGCTGTGGGATGGGACTGGGGTGACACAGGACCAGGGTGACACGGGGCTGAGGTGGCACGGGGCTGGGGAGAGCCCACGACGGGTCAGTGGGGACCCTGCTAATTAACGCCACGACACAAGATGTAAAACACAACATTAGCACAAAACCTGCTCGAGCGCGTTCTTCCCGATTACCTTGGAATTATAATTACACTGGCCCTTAATATCCCCACATCCGAGTAATTACAGCCGGCTTACCAGCCTCCAGCCGAGAGCTGATATTAACTTTTAATCACCTCGCCTTTGCAGCGGGGAAGGGAGGGTCCCAACGAGCTCTCCTCGTTAGGGGCGGTTCATCAGCATCCCAAACCCAGCGAGGGACCGGGATGCAGGGAAGATGAGGCCAGACCCTGCCTCCCTTCCAGGGGAGCCAAGGCTAGAGGTGTCCTGCTTTAATTGAGCTCCCCATCACTCCCTTGGGCTCCATAACTCAACATCTGCATCCCAGGCATCACCACCACCTCTCTCCCAGCCCCAAATCCATCCCCGGGGAGCAGAGAGGCAAAGATCCCGCAGCCCTGCCCCGTCTGCAAGAGGGGAAAGGACCCACATCCCAGGGTTTGAGGGGAGGTTAAAGCTGAGCCCCCGCTGGTGCCCACCTGCCAGGGGTAAGAGCCAGAACACGGGCACCCAGCCTCAAACAGCATCGAGATTACAGGGAAAAGATAAAATTAACAGCGGGGACAAAGAGAGAAAAGAGGGGGAAGAAAGAAAGTAAAAACCCCCAAACCCTCAGATAGTATAAAATATTCTCCCTAGAGGACCGATTTCAAAGACATTTTTAATTAACTGTGCATTTCACTGGAGCTTAGCAGCAGAATTGTTGTACTTTAAATAAATACCAGTTGATTATTAAGAACATATTTACTGAGCCTTAAGTACCGCAGGTCACAGATGTAGACCCCTGCTCCGTACAGTTGTTTCAGAGCAATCAGTTATTTACTTTACAGCCTCTATTGCCGCAGGGAGGGGGAGGAAACTTGGGGGGCAGAGGCTTCCCTGACCCCTGGGAAATCTGTTCCCCGAGGGGGGTGACCAATAAGGCAGAGGGGAATGGGATGGAGAAGGTTTTTTTTCCCCTTTCTCCATTTCCCCTTCCACCTCTGCCGTAAGGAAAAGGCGCCTTTTCTGTGCATATTTATCAGAGCTGTAATAAATGAGGGTCCGAGCCTTTTCCCCCGATGATTGATGGACACGGGGATTAGTTTAAGCACAAGGGGAAGCTAAGTGGTCTGGCTCGGACCACGGCACATTCATCAAGTCGACAGGCAGAGCACGGGTCTGACTCCTGCCTTTGCTGGGAACCTTTTCCTTTTTTAAGCAAACAAAAAAAAAAAGAGCACTTTGGATTTTATTAGAGTGAATATACATACACGAACCAGCGCTCGTCTTTATCCAAGTTAAGGACAAACAGCTGTAAGCTGGGCTCAGTTCACATCGCAAGTGTAAATGGTTAACAGCAGTGATTCCTACCCAAAAACGAGCCACCTGCCCACCTTCCCTAGACATCCCCATCACATCAAAGCCTTCAGCACAGGAACGGGGCCAAAACCAACCTCTTTGCCCCAGAAAGGGCCTGCAGAGGTGGCTCCGAGCGCAGATGAGGGAATCCAGATGGGGGTCCCTCAGGGGTAGACCTGTTGTCCCAGCGGGGCCCGACCGCCCAAGGGCAAAACCCAGGAGAGCCCCCGGGCGAGGGTGAAAAAACAAAATCCAGATCTTGTGGCTCCCAGCCACGTCCTCTTAAAAATAAATTCATGGCTCCTGTCTGCCTGGGCCATCATTTCGCAAGGTTTATGCACAAACCACATACAAGTAGAACTGGAAACATAAAATTATATAGGGCAGTTAATTGAAAAACTGCCTGCGCCGCGTGCAATAATTGACATTAAGTGTTGTTTGGAGCAGGAAATCACTCGATATTAAACAGGCTCGGTGGTACCGTAACTGTGCTGAGCAGCTCCAGGGCCAGTCCAGAGCCCGCAGAAACCAGGAGGAGCTTCTCCACTGCTGGGATTGGGATGGAAAATACAGTTTCCATGGAGGGTGTTGATGCTACACAGGTCCTGTGGCACGGACAGGATAACCAGGAGAGGCCGGGAAGAGAGTCATAACTTCAAGTGGTGGTTTAAATCAGCGCAAGGACAGACAGCTAATGAGATTTTTATTTATCTTTTTATTTTTTCTAAGTACTGAGAGTAAAATGTTGCAGTCCCCAGTATTTCCTATAGGATTTAAACCGTTTGCTGAGGTCAGTTATTTCCCTTCCAATAACTATCCCGTGATGGGCCCCACGGTCCCAGTCACGTCGCGCGGGGGCTGTGCATGCACTGCAGATGATTGCAAGTCATTTAAATAGATGAATTAAAAATTAGGAGGGGAAAGACAGAGCAAAGGGCACCTGTGGTTGCTTGGCCACGGACACCCAGCAGGGCAGAAGAGCCCCGGTGGAAGTCCTGCCCCAGTTATCTCCAGGGTATGGTGGAATCACAGAATGGTTTGGGTTGGGAGGGACCTTAAAGACCATCCAGTCTGGGTCCCACCAGACCAGGTTGCTCAAAGCCCCATCCAACTGGACAAGATCCAGGTTATTCCTATCCATGGGGTTGGAATAACCCTGTCCCCCTGCCAGACCCTGTTGTGGGGGTCACCAGGGACCCCAAATCCCCCTCCCTTGCTCCTGGGTTCGGGCTGCGCTTTCCCTCAGCTGGGACTAAGAAATAAGGAGCTTTGGTCAGGAGTCGGGGTTTAACGTGCTGGTGGCATCGCCCACTGCCTGATTAGCAGCATCAAGCAACTGTAATTTATAGACACTTTTCCAAAGGGGAATTATCAATATATTTATTTTGCTGCTGCTGTATAGCTGAGCTGTGCATAAGGGTTTACTGAGCCTTGCCAATTTTCTATCATCTCTACGATCTATGGATTTTTGCCGTACAAACATATCTGAGAATAGATTTTTTTTACTATCAAAACCCCTTTCAGACCCTTCGGCTCCCCGAGGACATGGGGGCTTTTACTGCTCCTGCATTCCCTCCATCACGGGTGACTGGCTTGTTCAGGAGATGTTGCAATGTGAGCAAAAAAATATAAAATATTAGCTTAATATCTCCAAGCACTGGATTGAACATGGTGTAGCACGTTTCATAATTCATAAGATGACATCTTTGCTGGAGTCTTTCAACGGGGGAAACCAAAGCGACACGACAGGATCCCAGCAAAGGGCAGGGGAACCACAGGAGCTCTGCTAACCCCATCTCTCCAGCAAATTTTGGGTGCCTCCTCCAGCTCTGGGTGCTCACCAACATCCCAGAGCCAGAGCATCCCAGAGAGGGACCATGCCAGAACCAGAGCATCCCAGAACCACTGCATCCCAGTACGGGAGCATCCCAGAGCCAGAGCATCCTAGAACCAGAGCATCCCAGAACTGGACCATCCCAGAACCAGACCATCCCAGAGCCTGGAGCATCCCAGAGCTGGACCATCCCTGAGCCAGACCATCCCAGAACCAGACCATCCCAGAACCAGAGCCTGGAGCATCCCAGAACTGGACCATCCTGGATCCAGACCATCTCAGAGCTCAGCCCAGCCCCACAGTCCCCAGCATCTCTAACCACCCCCCACTCTGGCTGTGCCCCCAGGGAGAGAAAGAGCCCAATCCATGCACCAGAAGCTTCAATCCAAGCAACGTCCCACCAATTTCTCCTTTTAGGGTGCCCCGAGGGCTGGCTGAGTTAAGGCAAGGAGGAAGAGTGCCATGGCAGAGCGAAGAGCCGGCGGAGCTTGCTCATTTATTTGGGCAATGATAGTTTAGCTTTAAATATTTATAGATCTTCCTAATGTACTAGTAAGTGTACTGTCGTATATTCTGCAAAGACGATGAGCCTCTGTGAGCTCACTGCAAATATCATTGTCTCTTCGCTGCTAAATCTTTGATGAGAATCGGGGGAGAAGGTGGATTTGTGTGTGTGAGAGTGTGTGTGTGTGTGTGTGTGTGTGTGTGTGTGTGTGTGAGCTGACAAGTGGAGTACAGGAGGAAAAAATCCTAGAGAGCCGACCTGCTCCTGGGGATTGGGGGATTTGTCCCCTCCTGAAGAGCTGCCCTTCGCCTCTGACTGATGATGAGCTCGGGGGAGGAAGGGTCTGTCACTCAGCCACCAGCTGGGTTAATAAATGCTGGAGGAGAGCACTGGGAGGTGACCAGAGGTACCTGCCTGTCACCTCGAGTCCTTCCCACACGGACCAGGATGGACCCATGTCCCCCTGCCCCTCTGGCTGCCTTTAATTCACCATTATTTTCCCCTGCTGAGGCCCAGCGCTCTCGTTTCACTCGTGATGCAAGGCCAGGGTTTATTCAGGGAAGGCCCTGATTTGCCTCTGTTTGAAGGGTTTCTCCTCTGTATGGGCAGGAGGTGTCAGACAGCCATCCTCAGCCTCTCTTCAGAGCAGCTGAAAGGGGAAATTATTTAATCAGGGCCTATTTAAACTGCGGGGCGGACTTCATTTACCGTTACGGCGTGACATAAAAGTTTAACAGCTTTCACACACACACAAAAGCCCACCCCGTGATCCACTTTTCCACCCCTTCAAGTTCCTGTAATAAATCTGCAAATAGGGAATTCATCATCTCTGGGTAAACGTGCCCCTTCCCCGCCAGCGCCGGGGAAATCCCTCGCTCCGGGGGCAGCTCACGTCGTGCTGCTGTGATGATGGGGACTGCCCGCCAGCTCCGGGGAAATCCCTCGCTCCGGGGGCAGCTCACGTCGTGCTGCTGTGATGATGGCACCAAGGTGTCCCTGCTGCCTGGGGACACCCTGCTGGGGACACGGGGAGGCATCTTCCCCATCGTGTGTGATGATACACAACTGGGAGGGGTGGTTGGACACACCAGAAGGCTGTGCCACCATCCAGAGAGACCTGGACAGGCTGGGGAGTTGGGCAGAGAGGAACCTGATGAACTTCACTAAAGGCAAGTGTAGGGGCTGCCCCTGAGGAGGAATAACCCCATGGACCAGGAGAGGTTGGGGGTGACCTGCTGGAGAGCAGCTCTGAGGAACAAGACCTGGGAGTCCTGGGGGACAACAGGATGCCCATGAGCCAACGATGGGCCCTGGTGGCCAAGAAGGCCAAGGGCATCCTGGGGGGCATCAGGAAGAGTGTGAGCAGCAGGTGGAGGGAGGTCATCCTGCCCCTCTGCTCTGCCCTGGGGAGGCCCCAGCTGGAGCACTGGGACCAGTTCTGGGCTCCCCAGTTCCAGAAGGACAGGGAACTGCTGGAGAGGGGACAGCAGAGGCTCCAGAGATGAGGAGGGGCCTGGAGCATCTCCCTTCCGAGGAGAGGTTGAGGGACTTGGGGCTTTTGAGTGTGGAGAAGAGAAGGCTGAGGGGGGATCTGATCAACACCTCTAAATACTGAAAGGGTGGGTGTCAGGAGGATGGGGCCGGTCTTTTTCCAGTGGTGCCCAGGGACAGGACAAGAGGGAACGGGCACAAACTTGAACATGGGAAGTTCCACCTAAAGATGAGGAGGAACTTCTTTGCTGTGAGGGTGGTAGAGCCCTGGCAGAGGCTGCCCAGAGAGGTGGTGGGGTCTCCTTCTCTGGAGACATTCCAACCCCCCCTGGACACGTTCCTGTGGGACCTGCTCTGGGTGGCCCTGCTTTGGGAATGGGATTGGACTAGATGATCTCCAGAGGTCCCTTCCAACCCCACGTGATTCTGTGAGTCTGTGTGGTGGGGAACAGCCTCATCCTGCCAATGGAAGGACTCACCATTGATTCCTGATGTTCCTTGGATGCTCTCCAAAGCGCAGGGAGCGCCGCCCTAAACCCTCAGCCTGGCCTAAATGATTGTTAATAAGGAATCAATGAGGATAACACAGCCCTGCCGGGCAGTTTTGCTGTCGGAGGCGTCTTATTAATAGGAGGCGAAGAATTAGACCCTGACATCCCAGGGAGAGGGAGGCTTTGAAGTGCAAAGAGCTGCTGCAGGGTGAGGTGATGCAGGAGCATCATCCATCTGGGATGGGTTTTTGGAGCCAAAACCCTCCCGGGGGGGTCCCTGCAGCCCCCCAAGCTGCTCCGACACCCTTTCTCCAAAGCAGGTATCATCCCCACGGGGAACACGCTGCCCTCATGCAGGGCTGGAAAAGAGTGAGGCATTGCTGAGACGGGGAAATAAGTCACAGATCATCACACAGGTGGGGAAAAAGCTCAGTAGGGATCTGAGCCCCCCTACCCCCAACAAGCAGGGGGTGACAAAGGGTCCCCTCGCTCCCCACAACTCTGTCCTCATCCCTCTCCCACCGCTCGGCGCCTGACGCGGCTGCATAATCAACCCAGCCAGGAACACGGGCAATTTTGCAGGGGAAATAAAAATGTATCTATAATTAATGATCCTCCAAGAACACACGGCCCCTTATTAATGTAGCAATTTGGTGAAACATAATTTATGAGACACTGAGCTTAATCATCGACAAGATCCCGAGTCAGACGCTCGGGAAAGGGAGGGAAAGGGGAGTCGCCTGCTGTGATTGCGCATTCAAAGGACACTTGTAACATCCAGCTCTCTTGGCAGGAACAAACCCCCTCGTGATAGGGCTGGAGATAACCTGAGAGGGGCCTGATGCAAGGGAAGGGGGAAAAAAAACCAACTCAAGCCAGCAGACAGCACATCTATGAATATCCTTTCCACGAGCACTGCGCTAATTATAAAATTAATAGACCCAAATCTGCTCTGCTGAACGGTTCTCCTCCACCCCAGACCACAGAGGGAGGCAGGACCTTCCCAGGGTGGTCCCCACAAGCCCTAAAAGTGGCTTTTCTTCTTCACCCACTGTAGGACAGGTCCGGAGAGATGAGTTAGACCTTTTACAGGAGGTACCAGGGTGAATCACAGAATCACAGAATCTTCTAGGTTGGAAGGGACCTTAAAGATCATCTTGTCCAACCGTCAACCCAACTGACAAAAATAGACACCCACACAACAAACAAGGAGCATCATCACTAAACCAGACCTCCCAGCACTACATCAACCCGGCTTTTGAACACCTCCAGGGATGGGGCCTCAACCCCCTCCCTGGGCAGCCCATTCCAATGCCTGAGAACCCTTTCAGTGAAAAAATTTTTCCTAATATCCAGCCTGAACCCCCCCTGGCGCAACTTGAGGCCATTTCCTCTTGTCCTGTCGCCTGTGACTTGGGAGAAGAGACCGACCCCCATCTCTCTACACCCTCCTTTCAGGGAGTTGGAGAGAGCAAGAAGGTCTCCCCTCAGCCTCCTCTTCTCCAGGCTGAACACCCCCAGCGCCCTCAGCCTCTCCTCATCAGACTTATTCTCCAGACCCCTCACCATCTTTGTTACCCTTAAATTGGGAGCACGAAGCCTCCCCTGCCTGTGCCTGGGCTCGGCAGCGAGGAATCCAGCAATCCCGCTTCACGGGGAGATTTTTCTAGTTTCCACAGGTTGCTGTGGGAAATACCTTGCTTTTTTTTTTTTTTTTCCCTGGGAGAAAGCAAGAAAAAAACTGAAATACCGACTCGGTTCCGGTTACCCGAGCCTGAAAACACCATCATTCAGGTTTTTGATTTTTTTCAGGTTTTCAGCGAAAACCCCTGGCATATGTCGAGCAGCATATGCAGCGCGGCGCGGGGGCGGGCAGCAGGCGAGGCAGATATTCCCAGTCAGCACTGGAAAGGGCCCAACGCAAAACCATTCGGAAAACATCAGGAGCTTTTGCAAAATCATGTTCTCATTTCCCCCTCCCTCCCCGTTCCTTCCTTCCATCCAGCCTTGGCTTTGGATGCTCAGCACTTCTGAGGAACCATCCAAGCTGTGATGCCACATGCTCTCCCCGGAGCTGCCAGAGTCCCCCCTTTTCCCCGTGTGAAGGGCGACTATCTTTTATCTGGGAGCTATTAACAATTAAACAAACGATGCTCTGTTATTTATTTTCTGTCTCCAGGAACGTCTCAGAGACCCGAGGCGGGGTCCGTGGTTTGGAGAAGCGCCTTTTGGGCGATGCTGCCTCTGTTCAGCAAACGCAGCACAGTGAGATATCTGATGGAAACACATGTTCCTCTCGCCACAGCCCACCCCCCCCCTCCCTGTGGCATCCCTCTGCTTGCTCTGTGCTTTAAATTAATTTTAACAGGGATAAAAAAAAAAACCACCTTCTCATGCGCACATGGGAAACTGCACGAAAAGCGGCGGGTTTGGGTTTGGTTTTTAATTTTTTCGCTGGATATTTCCCAGAATATGAGTGATGGTGGCGGAGCAGGACCAGCAGCTCCAGGAGGTCTCGCCCAGGTGTGTTCCTCTGGGGTGGTGTGGGCTCAGAGCCACGCTCAGCTCCATCCTCATCCTCATCTTCATTTCCTAAGGACTCGGTGGTGAAATCCTTGTTTTGTCCCAGCCTTTTGCCCGCGGATTTGAAAGCTCATTCCAGCGAGGCCTGACAGCTTTTTGGGGAGGAGGCGAGAGGGGGATAATCCCACCACCACCATCCCCAAAAGCCAGCCCTGGTGGCTGGAAGGAGGAGAGATGAGCCACAAACTGGTGGGGGGGGGACCCTCTCGCCTGCCCACCTTCTGCAGCACGGCCCCCGCTCAGCCAAAGCCCCCGCAGGCACCAGCTCAACCGCTTCTTTAAATCATGCTCCAGTCCGATAAGCATTTGAGAGCCTTTAAAATGATAATTGCACAGCACGGGATAAAGCAGCAGCAGCCACTTAGTGAATATTCATGAGGTGGGGAGTGGGGGGGAACGGGACCAGGGATGCTGTGGCTTTCAAAGGGATGCGGGTGGTACATCTCTGCCAGAGCATCGCTGCCCCCCGGCCCGGGACCACCTCAGGAAATATAATTCCCCTTCAACCATGTGCCAGGGCTCTGCCACCCTCACCCCAAACAACTTCTTCCTCCCATTGCAGTGGACCTTCCCCTGCTCCAGCTTGTGCCCGTTGCCCCTCAGCCTGTCCCTGGGAACCACGGAAAAGAGTCCGGCTCCATCCTCCTTCAACCCACCCTTGAGATCCTTGGGAGCATGAAGAAGGTCTCCCCTCAGCCTTCTCTTCTCCAGCCTCAAGAGCCCCAGCTCTCTCAGCCTTTCCTCACAAGGAAGATGCTCCAATCCCTCCAGCATCTCTGTTGCCCTACGCTGGACTCTCTCCAGCAGTTCCCTGTCTCTCTTGAACTGGGGAGCCCAGAACTGGAGGCAGGATTCCAGTTGTGGCCTCCCCAGTGCAGAGCAGAGGGGGACAATGACCTCCCTCCACCTCCTGGCCACACTCTGCCCTACGCAGCCCAGGATCCCATTGGCCTCTTGGCCACAAGGGCCCATTGCTGGCTCCTGGAGAGTTTACTCTCCACCAGGACCCCCAGATCCTTCTCCTCAGAAGTGCTTTCCAGCAGGTCCACCCCCAACCTCTACTGGTTCCTGGGGTTCTTCCTCCCCAGGTTCTTCCTCCCCAAGGACCCTACACTTGTCCTTGTTGAACCTCATGAGGTTCTTCTCTTCCCAGCTCTCCAGCCTGTCCAGGTCATGCTGGATGGCAGCCCAGCCCTCTGGAGTGGAGTCCTCTGGAGTCCTCCTCCGTTAGCACCCGGATTCCCAGTGTTTAAAGGAACAAGATCCTGGACAAACACTTCCAAGGCTGGTGGTGCTCGGAAAACCCAGCCTGGTCCTGCTGTTTGCTGCCAAGAGCAGCCTAAAAACACCTGTACGCTCCCTCCATCGCCGGAGCAGCTAATTAAACCCATCCTCGTCACCGCTGACCCCGCTCCCAGGGCTTTCGACATCCGTAAAGGAAAAAAAAAGGGGCCAGGAAATCAATTATCCCAAAGTCTGCGCCGAGGGGCCTCCGGGAGCTGGCAGGCAGCACTGGGATTGCCAAGGGGCCATCCACACGCCGCAGCCCCGGCCCCCTCGGGGCTGAAAAAGGGGCTTTCGGGATCGTTTAATTAGCGTGATTTATGTCGCCTTCAAGTGGCTGGGGTCCCCAGAGCTTCAGGGATCCATCAGAGGGAACGGGTGGCATCGACCCCTCCTTTGGAACCTGGGCTACAATCACAGCAGCTCGCCGGCGACGGTTAATCAGCAAATAGCAAATAATTTGCTCAGAAATAGAGCCAAGGTGTGCAAAAGGCGGGTGGTGGGAGAAAAGGACAGGGAATTTGCTACCCCAGCCCCTCGTGAAGCCAATGTTCCCATCCCAGCTCCAGGCAGGACATTGATTGGGATGGATAAAGCAGCCAAAAGCACTGATTTACAGCAAAAATCAAACCCAGCCTATAGCAAACCAAAGTCCTTGAGCATTACTAAAATTAGAAGATTTTCTATCTTAGCACAAAGAGATGAGCAGGTCCCAGTTGTCCCCTGCCCAACACTGGTTGGGACTGGGAGACCAGTCCCATTTGCTATGGGAAAAGCATCCTCTGGGGCCTCTTCACCCTCCCCCCGAACACCAAGCTCTTTGTTGCTGTTGTCAGTGGCGGTTTGGTCGAGTTTCTCTCTTGATCCTAATAAAAATTAAGTGAAGGCGAAATGAAAGCAAAAAAGCTTTGCGGGGCGAGGACGGAGCAAGGCAATTAGTTTGTGCTCTTGAAAATTATTCACTAATTGTGCAAGGAGTTGTGTACGAAAAGGGGAGCTAATAAAAGAGATTTAATTTGATTCGGGGAAGGGAAGGAGAGCGGAACGAGCAGCAGAAGGCGGCTGAGTGCTAATGGGCTCTGCCGCTGATCGGCTCGTCCCCGAGCAGGTACTGCCTGGTAAATGTGGGATTGAATCTGCTTATTTTGGGGCTCTGAGCAAATTACCCCTGACCCTGCCACCGCCTTGTCCCCAGGGACCCTGCCTGCAGCCCGGTGTGACCCCTAAGCTGTGGGGACAGCCTTTGGGGTAGCCCAGAGCTGACCTCGGGCAAGTAGCAATGATGGCTCCACACAGAATCCCATGGGGTTGGAAGGGAGCTCTGGAGATCACCCTGTCCAACCCCATTCCCAAAGCAGGTCCACCCAGAGCAGGTCCCACAGGAACGTGTCCAGGGGGGAGTTTGAATGTCTCCAGAGAAGGAGACCCCACCACCTCTCTGGGCAGCCTCTGCCAGGGCTCTGCCACCCTCACAGCAAAGAAGTTCCTCCTCATCTTTAGGTGGAACTTCTTATGTTCAAGTTTGTGCCCGTTCCCTCTTGTCCTGTCCCTGGGCACCACTGAAAAAAGACCAGCCCCATCCTCCTGACACCCACCCTTTCAGTATTTAGAGGTGTTGATCAGATCCCCCCTCAGCCTTCTCTTCTCAAAAGCCCCAAGTCCCTCAGCCTTTCCTTATAAGGGAGATGCTCCAGGCCCCTCATCATCTTTGTGGTCCTCTGCTGTCCCCTCTCCAGCAGTTCCCTGTCCTTGTGGAACCGGGGAGCCCAGAACTGGTCCCAGTGCTCCAGCTGGGGCCTCCCCAGGGCAGAGCAGAGGGGCAGGATGACCTCCCTCCACCTGCTGCTCACACTCTTCCTGATGCTCCTCGCTCCAGGGATCCCTGGGGATGCTTTAATTTTGCAGATGGGGAAACTGAGGCAGGAAGATGTGGATGCAGAGTGGTACCCAGGTCTGCATCACCCTGTGCCTCCCGGGGTGGTTCGGGGAGGGCTGAGGGATGGATGGGCAAACACCTGACCCCCCAAACCTACTGCAGGCGGCTGGGGGTGGCTTTTCATCCCAGATTTGGATATTTTGGGGATTTCCTCCTCACAGAGCCAGGGGGCTGAGAAAGAAGGACCAAAGAGACATCCCCGGGATGCTGAGGGAGCACGGCAGGGACCGCTGGCACGTGGATGCCCACCCCAAAGGTTTCGCCCGTGGCACCAGCGAGTTCTGCAGGGTTTTTCTGGCTCTGCAGGGAAAGCAACAGCTTCTGTGAGGAACAAAGCACCTGAGGGGAACCCAAAGGCCTCTTCGGTAACGAGCTGTGAGGCAGAGCCTGAACATCATAAAAACTCTGTGATTTTTCTGGAAGATGCTCCAAGAGCCAGCTGGGTGCTCTCGGGAGGAGCCACAGCCTTTCAGGTGGCCGTGGGGGAAATCAGCGCCAAGATTTGCCCTGAATTCCTGGAGGAACTGTGATTTCTCCCCGGGTGCCCTCAAACATCCAGCATCTGCCCCTCGGAGTCCCTTTGGGTCCCAGAAATTCCCAGCCCGAAGTCAACGTCTCCAAAATCAGCTCTTTAGGCAGCAAATAAGCTGGCTGCTCTATCTGGGAGCACATCTCTATTGCTCCTCACTTTTTCACAATCCCCTCCAAAGCCTTGGCAGAACCGCTGCTGATTTTGCAGCAGAAATATCAGCTCAGTTCACACTTCAGAAAAAAAACCGGGAAGATGGCACCAAACTGAGCAGGTCCCAGTTGTCCCCTGCCCAACACTGGTTGGGACTGGGAGACCAGTCCCATTTGCTATGGGAAAAGCATCCTCTGGGGCCTCTTCACCCTCCCCCCGAACACCAAGCTCTTTGTTGCTGTTGTCAGTGGCGGTTTGGTCGAGTTTCTCTCTTGATCCTAATAAAAATTAAGTGAAGGCGAAATGAAAGCAAAAAAGCTTTGCGGGGCGAGGACGGAGCAAGGCAATTAGTTTGTGCTCTTGAAAATTATTCACTAATTGTGCAAGGAGTTGTGTACGAAAAGGGGAGCTAATAAAAGAGATTTAATTTGATGCGGGGAAGGGAAGGAGAGCGGAACGAGCAGCAGAAGGCGGCTGAGTGCTAATGGGCTCTGCCGCTGCTCGGCTCGTCCCCGAGCAGGTACTGCCTGGTAAATGTGGGATTAAATCTCCTTATTTTGGGGTTCTGAGCAAATTACCCCTGACCCTGCCACCGCCTTGTCCCCAGGGACCCTGCCTGTAGCCCGGTGTGACCCCTAAGCTGTGGGGACAGCCTTTGGGGTAGCCCAGAGCTGACCTCGGGCAAGTAGCAATGATGGCTCCACACAGAATCCCATGGGGTTGGAAGGGAGCTCTGGAGATCACCCTGTCCAACCCCATTCCCAAAGCAGGTCCACCCAGAGCAGGTCCCACAGGAACGTGTCCAGGGGGGAGTTTGAATGTCTCCAGAGAAGGAGACCCCACCACCTCTCTGGGCAGCCTCTGCCAGGGCTCTGCCACCCTCACAGCAAAGAAGTTCCTCCTCATCTTTAGGTGGAACTTCTTATGTTCAAGTTTGTGCCCGTTCCCTCTTGTCCTGTCCCTGGGCACCACTGAAAAAAGACCAGCCCCATCCTCCTGACACCCACCCTTTCAGTATTTAGAGGTGTTGATCAGATCCCCCCTCAGCCTTCTCTTCTCAAAAGCCCCAAGTCCCTCAGCCTTTCCTTATAAGGGAGATGCTCCAGGCCCCTCATCATCTTTGTGGTCCTCTGCTGTCCCCTCTCCAGCAGTTCCCTGTCCTTGTGGAACCGGGGAGCCCAGAACTGGTCCCAGTGCTCCAGCTGGGGCCTCCCCAGGGCAGAGCAGAGGGGCAGGATGACCTCCCTCCACCTGCTGCTCACACTCTTCCTGATGCTCCTCGCTCCAGGGATCCCTGGGGCTGCTTTAATTTTGCAGATGGGGAAACTGAGGCAGGAAGATGTGGATGCAGAGTGGTACCCAGGTCTGCATCACCCTGTGCCTCCCGGGGTGGTTCGGGGAGGGCTGAGGGATGGATGGGCAAACACCTGACCCCCCAAACCTACTGCAGGCGGCTGGGGGTGGCTTTTCATCCCAGATTTGGATATTTTGGGGATTTCCTCCTCACAGAGCCAGGGGGCTGAGAAAGAAGGACCAAAGAGACATCCCCGGGATGCTGAGGGAGCACGGCAGGGACCGCTGGCACGTGGATGCCCACCCCAAAGGTTTCGCCCGTGGCACCAGCGAGTTCTGCAGGGTTTTTCTGGCTCTGCAGGGAAAGCAACAGCTTCTGTGAGGAACAAAGCACCTGAGGGGAACCCAAAGGCCTCTTCGGTAACGAGCTGTGAGGCAGAGCCTGAACATCATAAAAACTCTGTGATTTTTCTGGAAGATGCTCCAAGAGCCAGCTGGGTGCTCTCGGGAGGAGCCACAGCCTTTCAGGTGGCCGTGGGGGAAATCAGCGCCAAGATTTGCCCTGAATTCCTGGAGGAACTGTGATTTCTCCCCGGGTGCCCTCAAACATCCAGCATCTGCCCCTCGGAGTCCCTTTGGGTCCCAGAAATTCCCAGCCCGAAGTCAACGTCTCCAAAATCAGCTCTTTAGGCAGCAAATAAGCTGGCTGCTCTATCTGGGAGCACATCTCTATTGCTCCTCACTTTTTCACAATCCCCTCCAAAGCCTTGGCAGAACCGCTGCTGATTTTGCAGCAGAAATATCAGCTCAGTTCACACTTCAGAAAAAAAACCGGGAAGATGGCACCAAACCAGCCCTTTCCCTGGCACATCCTTCTCCCAGTCAGCTCCAATGTCCCACTGGGAAAAGCAGAACCTTCACCCAGGAGCCTTTCAGCCTTTCCCAGATCCAGACACGCCAATTAATTTGGGATATTCTCATTATTATTCCTCCAATCATGGCATCAGGAGAGCAGCAGGCACTCAGCATCCCTGGCTGGTGCCCACTGGGTTATTTGGAGTGTTCCTTCACCCCAAAATCCGTCACGGGGCTAAGCATAAACCCTGCCAGAGACCCCACCTGAGGCCCTTTTTCCTTTTTTCCAACCTATTTCTCAATTATTTCGGGAAGCACTTGCTGCACCGGGGGGCAAAAAAATAACCCCTGCTCTGGGCAACCACCAGGAGGTCACAAAAACTCAGGTCTATGCCCTGGGAAACACCCCCCACCCCGAGCCCAGGGGGGATGGAGATGTCTGGCGAGAAACACAGGGAATCAAGAAATAAATAATAAAAAAAAATGGAGTTGAAATCAATAAAAATGTTTCATTTCAACTCTTTCTGATGGATGGGAGCGCAGGGGGAGGGTTGCCTGATGGATGGGCGTCTCTGGAAGGCAGCTGGATGGATAGGATTCCCTAAATGAAGTTGGGTGCATTTCAGGTGGTTATTTATTTATTTATTATTATTATTATTATTATTATTATTATTTTACCACAGTTTTGTTACTGCTACGTGTAAATTCCATCGCAGTCGGGATGCGGCGACAGGAACGACGGGGACAGGAATGGCCACGTGAAAGCAGCCACGCTCTGTTTTATTGCCTCGAAGGTTAAATTTATGATTTTATTTATCTG
>NW_015091123.1:370729-391570 GCF_001431845.1 Calidris pugnax | reverse complement strand
CATCCCCCCACCCCCGTTATTTTTCTGCTGTAGCTCTTTTTGACAGCCCCGATGACATTTATGTTTTCTGAAAGCTTCAATAAAAAGCACTTTAGCCGCTATCGCCTCCATCTCCTTCCCAGTCCAATCCCAGCACCTTCCCCATCCCGGATTAAAATAGAGGCGCGGGTTGTCTGACAGCCCATCACGGGGGCACAGCACCCCCCCCTCCCCTCTCTTTACTTTGGGAAGCCAAGGACAAAATATTTTGCCAAATGGCTTGAAAATAACAGGACAAGTGGTGAAAAAGCCTCTGGAATTGGGAACATCCCTCCTCAATGACTGGTCCTGTGGGTACAGCCTGGGATGGGGACACAATGTGGGATGGGGACACGGTGTGGAGGATGCCAGGCTCAGATCTCCATCCCCATCCTCTGTCCTCACCCCAGATTCTCCCATTTTACCACTATAAAAAAGGAAATCCTTTGCCCTGCAGCACCAGGGTTGGGTGGTTTTGACAACATTGAAGCAAAAGGATGCGACTTCCCGGCAAGATTTCTACAGTTTCTCAGTCAGATTGTGCTTATCAAAAAAAAGAAAATGAAAAACCCACCAAAACCTATAAAAGTCATAATTGTAGGAGAATTTCCTGCATTAGGCTTTTTGGTTTGATTCAGAAGGGAATCAAACTGTGAACTGGCAATTCCCAACACCCTCAGACCATGGGGTGCACCGCCGGCACCTGGGGTAGACGTGATGTCCCTCGTCAGAGTAATGAGGAGATGGAAAAGGAGATGGAAAACCAAGGAAAAAAAAAAAAGTCCAAATCTCCTGGACTTTATCTTTTTTTTATTATTATTTTTTTTTTTTTTTAATTTCCAGGCTGCCCTCTGCCTTGGCATCCCTGCTCTGCCATCCCTGGGGGGGTTGGCAGTGATGCTCCCAGGGAGGAAGAATGAGGCCATTTGGGTTTTTTTTTTTCCCTTGTAACAACATTTCTGCTCCACTTTTGGGGAGCATCTGACCTTAAAGACGGGCTTTCCCCCCCGTTTTGAAGACAAAAGGGCATTTAACAGCCGCCAACCACGCTGCAGGAAGCAAGGAAAAAGGGAAGGAAACGCCAAGTGGCTCCTCCTGCAAATTTTCCAGCTTGGGAATTTTCCAGCTCGCCATAAGGGAAAAATTACTCAGGAAAAACTGCCTGGAGGGAGCGGGGCCGAGCAGAGGGACCAGCAGGGCCCTTCCTCCCCATCCTCATCCTCACGTCGCGCGGCGGCGGAGCTAAGTGGATGTCAAACACCAGGCGAGGCGGAATAGTAGGCACTTTATATTCACTTTACACGGGTATAAATGGAAAAAATGAGGCCCCTGAGCCCTCGGGGCCGGGCTCGTGTGTCTGTGTTTGCCATCTGAAGCACAATAAACCCCAACACGGGATTAATCTCCCCTCAACATTATTCAGGCTCCTTCCTTCAGGAAAGTCCTGCCCGGCTGAGACTCAGCGCATCTCATTTCTTCTTTTTTTTTTTTTATTTTTTTTTGGGGCTTTGCCGCTCGCCCGGAGTATCAAAAAAGGTCCTTATTTAATGGTTGCTCCAAATTTTATGCAGACAAATTGCCTTTGAACTCATAGGACTGGAAGGGAGGCTGCGGGTATTCGCCGGGCTGGAAGTTTCGAGTCCTCAGGGGTATAACTAATCACAAAAAAAATAAAAAAATACAAAAAAATCCCCAAATCCTCTCTTCTCCGTGACTCGGTAAAGCCTCCAAAAGCTCCTGCTTCTTTGCCTTTTCCCTTTCTACAGCTCTTCCCTGTGGCTGATGAGACAGCACTAAATATTTAGAGCATCTCCAAGGGCTCAACGAGGGGCATTTGCCTTGGCTGTGTCCACCCTGGGCTGGATTTTCCCCCGTACGGGGGAAAATCCAGCCCAGGGTGGGCACAGCCAAGGCATAAAAAAAATCCCCAGCCTCCTTGGATGCTCCTGGACCAGGATGCTCATCCCATCCCAGCCCTGGCTCTGCCACCATTCCCCATCCCCAAATCCCTGCCCAAATCCTCCCCTCCGAAAAAAACCCCATGGCACCCAGAAGACAAGAACCTTGGGGTGACCCACCACGCTCCCTCTCGGCCCCTTTTTCTGCCAAAGCATCGCTCGTGCTGGGGGTTTTCTGGGCTCTGAAGCAGTTTATACTGCTTATAGATGGGATGGAGGAGAGATGGAGGGGGGAATAATTTTCTTCTCTCCCCATCCAAGCCCAAACACTCAGCTCCAACCCCATGGGTTATGATGGAAACACTGGTACTTCCCTGCCCGCCTTTTCCCTGTGGGATTTAAACCCTCGTGGTCTCCCGGGGAGGAAGGACTGGAGGGGTTTATTTCAGCAGTTGGGTTTAGTCGGGGTTTTCTGACTCGGGAGAGCCATCCTGACCCACATAATCTCTGCCTGGCATCGCTGAGCTGCTTTTTCGGGGACGAGCCCCAGCGGGGTCCTGGGGAACCAAACCAGGTCATCCCAGCACTGCCAGCATCCCCGGTTCTCCTCCCTGCATCCTGGGGGGTGCCTGGAAAAGTAGGGCAGGAGGAGGATGCTCGGGTCCCCACGGCCCTGCCCCATCCCAGCCAGCATCCCCCATCCCCAAATCCCTGCCTAAACCCTCCTCCTCTTCCTCCAAAATACACCCCAGCACCCAGGAGAGAACAACATTTAGGTAAATTTATTTGGGGAGGACTTGATTTAAAGCTGGTGAACTAATTCCATATGGAAGGTCTTCCCCCCAACTCGGCTGTGGCTGCATCTCTTTAACTGCCCTTCGACTTTGCCCCCTCTCCCCTCTCCTCTCGCGGGCAGGGGAGATAAGGGGGAATTGGTATGCCTGGCAGAGACTCCGGGGCATCGGGGATTTATTTTAATCCAGTCCATTAATCAATTTCTCTGTTGAAATTGAATTAACTGTCTTTCATCAGCATCACATCCTGGGACTCGAAAACAGTAAGAGGCACGGAGGAATGCAGATGAGGTGGCAGCCCTGCCTGCTCCTGCATCCCTCCCTGTCCCTCCATCCCTGCCTGCTCCTCCATCCCTGCCTGCTCCTGCATCCCTCCCTGTCCCTGCATCCCTGCCTGCTCCTCCATCCCTGCCTGCTCCTCCATCCCTGCCTGCTCCTCCATCCCTGCCTGCTCCTCCATCCCTGCCTGTCTCTCCATCCCTGCCTGTCCCTCCATCCCTGCCTGTCCCCACATCCCTGCCTGCTCCTCCATCCCAGCCTGTCCCTCCATCCCTGCCTGCTCCCGCATCCCTGCCTGCTCTTCCATCCCGGATGTCCCTCCATC
The DNA here is from genome assembly GCF_001431845.1 of Calidris pugnax. Lineage (NCBI taxonomy): Eukaryota > Metazoa > Chordata > Aves > Charadriiformes > Scolopacidae > Calidris > Calidris pugnax. The sequence goes on along the minus strand of NW_015091123.1, from coordinate 388,256 downwards.
CCTGCCTGCTCCCGCATCCCTGCCTGTCCCTCCATCCTTGCCTGCTCCTCCATCCCAGTCTGTCCCTGCATCCCTGCCTGTCCCCACATCCCTGCCTGCTCCTCATCCCTGCCTGTCCCCGCATCCCTGCCAGCTCCTCCATCCCTGCCTGTCCCTCCATCCCTGCCTGTCCCTCCATCCCTGCCTGCTCCTGCATCCCTGCCTGCCCCTCCATCCCTGCCTGCTCCTCCATCCCTGCCTGCTCCTCCATCCCTGCCTGCTCCTCCATCCCTGCCTGCTCCTCCATCCCTGCCTGCTCCTCCATCCCTGCCTGCTCCTCCATCCCTGCCTGCTCCTCCATCCCTGCCTGCTCCTCCATCCCTGCCTGCTCCTCCATCCCTGCCTGCTCCTCCATCCCTGCCTGCTCCTCCATCCCTGCCTGCTCCTCCATCCCTGCCTGTCCCTCCATCCCTGCCTGCTCCTCCATCCCTGCCTGCTCCTCCATCCCTGCCTGTCCCTCCATCCCTGCCTGCTCCTCCATCCCTGCCTGCTCCTGCATCCCTCCCTGTCCCTGCATCCCTGCCTGCTCCTCCATCCCTGCCTGCTCCTCCATCCCTGCCTGCTCCTCCATCCCTGCCTGCTCCTCCATCCCTGCCTGTCTCTCCATCCCTGCCTGTCCCTCCATCCCTGCCTGTCCCCACATCCCTGCCTGCTCCTCCATCCCAGCCTGTCCCTCCATCCCTGCCTGCTCCCGCATCCCTGCCTGCTCTTCCATCCCGGATGTCCCTCCATCCCTGCCTGCTCCCGCATCCCTGCCTGTCCCTCCATCCTTGCCTGCTCCTCCATCCCAGCCTGTCCCTGCATCCCTGCCTGTCCCCACATCCCTGCCTCCTCCTCCATCCCTGCCTGCTCCCCCATCCCTGCCTGCTCCCCCAATCCCTGCCTGCTCCTCCATCCCTGCCTGCCCCTCCATCCCTGAGCCCCTGCAGGCAGCACCAGCCCCCCAGCTGCCAGCAGAAGGGATTTGCTGCCTGCCCGGCCTCTTCGAAGCATGAGGTTCTCGTCAGCCCCTAATTGGGAAACGAAGGAGACAAGGTGTCATCCCGCAGCCCGAGCCGGGCTCCTCTCCCTGCCTTAACTAAACAAATTCACCATCAAATCTCACTCCTTTTTACTCTTCTTATTGGGGCAGGGTGGGGAATATTTGATGAAATGCAATTTAAAATGAAAGCAAATCAGATCTGGCTCCCTGATTCAAAGGCAAAATGCTTATTACTCTGCTTTTCCTGCCACTGGGATCTCTAATGCTATGTAAATTTGACGGGCGCCGAAAGAAACCAGTCCTCGCATTTCTGCCTGGAAATCCCCCTTCTCCCACCGCTCCTCACGGGATAATTGGAGGTAACTGGGGACAATGACGACTGTCAAGGACTCAGAAATTCATGTATGGTCCTGTATAGGTTTTTTTTTTCCTCTTCTATGGGTCACCACTGCCTTATCCTCACGTGGGATCCCATCCAGTGCCTACTCAGACTCCTCCACTCCACCTCCTTGGCTTGATCCAGCATCTGCTCGGATCGATAGGAGCTTCTCCGTTCACATCAACAGACACCAGAGCAGGGAGTAAATCTGGGCTCTGGATAATGGCTTCATTTTAATTAGTCTTTGGCCTTCCAGTCATTAGTTCTCAACAGCTTAACTCAGTGCGAGTTGGAATGAAGACCCCACTAGAGCATATTAGTTTCCAGCCCTGGCCTAAGAAGCAAGAAATAAGAGTAGAATTTGCAAAAGAGTAAAGTTGCTGCATTATTTAAAAATTTGCTGATGAATAATTTAGGCAAATGAGTCTGTGAACATTAGACAATATTGCATTACAAAATAAATCAATTACAGTATACGGAAAAAAAAAAAAAAGGCCTCCTTGGCTCATTGAAAAACACTGCAAAGGCAAAGACTATTCCCTTTATTAAAAAAAGAAAAAAAAAGGAAGAGTTTTAAATAAGAATCTGTTATGATAACCAAGGTACGACCGCGAGCATCTCTGTGAAGGGGAGGAAGCATCCTTCCTCTCCCCCAGCACCTTCTCTCCATTAATATTCCTCTCCTGGTTGTGGTGGGGTTAACTTTGAACCCGCCAGGTATCCCAAACAGGGAACTGTGGACTCAGTTGTCTGTAAATACACATAAATTAGCATTTATTCAGTCCACGTACAAAGGGCCCTGCTTGACTACTGCAGGCAGCCTCGCCGAGCCCCCGCGCCCCTCGGGTTCTCTCCTGGCGTGGTCCCTGGTTATTTAAAGGTCAACCCTTGCATTTTGGGGGCAAATTCCTTGCTGAGACCTCCCCAGAGCATCCGTAAAACCTTTGGAACTGGGAGAAAGGACCATCACATTCTTTCCTTGTGCAGGGAGAGCAGCTCCCTGCTAATATAGAAGTCCCTCGAAGCCAACAGCCATAAGGAAAACTACATATAAATATATATATATATGTATAGTCCCATAAATACAGGGAGAGGCTGGCAGCCAAGCAGCTCTTAGGTCCAAAAGGAATTTCAATTTCTGCCTGCGCCAAAGTTGGGCTTGGGTTAGTTATTGCTTGATTTGGGGCTGGGAGGGTTTGGGGAGAGAGAAAATTAAGGCTCCTCGGGAGAGCACCAGGCTGGAGGGGGTTGGGGGGCTTCACTGGATCCTGAAAACGAGCTAAAATGTTAAACCTCTTCCTGCTGGTGGGAACTGGTGGTTGGTTTGATGGAGGGGACCTCTGTGTGTCCTTAATTCTGATGGCACCTGAGGGCAGGGGGAGCGACCGAGGGGGGGGGGACCTGGGCTCCTGGGGACACAGGGACATCATGTTCTCCTGCCACCATCCCCGTGGTGTCCTCCTGACACAGGGCACCAAGCCCAAGGGTCCCAGCGTGGCTCCAGCCAGCCTGGATGCTGCAGAAGGTTTTGAAGGGGAGGGCTTTGTTCTGGACCTTTTCATTTAAGGATAAAGTAGAAGGAAAAACGCTTTATTTCCAGCCCTTCGCTTCCTCCATCGAGGCTATTTTTCACCCCCATATTTTCTTCTCCCTCTCCTCTATTCACATCTCATAAACAAGGTCCTTCTGTTGGGCTCTTTCTCCTGTCCTGGCCTCTCTCCTCTCTCTCTGCCCCGGGCTCTTTCACTATTTATTCTCCAGCACAACAGCCTCGCTGAGAGCGGGACACACACCGGCTCATCGGAGTCAGCTTATCCTGCTCTGCAGGGACTGGGGGGGAAACACAAGGCTCCCAGTAAAAGGCTCACCATCCCCTCCATCCACACCTCACTGCCCAGAAATCAGCAGAATTTCTCCCAGTATCAACTGGGGGAGCATCCTCAGGTGGTCGGGACACTGGCTAGGAAGGTCGTACGTCGTATCGCGATATCAGAACTCAGATTTTTAAATTATTTTCATCAGTGCTAAGTACTTTCTGCCTTTTGAACCTCCCAGTTACATTTCTTTACAAGCATCAAATAAAAAGAAATCTGAGATGCTCCCACCTTCACACGATCCAGAAGCTGAGTCTTTGAGAAACCTCAAACTCCTCACCACACATGGGACAACCCTCTGCAACCTCGTGCTGCAAGTCTCAAAAATGAGGATATTTGGAGCTCCCCCAGCCTTCCACACCCAGAGAACCCCGTCCAGCAGGGAAGTGGGCAAACACAGGCTCATCCCTACCCAGGAAAGGTGGGATCCACCCCGGGAATAAGGCATCTCCCTCCCGCACAAGCCCCAGGAGCGCGGGGTGAAGCGCGGACGCTGCTGCCTCGGCGAACTTATCGCCCAGAGGAGCCGGTGGAGAAGAGAGTCCAGGCAGTTTAATTAAAGATAGGATTCTTTGAGTCCTTATCGCAAGGGCAGTGCGAGGCAGGCTCTGCCAGGACCCGAGGTTAACCTGAGAGATTTCAAGCTTTCGGTATAAAAACCCTTGAGGAGAGCAGACAAGGGGAGCGGGGTGATAAACCGGCAGGAAAGCGCTGCCAAAGGGGATGCGACGTGAGGAGCGTCAGCTGGAGAAGAGAGAAGGGGAGGAGAGATGGGAAAGAGCTTTTAGCATCATGTCATCCAGCCTGGAGGATAACCCACCCCGGAGCAGTACCCAAAACCGGGCTGGGAGGGGAGCAGGAGGGTGGCTCAGCATCTCTGCACTGCCAAAGGCTTCCTACATCCCACAAACTCCTCTTTTTTTTTTCTCTTTGCATCTTAGTTCTTACATTTTTTATGTTTCAGGGACAACTTTCTGCCCTTCACCATGGGAAGGTGCTCGATGCTTGTGCAGACTCGGGGGGAAGAGCCCTTGGGATTTCCCATGTGAGTACAAGCACATCGTCCCGCTGAGAGCCAGGACAAGGGGGGAAGTATCCTCATCCATGAGAAAAAAAGGGGAAAAAAAGCAAAAAAAACCCCACCAGAAACACAGAATCACAGAATCTTCTAAGCTGGAAGGGACCTTAAAGATCATCTTGTCCAACCGTCAACCCAACTGACAAAAATAGACACCCACACAACAAACAAGGAGCATCATCACTAAACCAGACCTCCCAGCACTACATCAACCCGGCTTTTGAACACCTCCAGGGATGGGGCCTCAACCCCCTCCCTGGGCAGCCCATTCCAATGGGCTGAGAACCCTTTCAGTGAAAAAATTTTTCCTAATATCCAGCCTGAACCTCCCCTGGCGCAACTTGAGGCCGTTTCCTCTTGTCCTGTCGCCTGTGACTTGAGAGAAGAGACCGACCCCCATCTCTCTACACCCTCCTTTCAGGGAGTTGGAGAGAGCAAGAAGGTCTCCCCTCAGCCTCCTCTTCTCCAGGCTGAACACCCCCAGCTCCCTCAGCCTCTCCTCATGAGATTTATTCTCCAGACCCCTCACCAGCTTTGTGGCCCTTCTCTGGACCCGCTCCAGCACCTCAATGTCTTTTTCATGCCCACAGTCAGGGCTAGTTGGTGCTGGGCTGATACAGAGCAACAGCATCCATCACCCCAGACCACACACCAGCTTTGGGAAAAATACACCTCACAAAAAACCCCAAATTGCCCCCAGGTCTGCACCCCGAGCATCTCCCCACGCCAGGGAGGGGGGGGACACACTGCCCACCCCCGCTGCCGGCCAAGGGGAAGGTTTCCTAGCAGGGAGTCAGCAATTTCTCAGCCCACACTCGGCGAAAAGTTCAGCATTGCAAAAAATCATAAAAAAAAATGAAATCGGAAGATTTCTTCCTTGCCCTCCCTGCTCCCACGTCCCTCGCCCGCACCAACAGCCAGCACTGCCAAAATTCAATTAAAACCTTAAAACCCCCGCCGTGTTCCGAGCTGCAGCCACCCCTGTGTGCCCAGGGGTTACCCCCCACAAACTGGGAATATTTTCCCAAATTGAGGACCTCTGAGGTCTGTGCGTTTGCCATCGCTGGGGAAATGGAAAGGCAGAGCTGGAACAGCTTTTGGGTGGCTCAGGGGCTCCACCCCCAACCCTTCCTTTTCCCTAGAAATATGACCAAAAGGAGGAATATTTCATTTTTGAACAGATGGGACGGGGATATTCCTGACTAGGTCCCCTTTATCACAACCAGGCAAGTATATTCCATATGGATAAATATGGAATGGCTTGGGCTGAGCCAGCCCTGCCCTGTGCCCATGGTGATGGGCAGCCCAAGCATCACCTCTGCCGTGGGGTGAAGGGTGCCCAGGGAGCACCCAGCTTCATTCCTACCCCAAGGAATGGGCCCAGCACCCACAAAGCCACAATCAGGGGGAGCATCACCATGGGAAGGAGGGGGTTGTTTGGCTATTTTTAATGATGGGGTGGTATAAAGCTTGGAGATCATATTGGCTTTTAAAATTGCCTTTTTCTGTCTGGTTGCACCCCAATAAAGCATGAAGATGTATCACCATCTTCCAACATGTGTATGGGAGGAGGGAGAGGAAGGCTGCTGTGGGTGTCAAAGTCTCAGATCTCCTGGTTTTGCTGGTTCACAGGGTTGTCTGGGAGAAGAACAGCACCGAGGAGAGATTTGGTGCCAAGGAACCCCTTGAGATCCATCAGATCTCACGGCGGAGATGGAAATCTGGAGCTAGACCAATTAAAGCACCAACATCCCCCTGGGATGCTCCAAGGACTTTCCACAAACTTCACTCTGGCCTTTCTGACACTTCCAGGGGGAGTTTCAGCAAAGCCAAATCACCGAAAAATAACCCAGTCTTGAGCATCTGTCCTCTGTGGGGCTGAGATGGGGGGTCACAGCCCAAGACTGCAGAAAGGAGGCTCAAATCCATTATCAGAGCTGCCAGAGCTGGGCTCAGGGGTGCTCACAGCGACGTCCCAGGGACAAAACCAGACCCAGATCACCCCTTCTACTCCAGCAGCAGCATCTCCGCGAGGGAGATGGGTTGGGAGGGCAGGAGCAGGGATCTTACCCCAAATTTTGTGAGCTTTCTGAAGCTGCGGGAGAAACAGGCTTCTCTTGCGTTAATTAAATCATAAGAGGGAATGATAGCGTGGATAAAAGCAGCGAGTGGGGAGCGGCTGGGAGCTGGTGCTAATGAGGGCTGATTTTGCATGAGAGCGACTGACTGCCTTTGGTTGGCAGACAGAAATATGCTGAAGCAGAGGCTTTTGTCAAACTCGGGCCAAAACACATCTGTGAATAATTGAACAATATTCACGGCGGAGGAGTCAGCGATTTATCGTTGGCTTCCTCAGGCAGTCTGGGAGGAAAGGGAAAGGCTTTTGGAGAGTGAGAGGAGGGAGACAAAGCCAGCTCCAGCAGTGGGATAACGAGGTGGGGAAAGGTGGTGCCAGACCTCACCTGGAGTATTGTGTGCAGGTCTGGAGCCCTCAATAGAAGAAGGACATGGACCTGATGGAGAGGGTCCAGAGGAGGGCCACAAGGATGATCAGGGGGATGGAGCACCTCTGCTACGAGGACAGGCTGAGGGAGCTGGGGTTGTTCAGCCTGGAGAAGAGGAGGCTCCGGGGAGACCTAATAGCGGCCTTCCAGTACCTGAAGGGGCCTACAGGAAGGCTGGGGAGAACCTGTTTAGAAAGGGCTGCAGTGACAGGACGAGGGGCAATGGCTTCAAGCTGGAGGGGAACAGATTTAGACTGGAGATGAGGAGAGGGTTCTTCACTGTGAGGGTGGTGGAGCACTGGGACAGGTTGCCCAGGGAGGTGGTTGAGGCCCCATCCCTGGAGATATTCAAGGAGAGGCTCGACGAGGCCCTGGGCAACCTGGTCTAGTTGGGGGTGTCCCTGCTGACTGCGGGGGGGTGGGACTAGATGGCCTTTGGAGGTCCCTTCCGGCCTGGGCAATTCTATGATTTTATGATGCTGGTACCTCACGGGCTCCTGGATGAACAGATCCCCATCGTTTCTGCTTCATGAGACGCCATGAGCGGATGGGAGAGGAATCCAAGAGGAGGAGGATGAGGGTGGAGGGGAAAAGCGATAACTGGAACATCAACTTTCGAATCCTGCATCATTTTTCCTCCCCCTCGAAAGGTCAGAGACAGCCGGCCCCGTTAACGAGGACCTTTGGCGGAGAAAATTGCCTTGTGAGAGGGTGATTTCCAGGACTGACACTCTATTGATTGCATTGACTGCCCACCAGTGGCGTTCAGAGACCGCCAGGCTGCCGTCCCCAAGCATCATCCCACGTCAGCCCACCCTCGGCACACCGCGACAGCCGGCCCCGTTAACGAGGACCTTTGGCGGAGAAAATTGCCTTGTGAGAGGGTGATTTCCAGGACTGACACTCTATTGATTGCATTGACTGCCCACCATTGGCGTTCAGAGACCGCCAGGCTGCCGTCCCCGAGCATCATCCCACGTCAGCCCACCCCCGGCACACCGCGACCCACGGGGCTGCCTGGCCTCACCCTGTTTGCTGGGGGATAAAGCCAAAAATAATGGGAAAATTGCCGGAAAAAGAAAGGGACAGGCATGGGACAGAGCAAGGTCTTCAATTCATCAGCTAAAACCAGATTTTCCTTTCCCCCCATCACAGTGTGTGGGATTTCGGGCCAGCAGGAGAACAGCCTGGACTTCCCTGGGCTGCTCCTGTCCCTGGAAGAGCCACCAGGGAGGAGAAGGCTTGGACAATGCTGAGATTTGCCCATCAGCCCCAAATTGAAGGGCAGCACGGTGATTTTTAGTTTTAAAAACCACAGCAGCCCTCCCTCACAGACGCCTTGGCCAGCCTGAAGGTTGAGCAAATTGGGAAACCAAAGTTGCTGCTTCACAGAAAGCGGTGGAGAGAGGACACAAAATTTCTTGCAGCATCTTGCAAGGAAAAAACCGAACAAACCAACAACCTGGAAGAGGCAAAAGATTTCCCCTTTGAGAGAATCCCCACTCTCGTTTCCAAAACAACTCTCGACCTACAAAACAACACCAGTGAAAGCCTTTGGTTGTTTCTCACCAGTGTGTTTTCAGCTGGGGGGGGAAAAAAAAGTTAAAAATCACGCTTTTCACACTCCAGCCCAAAACTCTGGCATCTCCCAGGTCCTCTCCAGCCACACACAGTTCCCCACCCCCTCCAGCAGCCCGGCAGAGCGTGTGTCTCACCGAGCTCTGGCTCCTGAACACGTGTGTAAATCTGCAGGAATACGAGCAATAGTCAATCTTCGCTCCGACATTCAAGGCTGACACTTCTGCAAACTCCAATTTGGTTTTTTTTCTCCCCATCGTGAGCTGCCTTGTTTATAAATAAAGACATTCCCCCCTCCCCATCCTTCTGTCAGCTCGGCTCGAGGTGATGCCACGAGCCTGGACAAGAGCCTGGAGAATCCAAAGGAAGATGTTTTGGGGTTAAATTGCCCAGGGGAACCCATGGACCAGCATCGCTGCTGCAGTGCACAATGATGGGAATTATTTGGATATCCCTGTCTTGCAGGGCTTGATATACCGGGATAAATCTATTTTTTAAGCTCGAATCACAGAATTGTAGGGGTGGAAAGGGACCTCTGGGGATCATCTCATCCAACCCCCTGCCCGAGCAGGGTCACCCAGAGCAGGTTGGACAAGGTCGTGTCCTGGTGGGTTTGAATATCTCCAGAGAAGGAGACCCCACAACAGGGAGAGTCTCAAATAAAAGATGTTTTTCCTCCCGTTAGGATGGAATTTTCCATGTTCCAGCTTGTGCCCGTTGTCCCGTCCCCGGGCACCACTGAGAAGAGCCTGACCCCATCCTCTTGCCACCCCACCTTTAGATATTTATGAGGACAATATAGCTTATCTCTCTAGCTGAGCACCTCGTTAGAGCTGTCATCTTTAAATAGGAGCCTTCTCACAAAGTTTCTCCTCTTTCTTTATTTTTTTTGCTGAAGTTTCTTTCCATTAGCACGCGCTCTCACACCAAAGCATCCCCCTTTCCTCTGCACTGCCTGGTGTCCCCAGTGTCCCTGGACAGTGACAGGGCTGGTGGAGGAGGTACCAGAGCAGAGAGAAAGGCCACCCTGGAGCTCACATCACTTTTTCAAGCGGGGCTTGCTACATTTGGCTTCTCTGAACCCCCTGGGGGAGATGGTCCCCAATTTCCCTGCCGGCAACCCAGGCTCTGGAGGGGGATCTGCACATCCCCGGAGAGGAGCCAGCCCCTGTCCCCCCCTCTGTGGGGAGTGATGGGGTGGATGGAGAGGGGGCAGAGCCAGGCAGGCGAGCAGAAACACAACCCGAGCTGGCTCCAAGAAAGCATCTGCCTCCTGGGCTCGCTGCCCACTTTTTGGGCTTATTTGCAAGCTGTGGCACAGCAAACCCCATCCTCTGAGCATCCTGCACCCAGCTCCTGGAGAAGCAGGATGGCAGACTGAATGGTGGCTTGGCCAGAGCGGTCCAGGGGTGGCTGGGATGTCCCTGGGCCACCACCACCTGTCCCCAGTCCAGGGACCTGCTCCTCGGGTCTGGCACTGGTGGGTAAACATCCCTTCTGTTGTCCCTGAGGGGAGCAGGCCGGCTCCCCCCAACTGCCAGCAAACCCATCCAAGGATTAGGGAGTGATTAGGAAGTGCTTTGAAAATGTGTAGCCCAACAGAGGCCATAATTATTTAATAAGCAATGGTAATAATGAAAAGTGCTGAGCGCTGAGCAGCTGGGATGGCCGGGTCCAGATTTTTAGCAAAGGGGTGGAAAAGTTTCAGGGGGGACTCTGCTGGTCCCCCCCTATCCTTTCCATCCTCCCATCATTGCTTGGTCCCTTTGGGGGACAAATGATGGAACCCGTCAGGTTCCACCACCCAGATCTGTTAAACAGGATTTATGATTCTATGATCTCTGTCAAACAGGGAAGAATCCCAAAAGATGCCCCACGGGATCCCGCTGGAAGCTGGGGAGCCAAAAAGTGGATCCCGTGGGACGCAGCCCTGGGGGGTTGCCAGGAGGGGTTGTCATTAATGGCAATACTGATGTCAGAAAACAGCATCCTCCAGGGAGGGATCTGGGGGATCCCCCCCAACGAGACACCCACCGCAGCTTCACGGGGGCTGGGATTTATAGTCCCCATCCCCACCTCCCCACGGCGACAGGGAGAGTGATGAAAAGCAGGAGGGGAGCGAGGGAGGTTCTCCAGGCTCCTCCAAACCACTCTCCCATGGGGGGCCTGAGAAAGACGGGTCCTCGACAGCTTGGGGAGATGTTGAGTTGCCGAATTTGGCTGAATCCATCATCAAACCCCCCCTGGAACCGGGCCCTGAGCGAGGGGTGCAGCCACGCTGGAGGTTTGCACCTTGCTTACAAGTCGCTGGGGCTTGGAGCCAAAAAACCACCCTGCTGAGGCTTCCCTGCTGCTTCTTCCCATTCCTTTCCAAACTGGGAATTAAGTGGCCCTGGAGAAGTTTATTATCCAGCCCGCAGGGGATGAAAATGACTATTTCGGGCAGGAGGTGATGCCCATCACCTCTAGCTGTGCCCTGCTGGGGTGAGGAGGGTGAAGGGCTGCAAGGGGAGGGGGAGGGGGGGGTGATGGGATGAAGGTCTGACCCCTCCTGGAAAACAGGGAGGCTGGAGCTGCCACCTTCCCTTGGTGGGAAAAACCATCTGCGGCGCATGGAATTAATCAGGGTAAACACAAAATTAACATGTTTCAGCCAGATTTGACATGCTCTTCTCCCCCCCCCACCCCACCTCCAGACGGATGCTTTCCCAACCCCAGCATCCAGCCTGGGCTGGGAGCTGCCATATGGATTCGATTCTTTTCCTGGAACTCGCTCTATAAGGCACGCATAAAATGAGTTATTTTCGCTCGGGCCCAAGAGCTGCCATTGCTCCCCGCTTCCCTTTGACCTATCCTGTTTCCCCCCCCCCAGCTTATTTATGGGCATAATTACACCCTGCTATTGATTTCCTGACAGCTGTCCTGATGCTAACTGTGTTACAGCATCCAAATCTCCACGGCAAAGGTTTTCAGGGGCCTTGGCAGCCCGGGGAAGGCGGCTGACGCAAGGAATAAATCGCATTTTCTGCTGGCATTAAGATATACCTGCTCCCGGAGCCAGGGCAGCAGCAGGGGGGTGGCAGGATTGGGACAGGCAGCAGGGACCACGGCCGTCACCTCCTCCCAGCAGAGAGCAAGCAATAAAAAAAAAAAAAAATTAAAAATAAAAAAATAATAAAAAAAAAATCACAGGAGGTGGATAGAGACCTGCTGAGATGCCGGTGACGCAAGAAATCCGCTGCAAAGCAGCTTGTACATGGAGTTTAAAGGAGATGTGGCTCCTTCCCCAGCGTCTGGGCTGGGTGGATTTTTTTTGCTCAGAAAATAAATAAAAAAAGTCATTTTCCAGGGCATCAGGCAGGTTTTTCTCGCTCAGACTTCCCCCCCCCCCACTCCAAAGGGCGCCAGTAAAAATATCAGGGTTTCACGGGGAATTTTGACACACGTTTCCATTCGGGACAAGTGAAAGCGATGGCAGCTTTAATGGAATACAGAGCAGAGGGGTGGGGGGGGGGGGGGGGGGAGAAAAAAATAAATAAATTAAATCAACTCGCTATTGAAAGGCTCCTTTTTTCCAGAATTAAGATTCAAGTGAAAACACATTGAAACAGCAACATTTCCAAGCCATGCGTAAAACCACAAGGAATTCCTGTGCGTGGGAGGGGAAATAAATCCCCCCCCAAAAAAATCAACTTTCTTTATCTGATCCCAGCTGGTGGCTCAGACCCAAGGATGAAGCCGAGGAAAAGTGGAAAGTGGAGCTCCCGGGCAGGGAGGAGACCTGACGCCAGGGTGATGGTCGGGCAAGGAGGTTGTGGTGGTGGGGGACATGTTTCCATGGAAAGCTCTGCTTTCCCACCAGGATGGCTCTCCCAGGACATCCAGAGACTCTTGGTTGTGTCGAGAAGATGCTGGTGCCTCCTTCCCCAGGCAGGGATGGTGCCCGAGCCCTGCAGCGCTGTCTGCTCGGCTCTTTGGGGAAGAGTTTTTAGAAACCTTAAATAAATTAAATAAATCAGCACGGTGGCTCAAAGCAGATGAAGTCGCAGGCCGGCGCACGGTGGGAAATTAAAATTGATGCTCGGGTCCCCCCTCCTAGGACTCCACGGAGCTGCTCTGACCCACTTGCAGGAGGAAAACTTCGCCGCTCGCTTAAATCCTGCAATCTCAGCCCCTCGCTCTGCTTCCCAGGGGCTGAGGCACCCCAAAACCAGTAAGGGTTACTGGTCTGTAACCAGTGGTGTCCCCCCCAGGGGTCAACATGTGGTCCAGTTTTGTTAAACATATTTATCCATCTGTAACCAGTGGTGTCCCCCAGGAGTCAATACGTGGTCCAGTTTTGTTAAACATGTTTATCCATGACCTGGATGAGGGGACAGAGTGTATCCTCAGCAAGGTCACTGATGATACCAAACTGGGAGGACTGGGCGACACTCCAGAGGGCTGGGCTGCCATCCAGGGTGACCCTGGGCAGAGAAGAACCTCATGAGGTTCAACAAGGACAAGTGTAGGGTCCTGCACCTGGGGAGGAAGAACCCCAGGCACCAGTAGAGGTTGGGGGTGGACCTGCTGGAAAGCACTTCTGAGGAGAAGGATCTGGGGGTCCTGGTGGAGAGTAAACTCTCCAGGAGCCAGCAATGGGCCCTTGTGGCCAAGAGGCCAATGGGATCCTGGGCTGCGTAGGGCAGAGTGTGGCCAGGAGGTGGAGGGAGGTCATTGTCCCCCTCTGCTCTGCACTGGGGAGGCCACAACTGGAATCCTGCCTCCAGTGCTGGGCTCCCCAGTTCCAGAGAGACTGGGAACTGCTGGAGAGAGTCCAGCGAAGGGCAACCAAGATGCTGCTGGAGGGATTGGAGCATCTCCCTGGTGAGGAAAGGCTGAGAGAGCTGGGACTCTTGAGGCTGGAGAAGAGAAGGCTGAGGGGAGACCTTCTTCATGCTCCCAAGGATCTCAAGGGTGGGTTGGAGGAGGATGGAGCCGGACTCTTTTCCGTGGTTGCCAGGGACAGGCCGAAGGGCAACGGGCACAAGCTGGAGCAGGGGAAGTTCCACTGCAATGGGAGGAAGAAGTTGTTTGGGGTGAGGGTGGCAGAGCCCTGGCAGAGGCTGCCCAGGGAGGGTGTGGAGTCCCCTTCTCTGGAGATCTTCAAGCCCCACCTGGATGCTCCTGAGTGATGTGCTCTGGGCAGCCCTGCTTTGGCAGGGGGTTGGACTGGATGGTCTCTAGAAGGTCCCTTCCAACTCCAACGATTCCGTGATTCCATGAAACCGGGTAGATAAGCCACCCACTGACAAGCCTTCCAACACTGCGCCGCTTCCAGACACCCCCAAACCCTCCCCTTGTATAAACTCAGTATAAACTCCGTATAAACTCCCTATAAACTGAGTATAAACTCTGCTTTACCCCTGCCCTCAATGTCACTGCCTTGACTGCAGAGGAGCAGCTAAAAAAAACCTTGTAAAGTGGGACAGATATCCACGGAAAGGGACCATCAAACAGCTGTCCCACCGGCCCAGGCTTCAAAAGGCAGCTTAAAGAGAGCATTTAGCCCATGTACCCTCCTGGGAAGTGTATTCCTCTACAGATTCTGCCCTTCCCAATGCTGCAGCGAAGGGAATAGAAGCTGCACCACCAGAAATGCATCTCACCTTTTACAGCTGCCTTTCAAGTCTCTCCCGGCTTTTTCCCCAGGTGCTGGTAGAGCTCAGCATCGCTCAGGATCTCTGCTTCCCTCCCCTTTTTGCTCTCTGATGTCTGTGGAGACAGACCTTGCAGCCTCCTGGCCCCGCTCATCTCTCTGACCCAGCCGCAGAACCCAAAAAACCTCTTGCTGGGATGAAAAGTGGGTAATTAACGGAGCAGCCCTGATACAATTATGGATTGATTGGCTATGTTAAGGTCATGCCAATTGCCTGGCATCAATATACATCCACAAGGCTGGCAATGGGTCCAGAGGGGAGATCAAGGCTTGAGGGGGGGACACAGACAAAGGGACACATGGACAGGGATGTGGGAATTGCTCAGCATCCTTGGTCAAGCCCCATGTTTAGGTGGAACTTCTTATCTTCAAGTTTGTGCCCGTTCCCTCTTGTCCTGTCCCTGGGCACCACTGAAAAAAGACCAGCCCCATCCTCCTGACACCCACCCTTTCAGTATTTAGAGGTGTTGATCAGATCCCCCCTCAGCCTTCTCTTCTCCACACTCAAAAGCCCCAAGTCCCTCAGCCTTTCCTCGGAAGGGAGATGCTCCAGGCCCCTCCTCATCTCTGGAGCCTCTGCTGTCCCCTCTCCAGCAGTTCCCTGTCCTTCTGGAAGTGGGGAGCCCAGAACTGGTCCCAGTGCTCCAGCTGGGGCCTCCCCAGGGCAGAGCAGAGGGGCAGGATGACCTCCCTCCACCTGCTACTCACACTCTTCCTGATGCCCCCCAGGATACCCTTGACCTCCTTGGCCACCAGGGCCCATTGTTGGCTCGTTGGAAGGGCTTGGAAAAACACATGGCCACCAGGGCCCATTGCTGGCTCATTGGAAGGGCTTGGAAAAACACGGGGGCTTGGAAAAACAAGCTGCCCTCCCCCAGCTGGGAACAGGGGATCTCTACACTGAAGCTGGGCTGTAAAAGCACATGTACAGTCACATAAATCCCAAACTGTTCCTGGCCTCCTGCCTTGGGATATTTCCAATTGCCGGGCAGACACTGCACAGCATCCCCGGGACGAGCCCCACACCAGCGGGGATGGGGAGAAGGGGGGAAAAACAGTGTTGAAAAAAAGCACTTTTCTCACCCCGAGCTCCAGCAGTGAAGGAGGAACCTGCCAAAAAACCACCCATCAAATTCCCACCATCAACCCACCGAGGCGGTGGGAGAGCGAGCGGCGGATGAAGGATGCTCCCAGGGCAGGATGGGGACCCGGGATGTTCACCAGGAACCAAAAAACCATAAATTCACATCAAATTCACACTGTAACCCCATCCCTTGGCACGGCAACCCTGCGTGATACCAGGCTGTGGTGTATAATAGTATATTGCTCTTTTTTTTTTTTCTTCCTTTTTTGCTCCAAACAGGTCATAACAAGTAGCAGCCATTAGACTAATTAGCCCCAGTGAAAACAGAAGTGTGGGGAGGATTGAGCAGAGGCGGTAATTGAAGCCAAATAATGAATATTTAACTCTCTTAAGTAAAGTTTAATTAAGTTATCCTATGGCTGAGGCTTTTTGCAGTATTACTGGGGCTTTCAAGCACATTAAGAGGAGCCAAAAATAAGCTTGCCAGAGACGGGGGGTACTCTCCCCTTTTCTGCACCCCTCTCTGCCGAGCTGCATCACTCTTTAGCCCTTAGGTGTCATTAACAGTAAAGCTGAATTAATTTAGAGCAAGGCTCCTCCCACCACACAGTTGCTTCCCACCACAAGAGCCCGGGGGTGGATGCTCCTGGGGGCTTTTAAAGGGGTTTTTAAGCCCTCGATGGAGGGGGGATGAGCTGCCCTGCATCCCACGGCTCTTCCCAGGAGGAATGGGCATCCTCAAAACCCCTCCAGTTGGAAAGAAATGCGGCTTCTCCCGTGTTTGAGTGAAAATGCAACAAGTGCTTTGAGCATCCCAATTTAACTCAACCCTCCAGCTCACACCCTGGATTGGCTTTACTTTTCCCAGGTGGCAAAGGAAGCTTCTACCAGGCCAGGGAGCAGAGGAGGAGACTCTTCTGGGCTCCAAAAAGTGCTTTATACCCTCAAACTGCCCACCCATCCTCTGTGATGTCCCCGATGGTACCCAGCCCCCCCAGGAAGGATGTGGGTCCAACTTCTGATTGCTCTTTCAGCAAAACCCAAATTCATCTAGCGCACTTCCCCTCTCTCCGGGGTTTGCCCTTTCGAGCTCTCAGCGATATTTTATTATAGCGCACTTCCCCTCTCTCCGGGGTTTGCCCTTTCGAGTTCTCAGCGATATTTTATTATTATTTTTTTTTTTTTGGTGATGTTGATGAGCATTAACTTCCCCTCCAGCCAGGGCCGGGAGTGCACCTGATGAACAGCTTTAATGTCACTCACTAATTGCAGAGCCCTCCAGCTCCGGGAGCTGATGCTCCATTAGCACCGGGGCGAGAGGGGCTGCTGAGGAGCCTGACCCCCCCCAATTCTCCCCAGCAAACCCTCTCCCCCCAGCACAGCAATCAGCCCGTCGTGGCTCCAAAATGCCTGGGACGCCGATGAGTGATTTATAACAACACCCCATCAGGTAGACAAACCTGCCTGTAATTGCCTGTCCTTCTCGGGGCTCTTAAAAGCTTTCCTCGGGAAGAGAACAGAGGCTCCTTGTCAGAAACAGGTTATTATACGGATGAAAAGAGCCTCCCCCTTCTCCCCTGCCTCTTGTGGTGTTTTTTTTTTTGAACTTAATGTTTTATTTTCCACCACCCCCCTGGCCACAGCTCTCTCCCCAGCTGGGGGTGAGGCTGAGGCACGGCTGGAAGGGTGTCGCTTTGAGATGGTGCCACTGCTGGGGAGGGTTTTAAAGGACAGTTTTTGGGTGACCTTCAGCATGGGATTCCTCATACACAGGACCACGCATGGTCACACAAGACCAGGGATGGGTTTTCACTCCACATTTTATAACGCAAAAATCAATCCTCAAAGGATGCAGAGCAGTGTGGGGGAGTTCTGGGCTCCCCAGTTCAAGAGAGACTGGGAACTGCTGGAGAGGGTCCAGCATAGGGCAACAGAGATGCTGGAGGGATTGGAGCATCTCCCTTGTGAGGAAAGGCTGAGAGAGCTGGGGCTCTTGAGGCTGGAGAAGAGAAGGCTGAGGGGAGACCTTCTTCATGCTCCCAAGGATCTCAAGGGTGGGTTGGAGGAGGATGGAGCCGGACTCTTTTCCGTGGTTGCCAGGGACAGGCCGAGGGGCAACGGGCACAAGCTGGAGCAGGGGAAGTTCCACTGCAATGGGAGGAAGAAGTTGTTTGGGGTGAGGGTGGCAGAGCCCTGGCAGAGGCTGCCCAGGGAGGGTGTGGAGTCCCCTTCTCTGGAGATCTTCAAGCCCCACCTGGATGCTCCTGAGTGATGTGCTCTGGGCAGCCCTGCTTTGGCAGGGGGGTTGGAC
>NW_015091123.1:334139-361251 GCF_001431845.1 Calidris pugnax | reverse complement strand
TTTTGGGTGACCTTCAGCATGGGATTCCTCATACACAGGACCACGCACGGGCACACAAGACCAGGGATGGGCTTTCACTCCACGTTTTATAACGCAAAAATCAATCCTCAAAGGATGCAGGGCAGTGTGGGGGAGTTCTGGGCTCCCCAGTTCAAGAGAGACTGGGAACTGCTGGAGAGGGTCCAGCATAGGGCAACAGAGATGCTGGAGGGATTGGAGCATCTCCCTTGTGAGGAAAGGCTGAGAGAGCTGGGACTCTTGAGGCTGGAGAAGAGAAGGCTGAGGGGAGACCTTCTTCATGCTCCCAAGGATCTCCAGGGTGGGTTGAAGGAGGATGGAGCCGGACTCTTTTCCGTGGTTGCCAGGGACAGGCCGAGGGGCAACGGGCACAAGCTGGAGCAGGGGAAGTTCCACTGCAATGGGAGGAAGAAGTTGTTTGGGGTGAGGGTGGCAGAGCCCTGGCAGAGGCTGCCCAGGGAGGGTGTGGAGTCCCCTTCTCTGGAGATCTTCAAGCCCCACCTGGATGCTCCTGAGTGATGTGCTCTGGGCAGCCCTGCTTTGGCAGGGGGGTTGGACTGGATGGTCTCTAGAAGGTCCCTTCCAACTCCAACAATTCCGTGATGCCATGTTCCCCACTGCCCATGAGGATGATGCCACATGTTGCCCTAAGCTCCAGAGCAGTGGCCAAGAGCGATTTTGGTCACCAAGGGGGAATGCACCATTCCCTCACATGGGGATGGAGCCCCATGGGGCACCCATCACCCCACCAGCACCAAGGGACACCTTTGGGACCCTGATTGGCAAACATCCCCCGTCCCCATGGAGTGACAACAACCCGTCCAGCTTCAAAAAGAACCCAGCAAAGGCATTTTCAAACAACTCCCCGCCCGTCTCCCGGAGATCAAACTGCTGGCGCGGAGCAGCGCCGCTGACTCATAACGCTTCATTAGCGATTCGCCGGCAATTAATTCATCTCTTGATGGTGTTCAGTCACTTTTATCCACAGAGAAGTGTATTTTTCACCTCCCCTCACGCTGCATTAGTGCGGCTCTGCTGGTTGCAGCGGGGACCGGGTTGCTTTGCCGTTGCCGGCGCCTTCTCCTCCTGCCAAAAACCAGCTCCTCTGTGCAGAAAAGTGGAAAAAAAAAAAATCCAGACCCCTCTCCATTCAACCAGCCTTTGCTCTCTCTCTCTCTCTCTCTCTGATTTTCTGCATCTTGCTTTAAAAGAGCTGAGCCTGGTGACTTTCCAAGGCGGGGAGACGATGCTAGACAGGCTTCTGGTTTGATCCAGCCTGACAATGCTTCCGCTCCGCTGATATTTGTATCGAGTACCACAAGGCAAGGGAAATGGGGATTTTCCTTTTGAATCAGTGCTTAGCCTGCTTACAAGGAGCAGCCAGGGTCACCCAACGGGAAAACCATTTCATTCTCCCCAGAAATAGTCCATTACGGCGCCGCTAAGCTGGGGGGAGCAGAGGGCAACGCTGCACAAAAAGCGGATACACCTCCACTCATTTGCCACCCCCAGCCCCACCTTCCCCTCAGAGCATCCTCTCCGGCCAAAAAAAGCACCCACAATAAGCTCTGGGGTGCCAAAAGGCACCCAGATAAAGCAGCAGGGAGGGGGGAGCTGGGGGGGCTGCCAACACCTTCCCCCAGGGCAAAGGGGGGGTTTTGGGGAGTCCCCAGCCCAAGGTTTCTTACCCCAAGGTTTCACCAACTGCACTCGAAAAATCTGATTTTTTGGAGCAGGGGAAAAGGCAGGCAAAGGGGAAACGCAGTCAGCCTCAGTGGGCAGAGGGGAAAACTCAGACACAGAGTAATTTTATATATGAATATGCATTTTTAAAGCTCAGCTCCATTAAAGATTGATCTTCCTACCAGGCCAGACACCGCAGCCCTGCCCAGCCTCAGCCCCTCTTCCACACCAGGGGGATATTTGGCCTTTGGAAGAGCCAGGCTGCCACAACCAGCCTGTTAGAATTTGTAAAACTCTTCTTCCAAAAATCAGAATTTGGGGCCTGAAAGAACTTAATGATGTCCCTTTACTTCCCCCACTGTCCCCAGAGGAGCTGGCACTGAATAGATGTCCTCTTTGATTCGGGAAACAGAGATTTTTCTCTCTGCCTGTAGTTGCCTGCAGTCCCCCTGGTTGATTCCCAAACGCAGGGAAAAGGATTCCCAGGGTGAGAACTCCAAGGGGGAAAGGCTCAGACATGGAAAATGTGTATCCCTCCAGCCTGGAGGGATGCTCCAGCTCCAGTCCCCCCTAATTCAGAGGGATGCTCCAGTCCCAATTCCTCCAGCCCAGAGGGATGCTCCAGTCCCCCTTCAGACATGGAAAATGTGTATCCCTCCAGCCCAGAGGGATGCTCCAGCTCCAGTACCCCCTAATTCGTCAGACATGGAAAATGTGTATCCCTCCAGCCTGGAGGGATGCTCCAGAGAGATTTTTCTCTCTGCCTGTAGTTGCCTGCAGTTCCCCTGGTTGATGATTCCCAAATGCAGGGAAAAGGATTCCCAGGGTGAGAACTCAAAGAGGGAGAGGCTCAGACATGGAAAATGTGTATCCCTCCAGCCCAGAGGGATGCTCCAGCTCCAGTACCCCCTAATTCGGAGGGATGCTCCAGTCCCAATTCCTCCAGCCCAGAGGGATGCTCCAGTCCCCCTTAATTCAGAGGGATGCTCCAGTCCCAATTCCTCCAGCCCAGACAGATGCTCCAGTCCCCCTTAATTCAGAGGGATGCTCCAGTCCCAATTCCTCCAGCCCAGAGGGATGCTCCAGCTCTGGTCCTGACCACCCCAATCCAGAGGGATGCTCTCACCCTGACCCCCCTAATCCAGAGGGATGCTCCGGCTCCAGTCCCAACTCCTCCAGCCCAGGGGGATGCTCTTTGCCCAGATCCCGGACCAGACCCACAGCCCTGCTGACTTTTTTTCCTTGTTTTGGGCACTTTACATCCCATGCAGCAGGATGCAGGTCACACTCTGCCCCCCTGTGTGAGAGCCACAAGCTCTTATCTCATCCTACCCCTGCCAACCAGCCCCCATTTCTCTATTTCTGTGCCCTTCTTTTGTTCCGCCTTCTTTCTTAACACTTTCCCCCACTTTCTCCCCCCACCCCCCATATGTTACTTTAGAAGAAGAAGAAGTTGAGATGAGAACCCAAAAGAGGAAAAAATACAAGCCGAGTGGGGTGTTTCAGGGAAAAAAACAACCAAGATTATTTTTAACGGGGATGGAAACAATTACGACCCTAATGGAAAGCTATAATGAAGATTAGCCTGGGTTTTTTTTTTCCTACCAGTAACAGCTTCCATCATGAGGGAGAGAAGAAAAACCAACAAGAAAAGGGCAGATTTTCCCGTAACTTTAATTTGCAGTGATTTTCCTGCGAGGCTCAGTCAGCTCCGGTGGGTGTTGTGTGCTCCTCCAGAGCAGTGGTCCAGCCAAAGGCTCTGCCACAAGCACCCACGTTTGCCATGAGATGGGTGCAAGCAGAGCACCCAACTCTTTTTTTTGGAGGGTGGGTGCAAGGAGAGAACCCCACAGAGGAAGATTTGGGGCTCGGTGATGGAGGATGAGGGGGATGGACTCGTGCACACCCCCTCCCAAACCAGGCAGCCTCAATCAGCTCCCATTCATCCTCTCCCCATACCCTGGGCTTCCTCTGAAAGCCCTTAATCATTTCTCTTATCTCCTGGATGAAAAGGCAGTGGATAAGGACAGCAGGGTCCCCTCCACGTGCCATGGGGAGGGGTGACAGCATGGGACAGGATGAGCACAGCGAGGATGGGGATGCAGGATGGATGAAGCTGGAGGATCTATACCCCCCAAAACAACCATATTGCTCCTTCCTATCACAA
Source organism: Calidris pugnax (assembly GCF_001431845.1). Taxonomy (NCBI): domain Eukaryota; kingdom Metazoa; phylum Chordata; class Aves; order Charadriiformes; family Scolopacidae; genus Calidris; species Calidris pugnax. Next base: position 357,383 of record NW_015091123.1, on the reverse strand, counting down.
TTTCCGGGCTGAAAATGAACATTTCCCCCCTCTAAGGTCAGCAGGGATGCTAAAGAAGAGCCTTGGCACCCACTAAACTGGAATAACCAGCAGTGACTGCATGAACCTCCGGCTTCCCATCCCGGGGGTGCACACCCTTCCTTCTCCCATCTCCGCTCCCCCAGTCCTGACCTCCCCGGGCAGCCTCTCTAACAGTTCAGCATATTTTTTCAATGTGAAATAAATGTTCTTTTCCTCGCACACCGAAGCCCAATTCATCTTCCTGTCAGGGGAGAGGGCGAGCGGCGGCCGGCGACTCGTGCTGCTTCCACCCAGCAAAGGGGATAACGCTGCCACGCACAAAAAAAATCCCTCCTTCCTTCTTTAATCAAGCTGGAACGGGGCTGGGAGGGAATTAAAAATAAAATAAAATAATAAGAGGCGGAAAAAGTTACCTTGTTCTCCTCTCCAGTCCCTTTTGTTCCGTCCAGAGCTATAAAACCTGGCGCGATTTTTATCTTTTCATAAACTTTTATTGAATCTGATGTTGGGAGGGCCGGGGAGTGCCATCCAATTAAACTTCCCCCCTAATCCCACTCTTAACTCCCCAGCACCGATGGGAGATTAAGAACTAATAAAGATGACAAATGAGAGGAGATAAACGGGAGCCGAGGAGGAGGATGGAGGGCAGCGGGGCACCAAAAAAAAGGGCTTTAATTGTGTAAGCCGTAACCCCAGTAACTCGAGAAATATGGCTTTCATATAGTGCCGGGCAAACGGAGCAGGTAAAGCTGATATTAACCACAGCCCCAGGTTCTGCTGCAGCCAGGGCTGCCCGGAGATTGAGCAAGAGATGGTCTTGGCTTGGAGCAGCCACGGTGCATTCACAAGGGTCCCTGCTCTTTAGTAAAGCACCCCCAGCCTCACTCTCCATCCAAAAAGTCATTTCCCCCCCTCATCCTGCACCTATATTTGCTGGATTTCTGGTTGGAAGCAGCCCCAAGAAGAAGGACCTGGGGGTGCTGGGGGATGAAAAGCTCCATACGCCCCAGAAATGTGGGGTCACAGCCCAGGAAGCCCCCAACACCCTGGGCTGCATCCCCAGCAGCGTGGCCAGCAGGGCCAGGGGGGGATTCTGCCCCTCTGCTCCGCTCTGGGGAGACCCCCCCAAGTGCTGCCTCCAGCTCTGGGGCCACCAACATCAGAAGGACATGGAGGTGTTGGAAGAAGTCCAGAGGAGGCCCCGGAGATGCTGGGAGCAGGGGGCTGAGAGAGTTGGTGGGGTTCAGCCTGGAGAAGAGAAGGCTCCGGGGAGACCTCAGAGCCCCTTCCAGTCCCTCAAGGGGCTCCAGGAGAGATGGGGAGGGACTCTTGATGAGGGAGGGGAGCCATAGGGGGAAGGGGAAGGGTTTGACCCTGAAAGAGGGGAGATGGAGCTGAGCTGTGGGGAAGAACTTGTTTGGTGGGAGGGTGGTGAGAGCCTGGCCCAGGTTGGCCCGAGAAGCTGTGGCTGCTCCATCCCTGGAGGGGTTGAAGGGCAGGTTGGAGGGGGCTTGGAGCAACCTGGGCTGGTGGGAGGTGTCCCTGCCCATGGAAAGGGTTTGGAACAAGATGGTCTTTAAGGTCTCTTCCAACCAAAACTATTCTCTAATTCTAAATCACATGTGCAATGGGCCAGGGAAAGCCCAAGGAAAAGCCACAGGGGAAGCCCTGGTGAAAGCCACCCCAGTAGCCACCTGCTACTGGGCCAACTGGGAGCTCCAGCAGACTCGCCATTCTGAGCATCCAGCACCACCAGTGGGGATGAGACCCCCCAACCCTGCCAGCCTCCCGCTGATGAGCTGCCATAAGCAATTACCTGGTTGCCTTCCCACACCCAAGCTCCTCACCCAGACGTTCTCTCAGCTCTGTTATTTTCATACAGAGAGCCAATAGATGTAATTAAAGTTTTGAAGAAGCCATGCTTCACTGAGCAATCATCTAATACACAAAAACATCTTTATCAGAGAAAAAAACCACATCTATGTATATGGGATCTGTTCATCCACTGCCTGAGATGGTATCTGTTGTCCAAAAATCATCCCCCAAAGCAAACAGCCCACCCTCTCTCCATCATCAACCATCATCATCCTCTCCCCCCATCATTTTGCCCAATAGACCAACTGGGTGCTGCTACTTCTGCCACGCAAAAAAGGGGGGAAAACAAGGTAAATCCTTCCCAAAAAAAGACCAGGGCAGGATCACTGGGAAGCGTTTCTCTGCGGTCCATGTGCTTCCCTCCCTTTCCTTCGAGCGAAAAATGTAATTGGCCTTGAGCAGGAGCTGCTGCTTTTAATTCATTTACCACTGACTCATGCACCCGGTTCCAACCGCACGGCGAGCGGCACTCCAACGCACTGGAGCTATTTTGACACACTAAGTAAATATCAATTAATTCGTTTTTTAGCAAAAAAAAAATTAAATAAAAATAAAAAGGCTTAATTGAAAAAATCCAGGTCCGCATGTGCAGCCCGGCGTTTGCCAAAAGAGCCTGGTTTTAAAGGCTCGTGTTTCTCAATTGCTGGGGATTTTACAGCTCCCACAAGGCAAAAAGCTCTCTCCAAAGGAACTGTGTGACTCACTGAAGTCAGGGAAAATAAAAGGGTAAAATATTCACTTCCACAAAGGTCTCAGCTCCCGCCTGTGGGGGTGGAAAGCCAGGATAAGGGGGGGGAGTGGGGGTGTCATGGGCTGGGGACCCCTTGGGATTTGGGAGAGGAGGGATGTGGGTGCGTGGGACAAGGGGAGCGGAGCCGGGTACCAGGGATGCTGCAGCAGGAGGATGAAGCTCCACTATTTCCCTCCCCACCAGCCTGGCAGGAGCTGAAAAACACTGAATTTTGCCCAAATTTCCAGGCGGTGGATCCCAGCAGGAGCCGGTGCAGGCAGAGGGCCAGCCCCCCCCAGCACACCACCCGCGAGAGGCATCATTAACGCTTTGGATTTCAAGGGGAGGAAGGCGAAAAAATAAAAATAAAAATCCCCAGCCCCTGCAGAACGACTCAATTTAGTAAATCACTTTGACTCACGCAATTATTTGCTTTTAAAAGGCAATTAGCTGATGAGCCTGGGCTTTGTTTTGGGTCTTTTTCCTCCGCTCTGGTGCTGCGTAAAGGAAGCGAGTGCGTCATCGGCACCGAGTCCCCGGCAGAGAGGGGACACGCCAGCCCCTGTGCCAGCAGGGTGGGTGCAGGCAGGAGGGCTGTGCTCTGGAAAAGGCACAAAAAGGCCTCTTCGTAGCAGGTTTTGCTGCTAAAACCCCCCTAAAAAGCAGCGGTGGGCAGAGGGCAAATCACTTGCCCGAGCCCGTGCAACAACAGCGATATAACCTGAATAATCTGTTCATCTCAGCATCTTTCCCTATGTCTATGAGATGGAAAAAAACGCCCCATTCCCCACGTTTCCCCAAATTCTAGTGTATTTTCTTTGCAATGAGGTGTTCCTGCTGGCAGCACACAGCCTGCCCACCCTCCCAGCTCAACCACTGATGAACCATGAGCCTCCCATCTATTCACAAACCACCTGAGCACATTGAGGAGTCTGGGGGTTTGGCAAAAAAGCTAAAACGGCTCAATCACTGGACCCCCTGGTGAAATAACCCCAGCATCACCCACCCCCCCCCAGCAGTGACACACACCAGCCAAGGACCAACTCCCCATCCTCCAGCCAGGAGACATCAACGGGGACGAGTTTCCTTCAACAGCTACTTAGTCCCGAGTATTTCTCCATGGTTTTTCCTCGCTATCCCACGTGGGCCATTTCCTTCTACATTTCCCAGGCTGAAAACTGCAATAACATTTTCATTATTTAAGAGAAATTAGCTTTTTTCCTCCCAGCAGGATTTGTTGCAGCCATAAAACCAGAGCGCCGAGGCGAGCTCAGGACCGGGGGCGGCCGAGCCCTCGGCTCCTCTCCCCCTTCCTTTGACACCTTCTAATTAGGGTTACCCTTTGCAGCAGCATGAAACCAGCCTTTTAATTACAAGGGAGAAGGCAGGACGTGCGAGACGCCCTGTATTTTTAGACAGAGTGAAAAAATAGATATCCGACACATTTTTTTTTCCTATCCGCCCCCTTTTTTTTCCCCCCCCCCCCCCCCCTTCTTCCTCTGCTCTTCACAGCTGCCCTCAGCTGAGAACTTCAGCGCTCACAAGTGAGAAAGGGAGGGGGGAAAGGTTAACCAAGCTGTCAGAAAGGGTTTTTTTGCCCTCCTCTTAAGATGGCAAAACAGCAAAATGTGTTTACTGCTGGGCGTCGGGTAGCTAACGAGAAGTGGGTACTTGGCTGGCCTGACACTAAGTGCCTTTGACATCGATGACGGCCCTTTGGTAGGAGCAAATTCACCCGATGCCTAAACAGATTATTTCAAGTGTCTGTTGCCGGAGAGCACCACTTTGCAAATATTCTAATGTTTGAACTGCCTCATTTATCCCCGGCTCTGTATCCAGGGCGTTTTGCACGGCGCGAGCCCCAGCGAAGGAGAATTAGAACAGGAGAGCTTTGATTTGGGAGGCGTCCTCCCTGCCTGTTGGGGAGGTGACCAGGGCCAGACACCAAATTAATGGGTTGTTCCCATTTTTAAACGATTCTGCAGTATTTTTTCCCCCCTTCACCACCATCACCCAGAGCTCGGGGTAACCACCGCTGTGATATACATCCCAACCAGCCCATATTGCAATACATTAAGCCCATATACATGCAAATATTAAACCTCTATGGGAGCTGAGGGCACACAAGGGCTGCTTCCCAGTGCAGAACCCCCCATTTTGGGACCCCCTTTCCCACCTCCAGCCACTTCTCCCCATTTCCCACCTGCCCATCCAGGTTTTTCTCAAGCCCAGGGAGACACCCCAGCCTGAAGCACTGAGGAAACACCTCCAGTTTGGGGGGAAACAAGCATTTTCTCCCCCCAGCTGGGAGGGAGGCAAAACAGCATCTCCCCATCTCTCCATCACACTCGCTCCCCCCATTTTAGGACCCCCTTTCCCACCTCCAGCTGCTTCTCCCCGTTTCCCACCTGCCCATACAGGTTTTTCCCAAGCCCAGGGAGACACCCCAGACCAAAGCACTGAGGAAACACCTCCAGTTTGGGGGGAAACAAGCATTTTCTCCCCCCAGCTGGGAGGGAGGCAAAACAGCATCTCCCCATCTCTCCATCACACTTGCTCCCCGCATTTTAGGACCCCTTTTCCCACCTCCAGCCACTTCTCCCCATTTCCCACCTGCCCATCCAGGTTTTTCCCAAGCCCAGGGAGATACCCCAGCCCAAAGCACTGAAGAAACACCTCTAGTTTAGGGGGTAAACAAGCATTTTCTCCCTCCAGCTGGGAGGGAGGCAGAACAGCATCTCCCCATCCCTTGGGTATCACAGTTGGAGGTTAGAAAAACATCACGGAGCCAGGAGGGATGATGCAAGACAAACTGTGCACAGGGGCAGCAGAAAAGACACCAAAAAAACCCCATCTTTACAGTGCAAACAACATCTATTTATTTCACCATCACTCCCTGACGGCGCTTCTTTTCCACATCACTATGGGAAATGAGCATTTTCTCCCCCCCCAGCTGGGAGGGAGGCAGAACAGCATCTCCCCATCCCTTGGGTATCACAGTTGGAGGTTGGAAAAACATCACGGAGCCAGGAGGGATGATACAAGACAAACTGTGCACGGGGGCAGCAGAAAAGACACCAAAAAAACCCCATCTTTACAGTGCAAACAACATCTATTTATTTCACCATCACTCCCTGACGGCGCTTCTTTTCCACATCACTATTTCTTCTAATTTTTTTAAAGGAATTTACATGGGTGTTCCAAAGGGACTGCGGTGCCAGGGACAAGCTGGTCCTACACCAAACCCACTGAGGAAACACCTCCAGTTTGGGGGGAAACAAGCATTTTCTCCCCCCAGCTGGGAGGGAGGCAAAACAGCATCTCCCCATCTCTCCATCACACTTGCTCCCCGCATTTTAGGACCCCTTTTCCCACCTCCAGCCACTTCTCCCCATTTCCCACCTGCCCATCCAGGTTTTTCTCAAGCCCAGGGAGACACCCCAGCCTGAAGCACTGAGGAAACACCTCCAGTTTGGGGGGAAACAAGCATTTTCTCCCCCCAGCTGGGAGGGAGGCAAAACAGCATCTCCCCATCTCTCCATCACACTTGCTCCCCGCATTTTAGGACCCCTTTTCCCACCTCCAGCCACTTCTCCCCATTTCCCACCTGCCCATCCAGGTTTTTCCCAAGCCCAGGGAGATACCCCAGCCCAAAGCACTGAAGAAACACCTCTAGTTTAGGGGGTAAACAAGCATTTTCTCCCTCCAGCTGGGAGGGAGGCAGAACAGCATCTCCCCATCCCTTGGGTATCACAGTTGGAGGTTAGAAAAACATCACGGAGCCAGGAGGGATGATGCAAGACAAACTGTGCACAGGGGCAGCAGAAAAGACACCAAAAAAACCCCATCTTTACAGTGCAAACAACATCTATTTATTTCACCATCACTCCCTGACGGCGCTTCTTTTCCACATCACTATTTCTTCTAATTTTTTTAAAGGAATTTACATGGGTGTTCCAAAGGGACTGCGGTGCCAGGGACAAGCTGGTCCTACACCAAACCCCCCCAACTCCATCAGCATCACAGCAGAACCCTGGGCTGAATATTCCTGGGGATGGCTATTTCTATGCAAAAAAATCACCTGGGAAGGGAGAACCTCGGGTAGAGAAAGGAAAAGGCACAGAGAAGTCACAAGAGCTGGAAAAAATTCTGCGGAGGAAGGAGCTCCAAGAGCTCCAGCTGCTCAGTTTATCAAAGGGACAAGGGAGGTGACTTGATTGCCACCAGTAAGTACCTTCCCAGGAGAAAATACAGGCTACTAAAGCATCTTTAATCTAGTGAAGACAGACATAACAAGAGGCAGGAGTTGATCATGTCTGGCTTCAGCTTCCCACTGGAAAAATAAGGCCCATGTTTTAACAGCACAGCTGATTAACCACTGGAGCGGATGCCAGCCAAAACCATGAATTCTGCACTTTTTAAAGGCTTCAAATCCAGGCCAGGTCTCTCTCTGGGGACCAGCACCCACCTCTGCCTGCTGTGAGGGGGGAACTGGGCAGAATAGGAAGGAGTACGACACACAAAGCAGCCAGAACTGATTATTTCCAGATTATTTCATGGCCCTTTTTAAGGCTTGAACTCCAACACGACGCACAACACAAACTGCTCCTCCTGGAGCCCTAAAAACCAGCTTCTCTTTGCACCACGGGTAGCGGAGGAGAAGGATTCAGCCCCCTCACTCCTGTCCTGCCAACTGTACCATCCAGCTCAGCCTTAATTTATGTGACCTCCAGGACAAAGAGACACAACCCACACAGAGTCACCGACACCCACAGATGTCCCACACATAAATCCACCTCTAAAAGTTTTACAAACTCATCTCAGAGTACTCACCACAGGTTGCAGCACGGGCAGCACTCCCTCATCTGTGGGGTGATGCTGGTGGGTGACTGGGGACACCTCTCAGGGTCCAGTGTGGTCTCCAGGGTTCCCAGTGCTCTGGCTTTGCTCATAACACGTGCGATGAGATCTTGGTGACTTGGAAAGCTGAAAACTGGATTTCTCCTTCTTGCAGCATAGGTTTGCCAATAAAATTGGGGGAGAGAAATAAGTCCAAGCAAACAAGATGGTCCAGGAAAAGAGGGAGTCCATTCAGCTTGGTGTGGACTTTAGAAAAACATCACGGAGCCAGGAGGGATGATGCAAGACAAACTGTGCACAGGGGCAGCAGAAAAGACACCAAAAAAACCCCATCTTTACAGTGCAAACAACATCTATTTATTTCACCATCACTCCCTGACGGCGCTTCTTTTCCACATCACTATTTCTTCTAATTTTTTTAAAGGAATTTACATGGGTGTTCCAGTGGGCACCTCCAGAAGGTCTCACCACAGAGCAGAGACCTTCTTTAACCACACTCCATCCTGCTTCTGCCTTTACAAAATGAGTCACCTGCCAGGGCTCCCCAGCCCTCTTAAATTACTGCCCTGAGCATCGTTAGCACCTCGTAACGACCTCAGCTGCTGCTCTGGGGCAGGTGGTGCCCAGGGGATGGCCATCACGCACCAGCACCATCGTAATGGCAACACATCCCCATGCAATCCTGAAAAAAAATGCAATAATGCAAAAGCTAGGTAATTTGAAGGCTTCCCCCTGCTCGGGAGCACGAGGCAAGTAAAGCAGAGGCCATAAATTGTTCAACGAAAGGAGAGGGAAGAGCCGTAGGAGCCATTACCTCCCTAGAAGTCAAGCAGCACGGATTAGCATGGAAATGACTCCGGAGTCTTGGTGGGGCCGGGCAGGGATTGTTCAGGGCTCAGCAATTCTCTCTGCTTCATCACCGGGACATTGATTTACTCACTGCTTGGCCATTTATGGGGTGCCCAGGCAGGGAGCAACACCAGCCCCTGGGAAACTGGGGGAGAAGAGAAGGTCTGTGTCTTTGGAAAAGGAAATCAGAGATGGAAAACAGACCTGGGGAGGGGTTGGAAGGAGTCCGAGCCCCCTGTAACTTGCCCAGGTTCACACAGCAAGGCAGGATCAGCTGGAAAGGATGACTCTGCTCCATCTTTTATTTTTTTTTTTTTTTTTTTTTTTTCCTCCGGAGATGTTAAAATCCACCCCCGTCACCAGGCAGCCCACTCCTCGGTCCCCGGGTCCCCGCGTCACGTCGCTTCTCAAAAAGTCCCATTTTTAAAGGACAAATCGCAGGCGCCGCTTCTGCTGTTGTTCCCTGATTCCTGAGCGTGTAGGTGGACAAATTTTCCCAGATTATCCCCGCGCCACAGCGGGTGGTGCCAGGGAGGATAAAAAGATAAATATATATAAATATATATATATACACAAGAGCCTGTGAAGTCACTCGGTTCCGGGAGCTCAGCCCTTAAATGCACCTCACGGAGACGTCGCCGGGTTTGGTACCGGCCCCGGGGGGCTGGCAGGGATGCTCTGATGGCCCCGGTGTCACCTCTGACATTTGCAGAGCTGTTCAGAGCTTTTAGCGATGGGCAGAGCCGTGAAAGTTTTGGGAAAGCAGAAATGCAGCCAGATTTGAAGGAGGTCACTATCGCATGTTCTGAGGGTGGCTGGTACCATTGCCTGGGGGGGTTGGGGAGAGCAGAGGGGGACAGGGATGGGGATGGTGGGGTGCACCTCACTGCTCTCACCATTCAGGTTGTTCAGCCACAAGGGCCACGAGGATGATCAGGGGGATGGAGCACCTCTGCTCCGAGGACAGGCTGAGGGAGCTGGGGTTGTTCAGCCTGGAGAAGAGGAGGCTCCAGGGAGACCTAATAGCAGCCTTCCAGTACCTGAAGGGAGCCTACAGGAAGGCTGGGGAGAACCTGTTTAGAAAGGCCTGCAGTGACAGGACGAGGGGCAATGGCTTCAAGCTGGAGGGGAACAGCTTTAGACTGGAGATGAGGAGAGGGTTCTTCACTGGGAGGGTGGTGGAGCACTGGAACAGGTTGCCCAGGGAGGTGGTTGAGGCCCCATCCCTGGAGATATTCAAGGAGAGGCTCGACGAGGCCCTGGGCAACCTGGTCTAGTTGGGGGTGTCCCTGCTGACTGCGGGGGGGTGGGACTAGATGGCCTTTGGAGGTCCCTTCCGGCCTGGGCAATTCTATGATTCTGTGATTCAACACCAGGATCCCAGAGAGCCCTGCTCACACCTCAGTGGTGGTGTTAAGATAACCAGCTTCTGGATGAGCTGAGGTCCTCAGGCAAAGGAGCTGCATCCCTCTGGGCACGCAGCTTCCATAGAATCATGGAATCATGGAATTGTTTTGGTTGGAAGTGACCTTTAAGATCATCGAGTCCAACCATCAACCCAACTCTGATAAAAACCATCACTAACCCATGTCTCTAAGCACTAGGTCAACCCGGCTTTTGAATCCCTCCAGGGATGGGGCCTCAACCACTGCCCTGGGCAGCCCATTCCAAGGCTTAATAACCCTTTTTATGTAAAATTTTTTCCTAATATCCAATCTGAACCTCCCCTGGGGCAACTTGAGGCCGTTTCCTCTTGTCCCATCACCTGTTCCTTGGGAGAAGAGACCGACCCCCCCGGCTACACCCTCCTTTCAGGGAGTTGGAGAGAGCAAGAAGGTCTCCCCTCAGCCTCCTTTTCTCCAGGCTGAACCCCCCCAGCTCCAGGCACCTGGAAAGCAGATCTTGGCTCTGAGCGAGCAACTGGGAGCTGAGGACTCGGAAAAAAACCCAATTTTGAGGGTTCAGAGGAGGGACACGACCCTCTGGCTGCTGAGCAGCCCCCCTATATCCTGCCCTGTCCCTTAGGGGTGTACACAGTGCCCAGCATCCCTGGCAGCAGATGCAAACAGAGCTCCTGGTCCTGCTCTGCGACCTCCTAAAAGTTCTGCCAAACCCAATGTCTTTATTCCTCCCCCCCTGCAATCTGTGGAGGGACAAGCGAGTCAGCCCGAGCTGTGCAACCCAGCACACTTCTCCCTTTATATTACCCAAAGGAACGAAGCGCTATTATGAAATCATTAAATTAATAACTCGGTAATATGGGCAGATATATAAAACAATCTGTTCCTAGAACAAAAGAAATTACCGCCTTCCAAACATTCGTAATTTAATTTAACAGCGAATTAAAAGCGGCATACATAATTTCACCCTCCAAAATGTCAATAGCATTATGTAAATAGAGGCGGGCGCGCTGGCGGCGGGTGCCAGCCCCGCACGCGCCGGAGAAGGTGCCCGTGCACCGGGGGAACGTCCTTTAGCACCAGCAGCCAATTGACAGCAATAGATTAACTGCTCGCCTTTTAATTAAGCATGTACTAAACAGCCAAAGCACTTGGCAGGAGGGGAAGGGAGAAGAGAGGAGAGAGAGGGTTGGGGTTAGGATGCTCGCAGGGGATGCGGATGCAGCCAGGACACGGGGATGCTGCAGGGATGGGGATGGTGCCCTGCAGACCCCCCGCTTGGACCATCACCCAGGTGCAGTAAAACACCCCCAGCTCATGCTTGTGATAAATGATTGAGCCTCAAACAGGATTCCAATTTAAAGTTTACAATTTATTAAACGAGTTAAAGACAAGCAAACAGCGCTGGGTGCACCGGGAGTCTCCGCTCAACCAAGGCACACACGTGCGAGTCCCGTTTTGGGTTTTTATCTCTTCTGCTAATACATATTCATACAAAGGTTGGCCTATGCTAATGATCTCCAGGGATAGGCGTGTCTTCTTTGGCCATGCCCTCCTCACCTTCTGGAATCTTCTGTGAGTTTTCCTTGGCTCCAGGACGACCCCTGACTCCAGGCGTGCGCCCCACAGACCCCTCCCGTTCAGCACCACGCGGCCAGGAACAAAAACTGGTTTCCTTAGGGGTTCTTGCAAGAAACAGAAAGAAACTACATACATACAATCCCGCTTCTCCCAAGCCCATGGTCATACAAGGACAAACAGAAGAGTTAAAGATATTAAGACGAATCAGGTGAACACGTTTCACATGCTGAAAATCGTGGTTGAGACCCTGAGGACTTGGCAGGATGAGAAAAGAGAGAAGGAGAGGAGAAAAGGAAAAGGAGAAAAAAGAAGACATGCTGAAAATCGTGGTTGAGACCCTGAGGACTTGGCAGGATGAGAAAAGAGAGAAGGAGAGGAGAAAAGGAAAAGGAGAAAAAAGAAGGGAGAAAGGGAGAAGGAGAAAGGGAGAAGGAGAAAGGGAGAAGGAGAAAGGGAGAAGGAGAAAGGGAGAAGGAGAAAGGGAGAAGGAGAAAGGGAGAAGGAGAAAGGGAGAAGGAGAAAGGGAGAAGGAGAAAGGGAGAAGGAGAAAGGGAGAAGGAGAAAGGGAGAAGGAGAAAGGGAGAAGGAGAAAGGGAGAAGGAGAAAGGGAGAAGGAGAAAGGGAGAAGGAGAAAGGGAGAAGGAGAAAGGGAGAAGGAGAAAGGGAGAAGGAGAAAGGGAGAAGGAGAAAGAAGGAGAGCCTTGGTTTATACTCTGGTGGAAGGGGTAAATGAGGGACCAAGAGGTGTGCTGGGGTTAGGATGCTCATAGGGATGCAGATGCAGCCAGGTCATGGGGATGCTGCAGGGGTGAGGATGGTGTCACCACCCTGATCTTGCAGACACCCACTTGGACCATCACCCAGGAGGAGAGGGGAGGGGAGGGGCTTGGTTTGTGGGATGCTGCAGGGGTGAGGATGGTGTCACCGCCCTGATCTTGCAGACATGCACTTGGACTATCACCTAGATGGAGAGGAGAGGGAGAGGAGAGGGAGAGGAGCTTGGTTTGAACCCATGTGGGGAGGGTAAAATGAGGTACCACAGGGCAGCTTGGGGTTCGGATGCTCTCCAGGATGCAGATGCTGCAGGGATGGGGATGGTGTCACAGCCCTGATCCCGCACCCACCCTCTCACATCATCACCCAGGTGCAGTGAAACACCAAGCCCTTGTCGAGCATCATGCTCCCTGTTATTTTTTGCCTGCACCAACCCACTCATCAGGAGGAAACCAAAGCCCTTGAGCCCCTCAGACCCCATTTCTGCACCTTTTCTATTCCTGATCAATAGTCCAGAGGAAATGAAAAACTATAACCAAATACAGTATTTAAATTAGCCTGACTCCTGTCTCACTTATTCTTTTTTTTTAATTTTATTTCCATTTGTGCTACCTAATATTTTTTCCCTTTTGTTTGAAATTAATTTGCTATAATTTATGGGAGCGTATTTTGATTGCTTTTGATTAAGTTTAACAAGCAGAAAAAAAAAAAAAAGCCTGCCGCATTAGACATCAAAGCAAACAAATCCGTTTTCTGGGCCCGCTTGTGCATAATTAATAAATGCTGTCACTCCTCGTACAGTAAATATATCTATTATGTTACAATAAAAATCTGTGTTGTAGCGATTAATACACACAACCAAAATATGTTCTGGGTAAACCCACAAAAATCTGGGAGTAGAACTCGCTTGTTTGCATAATATCTGGGATTCGGGGCAACTCTCAGGGCTTTGGAAAAATGGGAGAAGTTTTCCTTCGGAGAAGAGCAGCAGAACGAGGCACAGCTTCTGCTGCGACCTCAGCAGCTGAAATTACAGCATCGACAGAAATTCCCAGTTATTCCTCTTAACTGCAATAGCTATTAATAATTTTTTATTTTTTTTTTTTAAACTTTTAAGTAGGACAGGGCAGACTTTGAGGCTGGATGCTGCTCTGAGAACCAGCTCCTGCGCTCAGCCACAATTAGGAGGCAGAAATCCTGGCGTGCAATCCCCTTTTTCTAGCAAAACCTCCTGGAATTCAGGCTGGGGAGCGGATCGTAACCCGGCTTCCCCCAGGAAGAGGCAGCAGCACGGGGGGCGAGAGGGCTCAGGGATGCTCAGGAAGCTGCTCCTCTTAATTGCTCTACTTAGAGAAAAAAGCTGCTCTAACTGCTTATTTTGGGCCATCACTCCTAAGAAAATTCAGGGGTTGAGCCCTTTGCTTGTCTTTTCCCACCAGATTTTACGGACGGAGGGAGCGGAAAATAGTAAAGATGTGGGGGAATAAATATACTAAAACAAAGACAACTCCTGGAAAAGAAAAAAAAAGCCCTGGACAGTTGGTGCCACTTCTAAACACATTAAATATTTATGGGCCCTTGCTCATAGCTTCAAATGAGCTGTAAATTGAATAGAGGTTATTTTCTAGGTAATTAAAAACGGAGAGAGAGATGGAGGGGACTGTTTATGGGAAGTCGTAAAACTGCAGTTACCGAGAGGATGATCACTGCATCCCCCTCCGCTGCATCCCGGGCTGCTGCATCCCAAATTCTACTGTATCCCACTTCCACTGCATCCCCCTCCGCTGCATCCCGGGTCATTGTATCCCCCTCCACTGCATCCTGGGCTGCTGCATCCCACTCCCACTGCATCCCACTTCCACTGCATCCCCCTCTGCTGTATCCCGGGTCATTGTATCCCCCTCTGCTGCATCCCGGGCTGCTGCATCCCACTTCCACTGTATCCCAGGCCATTGCATCCCACTCCCATTGCATCCTGGGCTGCTGCATCCCACTTCCACTGCATCCCAGGTCACTGCATCCCCTTCTGCTGCATCCCACTTCCACTGCATCCCCTCTCCTTCATCCCCCTCTGCTGCATCCCACTCCCACTGAATCCTCCTCCGCTGCATCCTGGGTCATTGTATCCCTCTCTGCTGCATCCCAGGCTGCTGCATCCCACTCCCATTGCATCCTGGGCTGCTGCATCCCACTTCCACTGCATCCCAGGCCGTTGCATCCCCTTGCACTGCATCCTAGGATGTTGCATCCCACTTCCACTGCATCCCCTCTCCTGCATCCCCCTCTGCTGCATCCCACTTCCACTGTATCCCAGGCCATTGCATCCCCCTCTGCTGCATCCTAGGATGCTGCATCCCACTTCCACTGCATCCCAGGCTGTTGCATCCTCCTTCCTCTACATCCCAGGCTGCTGCATCCCACTTCCACTGCATCCCAGGTCACTGCATCCACCTCTGCTGCATCCCTCTCCCACTGCATCCCCCTCCGCTGCATCCCAGATAATTGTATCCCCCTCTGCTGCATCCCAGGCTGCTGCATCCCGCTTTCACTGCATCCCAGGCCATTCCATCCCACTCCCATTGCATCCTGGACTGCTGCATCCCACTTTCACTGCATCCCAGGTCACTGCATCCCCTTCTGCTGCATCCCACTCCCACTGAATCCCTCTCTGCTGCATCCCGGATCATTGTATCCCTCTCTGCTGCACCCCGGGCTGCTGCATCCCACTTCCACTGCATCCCAGGTCACTGCATCCACCTCTGCTGCATCCCTCTCCCACTGCATCCCCCTCCGCTGCATCCCAGATAATTGTATCCCCTCCCCTTCCACTGCATCCCCCTTCCACTGCATCCTAGGATGTTGTATCCCACTTCCACTGCATCCCAGTCAGCTACATCCCCTTCATGCCCAGGGCTGACAAAAGGCCACCCAGGTCACTGCATCCCCCTCCACTGCATCCCGGGCTGCTGCATCCCAAATTCCACTGTATCCCAGGTCACTGCATCCCCCTCCGCTGCATCCCGGGCTGCTGCATCCCAAATTCCACTGTATCCCAGGTCACTGCATCCCCTTCTGCCCCTTCTGCTGCATCCCACTCCCACTGCATCCCCCTTCACTGCATCCCAGATAATTGTATCCCTCTCTGCTGCATCCTGGGCTGCTGCATCCCAGGCCATTGCATCCCACTCCCATTGCATCCTGGGCTGCTGCATCCCACTTGCACTACATCCTGTCCCAGGTCACTGCATCCCCCTCCGCTGCATCCCGGGCTGCTGCATCCCAAATTCCACTGTATCCCAGGTCACTGCATCCCCTTCTGCCCCTTCTGCTGCATCCCACTCCCACTGCATCCCCCTTCACTGCATCCCAGATAATTGTATCCCTCTCTGCTGCATCCTGGGCTGCTGCATCCCAGGCCATTGCATCCCACTCCCATTGCATCCTGGGCTGCTGCATCCCACTTGCACTACATCCTCTCTCCTGCATCCCCCTCTGCTGCATCCCACTCCCACTGAATCATCCTCCGCTGCATCCCGGGTCATTGTATCCCTCTCTGCTGCATCCCAGGCTGCTGCATCCCACTCCCATTGCATCCTGGGCTGCTGCATCCCACTTCCACTGCATCCCCCTTCCACTGCATCCCAGGTCACTGCAACCCCTTCCACTGCATCCCCCTTCCACTGCATCCCCCTTCCACTGCATCCTAGGATGTTGTATCCCACTTCCACTGCATCCCAGTCAGCTACATCCCCTTCATGCCCAGGGCTGACAAAAGGCCAACACACACACGTTTCAAAGCCCCAAGTATTATCATATCAAACCCCCACAGTCACCCTTCCCCATCCCACACGCAGCGCTTGGTGACAGGAGCCAACACGCTGCTTGGGGACCACTGCTGGGATTTTCCAAGTGATGCTGGAGCATCCAGGGTTCATCCCACCGTAGGACCACGGCTCTGGGTCCTGTCCTGGGAGCTGGGGTGGCCGAGCTGCCCCCTCAGCACAGCTCAGGGGGCTGGGGATGGGCTCGCCTCCTCACAAACTCCTCCTAATTCCAGGATGCAGCAAAACCCAACAGCCCAGAGATGGTTTTCACCAACAGCCCCCTTCCATCTCTGCACAGAGTCATTAACATCCCGCTCCGCAGCCGGGCTCTAACTCAGCCTGTTATTAATGTCAGTTCCGCTGCAAACCCTATTCCTGTGCAAATTAATCCTTTAGGGAGAGGAAACCTCCCGGGCCGTGGATGGGTGAGCACAGGACACGCTCCCTGCACCCCGGCCATCACAGATGCTCCCCAGTTGGAGCTCCCAACCCACTCCCTTGGCAGAAAGTCACCCCAATGGGGCCAGGGGGGGCTGAGCACCCACCCGTATGGTGAGGCAGAGCCCACACGGGCGAGGAGGGGGACCCAGGGGCCACCGACCCACTGGCAGCTGCTCCAAGTCAGTGTGACAGCCCCGGCGTCGGGTCATGCTGGCCAAGAGCCTAATCTTCCTCCCTGCTGAGCTCTTCTTCCTCTAGGTCACCCCTTTCCCAGCACCTCCCCACCGCCAGACCAGCCTCCGCACGCCCCCAGCGCATCTGCTTCTGAACCTAGAGGAGCTGCAGATAATTCTGCTTTTCCTTCTTTCTGCTGCTTTTTGCCCCATTTGGCCAGCACTGCAAGGTTTTTTTTTTATACTGCAAGTATAATAAGTCGCAGCCCTTCCCTCCCTTCTGAGAAACCCCAGAGAACAGCAGGAACACAACTCAGTCCCCAGGCTGAGCAGAAGCAGCTCCACGTCACGTTCTCTGGCTGCATCACACCGGGGTTTGGATGGGATGGAGGAGGCAGGAGCAGGGTCCGACCCCAAAGGAAAGATTTGGGGAAGGGGGCTTAAGGAAGGGAAGGGTGAAGGACCATATATCCCGACCCTATGGCTTCTCCTCCACCAGGGAAAGACCTGGTGGCACCAACTGATCCATCTCAGCATCTTCCTGGGTCTCCTCCAACGGTAGCTGAGCCACCTGGAGACCCACCATGTGTTTCAGTACAAAGGCAGAGGCTGGTGGGGGTGGTCCCTGGCTTCCAACCCCACCACAGCACCCCTCCCAGGGAAAGACCTGGTGGCACCAACTGATCCATCTCAGCATCTTCCTGGGTCTCCTCCAACGGTAGCTGAGCCACCTGGAGACCCACCATGTGTTTCAGTACAAAGGCAGAGGCTGGTGGGGGTGGTCCCTGGCTTCCAACCCCACCACAGCACCCCTCAGGGTGCTGGGGGGACCCCAAAACCCTGCTGAAAGCAGGAGGGAGCCTGTCCAAGCTTCTCACCCATGCACACAGAGGCAGGGCTCTCCCTCTTGTGCTTTGCATTTCATTCTCTAAATAGTTCAGCAGATGGTCAATCCCTTTAAAACCATCCAGGTGATCCCTCTGAGGTCCCAACACCACAGCCTTGCTCTCCAAGGGATGGTTTTCAACCATTCAAGTGATCCTTCTGAGGTCCCAACACCACAGCCTTGCTCTCCAAGGGATGGTTTTCAACCATTCAGGTGATCCCTCTGAGGTCCCAACACCACAACCTTGCTCTCCAAGGGATGGTTTTCAACCATTCAAGTGATCCTTCTGAGGTCCCAACACCACAGCCTTGCTCTCCAAGGGATGTTTTTCATGGTTTTCATACCATTCAAGTGATCCTTCTGAGGTCCCAACACCACAGCCTTGCTCTCCAAGGGATAGTTTTCAACAATCCAGGCAATCCTTCCGAGGTCCCAACACCACAGCCTTGCTCTCCAAGGGATGTTTTTCATGGTTTTCATGGTTTTCAACCCAGTGGCAGCAGGAGAAGGAGGTGGGCGAAGGGGAAGCCGTGCACCTCTTTGTGTTTCGGCAGCAGGGCAGTAATTTGGGAAGCCAGCGGCTTCCCCCCATCTATTACACTGGGATTACTTGGGATAAATCACGGATGCTGCCAGTTGGGGGGCTGAGGATGCCCAGCCGGGGGTCCAGGACCCACGCAATGACTTTTTTGCCTCTTATTAAAGCCGGGGACCAGAGTGGGAGCGAGTGCAATTAGAAAGAAGGAAGGAAAGAGGGAATGGGGGAAGAAGGGAGGGGAAGGAAGGGAGATTAACAAACAAACAACGCAAAAATAAAAAGCCCCCAAATCCATCAGAGCGGAGGCTACAAAACAAATTAAAGTTGTTATGGCAACTGGCGTGTGTGGGCAGCAACACACGTCTCCTGAACGCACGGAATTAAAACAAGCGTCATGTTCCGCGGCTAATTAAATACCGCTGGCCAAGCTGGCCACCTCGGGGGCCACCTCCACCCTGCCGGGGGGCCAGCGGGGTGCAGCTGGGCTCCCACTCGCCCTTGGGCACATGCCATGGATTCCAGACACCTGGAAGGGTTTGCTTCCTAAAAAGCTCCACTGGCGATTAGAGATTTCATTAATTAAGTAGGGTGAGGGAGGTGGATACGCTGACATCTCCCTGGGTACCCTCAGGGTGCTCCCCCCTGGTCCCCCCCCAGCATCATCCAGGCACTAAGGGAGGGTTTGGGAGCCTCGGGTGGGAAATGCCAAGGCTGAAGATGCCCCCGCCTTCCCCACACACTTGATTTTCTCCCAAAATGACCATGCAAGGTCACTCAGAGGGCCCCGGGGCCACAGAACCCCATGGAAACAGTGAAGCCCCTGTTCCTCCCGTGCCCCCCCCCGGGACATTGCCCTCCCCCTCACCCCCACCAGAAGGATGCTCAGGAAAATGCTGCCTTTATGCAGCGAGGTCTGGGAACTGGGGGGGATTTCTGGGGCTGGAGAGGCTGAAACCATTTATCAGCACCTCGGCAAAACAAGGCTGCACCCAAGACACCTTTAACCCCTTCACTGCCAACCCCGGGGGGGGATCCTCCCTTCTTGGGATCATCGGGAAGCAGAGCATCCCATTCTCCTCCCAAGAAGAGGCGATAGGGAACACAGGGGATGTACGCTGACATCTCCCTGGGTACCCTCAGGGTACCTCCCCCCTGGTCCCCCCCCACCATCGTCCAGCACCAAGGGAGGGTTTGGGAGCCTCGGGTGGGAAATGCCAAGGCTGAGGATGCCTCTGCCTTCCCCACACACTTGATTTTCTCCCAAAATGACCGTGCAAGGTCACCCAGAGGGCCCCGGGGCCACAGAACCCCATGGAAACAGCGAAGCCCCTGTTCCTCCCGTGCCCCCCCCCGGGACATTGACCTCCCCCTCACCCCCACCAGAAGGATGCTCAGGAAAATGCTGCCTTTATGCAGCGAGGTCTGGGAACTGGGGGGGATTTCTGGGGCTGGAGAGGCTGAAACCATTTATCAGCACCTCGGCAAAACAAGCCTGCACCCAAGACACCTTTAACCCCTTCACTTCCAACCCCGGGGGGGATTGTCCCTTCTTGGGATCATTGGGAAGCAGAGCATCCCATTCTCCTCCCAAGAAGAGGCGATGGGGAGCACGGGGGATGTTTTTAGGGGCAGCAGGTTATTTTGCCCCGGCATCAACAGCCTCCCTGTGCCCTCCAAGAGGGTTTCCAATTCCTGCTGCAAACCACCTGTGACCCCCCAGCTCTCTCAAAACAGGCCTGCACCCAAGACACCTTTAACCCTTTCACTTCCAACCCCGGGGGGATTCTCCCTTCTTGGGATCATCGGGAAGCGGAGCATCCCATTCTCCTCCCAAGAAGAGGCGATGGGGAGCACGGGGGATGTTTTTAGGGGCAGAAGGTTATTTTGCCCCGGCATCAACAGCCTCCCTGTGAACTCCAAGAGGGTTTGCAATTCCTGCTGCAAACCACCTGTGACTCCCCAGCTCTCTCAAAACAGGGCTGCACCCAAGACACCTTTAACCCCTTCACTGCCAACCCCGGGGGGGGATCCTCCCTTCTTGGGATCATCGGGAAGTGGAGCATCCCATTCTCCTCCCAAGAAGAGGCGATAGGGAACACAGGGGATGTTTTTTAGGGGCAGCAGGTTATTTTGCCCCGGCATCAACAGCCTCCCTGTGCCCTCCAAGAGGGTTTGCAATTCGTGCTGCAAACCACCTGTGACTCCCCAGCTCTCTCAAAACAGGGCTGCACCCAAGACACCTTTAACCCCTTCACTTCCAACCCCGGGGGGGATTGTCCCTTCTTGGGATCATTGGGAAGCAGAGCATCCCATTCTCCTCCCAAGAAGAGGCGATGGGGAGCACGGGGGATGTTTTTAGGGGCAGCAGGTTATTTTGCCCCGGCATCAACAGCCTCCCTGTGCCCTCCAAGAGGGTTTCCAATTCCTGCTGCAAACCACCTGTGACCCCCCAGCTCTCTCAAAACAGGCCTGCACCCAAGACACCTTTAACCCTTTCACTTCCAACCCCGGGGGGATTCTCCCTTCTTGGGATCATCGGGAAGCGGAGCATCCCATTCTCCTCCCAAGAAGAGGCGATGGGGAGCACGGGGGATGTTTTTAGGGGCAGAAGGTTATTTTGCCCCGGCATCAACAGCCTCCCTGTGAACTCCAAGAGGGTTTGCAATTCCTGCTGCAAACCACCTGTGACTCCCCAGCTCTCTCAAAACAGGCCTGCACCCAAGACACCTTTAACCCCTTCACTGCCAACCCCGGGGGGGGATCCTCCCTTCTTGGGATCATCGGGAAGTGGAGCATCCCATTCTCCTCCCAAGAAGAGGCGATAGGGAACACAGGGGATGTTTTTTAGGGGCAGCAGGTTATTTTGCCCCGGCATCAACAGCCTCCCTGTGCCCTCCAAGAGGGTTTGCAATTCGTGCTGCAAACCACCTGTGACTCCCCAGCTCTCTCAAAACAGGGCTGCACCCAAGACACCTTTAACCCCTTCACTTCCAACCCCGGGGGGGATTGTCCCTTCTTGGGATCATTGGGAAGCAGAGCATCCCATTCTCCTCCCAAGAAGAGGCGATGGGGAGCACGGGGGATGTTTTTAGGGGCAGCAGGTTATTTTGCCCCGGCATCAACAGCCTCCCTGTGCCCTCCAAGAGGGTTTCCAATTCCTGCTGCAAACCACCTGTGACCCCCCAGCTCTCTCAAAACAGGCCTGCACCCAAGACACCTTTAACCCTTTCACTTCCAACCCCGGGGGGATTCTCCCTTCTTGGGATCATCGGGAAGCGGAGCATCCCATTCTCCTCCCAAGAAGAGGCGATGGGGAGCACGGGGGATGTTTTTAGGGGCAGAAGGTTATTTTGCCCCGGCATCAACAGCCTCCCTGTGAACTCCAAGAGGGTTTGCAATTCCTGCTGCAAACCACCTGTGACTCCCCAGCTCTCTCAAAACAGGCCTGCACCCAAGACACCTTTAACCCCTTCACTGCCAACCCCGGGGGGGGATCCTCCCTTCTTGGGATCATCGGGAAGTGGAGCATCCCATTCTCCTCCCAAGAAGAGGCGATAGGGAACACAGGGGATGTTTTTTAGGGGCAGCAGGTTATTTTGCCCCGGCATCAACAGCCTCCCTGTGCCCTCCAAGAGGGTTTGCAATTCCTGCTGCAAACCACCTGTGACTCCCCAGCTCTCTCCTTAATCCTCCTTGACATCCCAGTTGCCGCCCGCTCCTGTAATGAATATACAGAGAGGGAATTAGAGGAGCCGGCTCTTCGGTTTTATTTTACCCACTGAGTCTAATTAACGTATGCAAAGATGCGGCACTCGAGCAGGCAACCAGGAATAATTCAGGAGGACGGGGGCCGAGCAGCATCGCTCCTGCACGTGCCTTCCCTGGGCTTTGGCCAGAACAGGAATAAAAAAAAACCACCTTGCAGCCCCTTATTGCAGAGTTTTTAAACTGGTTGGTTTTTTTTTTTTTTCCCAAATTTTACAGCCCTTTAAAATATACCACCTAAACCCAATGAATTCCTTTAGTGTATGACTCTGGGTTATCCCACCCACCAGCCCCGTGTATGGATGGAGAGTCACAAATGCAACCCATAATTTGCTTTGTCCAACCCTATACAAAGCCCAGGAGCTTCTTCTCGTGTCCGTGCCCTTCTTCCCGTGGCCCAAGGTTAAATAAAAGAGCTTTGGTGGTTGTAATTTTTCCTGGCGTAAGAGGAGAGGTTTGTTCTCTCCATTCAGTCACCAAAAAGGCAGTTTAATGGGGTTTAAATCTCCTCCCGTGGAAGGTTTGGTCTGTCCTGTGAAGTTCCTGATCTCAGGAGAGGAAGGGATGAAGCACTGGAGATGTTTCTTCTTGCACCTCAAATGGCTGGAAGGCCTTGTATCCCACCTCCATCCTTTCTTACCCCATTTTACCTGCTTTTGCAGGACTCCGAGCTGCCCAGGACCCCCAGAACTCACCGTTTTCCCCAGAAACCCCAGAATTAAGTGACTGAGTTATTAAAACCAACTTTCTAGAATATGCCTTGCCTCCAACTTTGGTTGTACCTTAGTTTCGTACATTCATATTTTTGGTACAAACAGAAGCTATTTTTAAAAAATGTCTCCGAAAACAGTTTTTTCTTCCTTTTTTTTGTGTGCTCCCACCAGTTGGCATTTCCTGCAAGGAGGTTTGGTTCGTTGTTTTTTTTTCCCCACTTCTTAAAAAGCCTGTCCACAGAAAACTGCCTCGAATAGACCTCGTGCCAGAGCTGAGCTCGATTTATAAGAATGAGAGATGGAGCACAGGTCAGTGCCCAGGGAGGAAAAGGAGGAAAAAAAAACCCAGCTGGCAAGTGAGGATGCTGAAGGTGAAATCATTAATGGACACAAGCTTCCCATCCCCTCTGCCCCCTACCCTGTCCCCGGGGGTTTCTGGGGGCACAGAGCATTTGGCTGCTCCTTTGATGGCCGGGAGCAAAGAGCTTGGAAATTTATGCAGGGCATTAAAGGAGATGCTTTGGTCTCCAACTAGGTTAAATTGCTCTGCTATATTTAAATTGCCTGCGAGCCGGTCGGACGCGAGGCACAGCTGTGAAATGGAGACTTCCATCCAGTAAACAGAGGAGGAAATCCTAATGGATTAATCTGTCCTAATTAGGCGATTTGCGGCCACTTTGACACTGCTCCCGTGGGAGAGTTGGAGGGGCTGTTGGATGGATGGGGCCCTGGGCACCAAAGTGGGAGGGATGGATGGGGCCCTGGGCACCAAAGGGGGAGGGATGGATGGGGTCCTGGGTACCAAAGGGTGGGA
>NW_015091123.1:328997-333758 GCF_001431845.1 Calidris pugnax | reverse complement strand
CAGAGGGCCCCGGGGCCACAGAACCCCATGGAAACAGCGAAGCCCCTGTTCCTCCCGTGCCCCCCCCCGGGACATTGACCTCCCCCTCACCCCCACCAGAAGGATGCTCAGGAAAATGCTGCCTTTATGCAGCGAGGTCTGGGAACTGGGGGGGATTTCTGGGGCTGGAGAGGCTGAAACCATTTATCAGCACCTCGGCAAAACAAGGCTGCACCCAAGACACCTTTAACCCCTTCACTGCCAACCCCGGGGGGGAATCCTCCCTTCTTGGGATCATCGGGAAGCAGAGCATCCCATTCTCCTCCCAAGAAGAGGCGATGGGGAGCACGGGGGATGTTTTTAGGGGCAGAAGGTTATTTTGCCCCGGCATCAACAGCCTCCCTGTGAACTCCAAGAGGGTTTGCAATTCCTGCTGCAAACCACCTGTGACTCCCCAGCTCTCTCAAAACAGGCCTGCACCCACGACACCTTTAACCCCTTCACTGCCAACCCCGGGGGGGGATCCTCCCTTCTTGGGATCATCGGGAAGTGGAGCATCCCATTCTCCTCCCAAGAAGAGGCGATAGGGAACACAGGGGATGTTTTTTAGGGGCAGCAGGTTATTTTGCCCCGGCATCAACAGCCTCCCTGTGCCCTCCAAGAGGGTTTGCAATTCCTGCTGCAAACC
Source organism: Calidris pugnax (assembly GCF_001431845.1). Classification (NCBI taxonomy): domain Eukaryota; kingdom Metazoa; phylum Chordata; class Aves; order Charadriiformes; family Scolopacidae; genus Calidris; species Calidris pugnax. The sequence goes on along the minus strand of NW_015091123.1, from coordinate 333,091 downwards.
ACCTGTGACTCCCCAGCTCTCTCCTTAATCCTCCTTGACATCCCAGTTGCCGCCCGCTCCTGTAATGAATATACAGAGAGGGAATTAGAGGAGCCGGCTCTTCGGTTTTATTTTACCCACTGAGTCTAATTAACGTATGCAAAGATGCGGCACTCGAGCAGGCAACCAGGAATAATTCAGGAGGACGGGGGCCGAGCAGCATCGCTCCTGCACGTGCCTTCCCTGGGCTTTGGCCAGAACAGGAATAAAAAAAAACCACCTTGCAGCCCCTTATTGCAGAGTTTTTAAACTGGTTGGTTTTTTTTTTTTTTCCCAAATTTTACAGCCCTTTAAAATATACCACCTAAACCCAATGAATTCCTTTAGTGTATGACTCTGGGTTATCCCACCCACCAGCCCCGTGTATGGATGGAGAGTCACAAATGCAACCCATAATTTGCTTTGTCCAACCCTATGCAAAGCCCAGGAGCTTCTTCTCGTGCCCGTGCACTTCTACCCGTGGCCCAAGGTTAAATAAAAGAGCTTTGGTGGTTGTAATTTTTCCTGGCGTAAGAGGAGGGGTTTGTTCTCTCCATTCAGTCACCAAAAAGGCAGTTTAATGGGGTTTAAATCTCCTCCCGTGGAAGGTTTGGTCTGTCCTCTGAAGTTCCTGATCTCAGGAGAGGAGGGGACGAAGCACTGGAGATGCTTCTTCTCGCACCTCAAATGGCTGGAAGGCCTTGTATCCCACCTCCATCCTTTCTTACCCCATTTTACCTGCTTTTGCAGGACTCCGAGCTGCCCAGGACCCCCAGAACTCGCCGTTCTCCCCCAAAACCACTCCATTCAGTGACTGAATTATTAAAACCAACTTTCTAGAATATGCCTTGCCTCCAACTTTGGTTGTACCTTAGTTTCGTACATTCATATTTTTGGTACAAACAGAAGCTATTTTTAAAAAATGTCTCCGAAAACAGTTTTTTCTTCCTTTTTTTTGTGTGCTCCCACCAGTTGGCATTTCCTGCAAGGAGGTTTGGTTCGTTGTTTTTTTTTCCCCACTTCTTAAAAAGCCTGTCCACAGAAAACTGCCTCGAATAGACCTCGTGCCAGAGCTGAGCTCGATTTATAAGAATGAGAGATGGAGCACAGGTCAGTGCCCAGGGAGGAAAAGGAGGAAAAAAAAACCCAGCTGGCAAGTGAGGATGCTGAAGGTGAAATCATTAATGGACACAAGCTTCCCATCCCCTCTGCCCCCTACCCTGTCCCCGGGGGTTTCTGGGGGCACAGAGCATTTGGCTGCTCCTTTGATGGCCGGGAGCAAAGAGCTTGGAAATTTATGCAGGGCATTAAAGGAGATGCTTTGGTCTCCAACTAGGTTAAATTGCTCTGCTATATTTAAATTGCCTGCGAGCCGGTCGGACACGAGGCACAGCTGTGAAATGGAGACTTCCATCCAGTAAACAGAGGAGGAAATCCTAATGGATTAATCTGTCCTAATTAGGCGATTTGCGGCCACTTTGACACTGCTCCCGTGGGAGAGTTGGAGGGGCTGTTGGATGGATGGGGCCCTGGGCACCAAAGTGGGAGGGATGGATGGGGCCCTGGGCACCAAAGGGGGAGGGATGGATGGGGTCCTGGGTACCAAAGGGTGGGACAGATGGATGGGGCCCTGGGTACCAAAGGGGGAGGGATGGATGGGGCCCTGGGCACCAAAGAGGGAGGGATGGATGGAATGGTGGGTACCAAAGGGGGGGACAGATGGATGGGGTGCAGGGGACCAAAGGGGGATGGATGGAAGGGGCACGGGGAGCCAAAGGGGGAAGGATGGATGGGGTGGTGGGTACCAAAGGGGGAGGGATGGATGGGGCCTTGGGTACCAAAGGGGGAGGGGTGGTGGGTACCAAAGCGGGGGACAGATGGATGGGGTGCAGGGAACCAAAGGGGGATGGATGGATGGATGGGGCCTTGGGTACCAAAGGGGGAGGGATGGATGGATGGGGTGCAGGGAACTAAAGGGGGATAGATGGATGGGGCCCTGGGTACCAAAGCGGGGGATGGATAGATGGGTGTGGGGAGCCAAATGGGGGATGGATGGGGCTCTGGGTACCAAAGTGGGGGACAGATGGGGTGCGGGGAGCCAAAGGAGGGGATGGATGGATGGATGGATGGATGGGGTGCAGGGAGCCAAGGCAGGGGGTGGATGAGGCCCTGGGTACCAAAGTGGGGGCGGATGGATGGAGCCTTGGGTACCAAAAGGGGGACAGATGGATGGGGCACAGGGAGTCAAAGGAAGGAAGGGAGGGATGGATGGGGCACAGGGAGCCAAAGGAGGGGAGGGATGGATGGGGCACAGGGAGCCAAAGTGGGGGTGAATAGTGGGGCTCTGGGTGCCAAAGGGGGAACAGATGGGACACGGGGAGCCAAGGGGGGGGACGGAGGGGGTGTTGGGTACCAAATGGGGGGGGTGGATGGATGGATGGATGAGGCACTGGGTACCAACCCCAGGGGAAAGGCAGCGATGCTCAGGGGTGCAAACTCTTCCTTTAAGCTCACCCTGCTCCCCTAAAATTGCAAATCAGCAGCAAAATCACTGTATTTCACAGCAAACCCTGCCTGGCCAGGGCAGCCTTGCCCCCAGGCAATAGCCATGACGTTTTCACTCCAGCTCTGCCAGACTTGCTAAAAAACACAGAGAGCTCTTTTTTCCCCTCCCCTACCAAGAAGTCTAAGTGACAAGCTGTAATTCTAGAGCAAGAATTAAATACAATTTATTCCCTGGCTCCTTTATCTAAGGAAAGGGGGGCTCTCTCTGGGAAAGCGTTAGCGCTTTTCTTCAATTATTGTTTTATGCAACATCAAAAAAAAAAAAATAATAGTGTTTTCAGTACTTTCTCATATCAAGGAAGTAATTGAGTCAAAATGAAGAAGAAATTATCTATGAAGTTAATTATCTAGCAGACATGTTTTACACTCTGTCATTTTTCACTACTAGGCAGTAACTGGAAGCACAGGCATTTTTCTTTCCTGTAATTAATGTACTCGGAATACGTTGCAGAAAGGATCAGGGGTTAGTTTTTGGGTTGGAGGAGCGTGCGTTGGAGATGAGTTATTGCCCAGTGGAGCGGTGAGGGGATGGGAGGAAGGGTTTTGAGCCCAACTTGTAGGGCTCCCACAGCTGGGGTGAGGTCACCCCAAAGCTGGGCTTGGTTTGGGAGCTGTGAGGGACCAGCACAGGGAGCCCTGCTCCCACCAGGAGCTTCCCCACACCAGGAGAAAGGGAACCCGGAGCTCCCTCCAACCTGATGTGGACCAGGGCTGGGTGAGGGGATGGGAGGAAGGGTTTTGAGCCCAACTTGTAGGGCTCCCACAGCTGGGGTGAGGTCACCCCAAAGCTGGGCTTGGTTTGGGAGCTGTGAGGGACCAGCACAGGGAGCCCTGCTCCCACCAGGAGCTTCCCCACACCAGGAGAAAGGGAACCCGGAGCTCCCTCCAACCTGATGTGGACCAGGGCTGGAATTTCACAGAATCACAGAATCTTCTAGGTTGGAAGGGACCTTAAAGATCATCTTGTCCAACCGTCAACCTAACTGACAAAAATAGACACCCCCACAACAAACAAGGAGCATCATCACTAAACCAGACCTCCCAGCACTACATCAACCCGGCTTTTGAACACCTCCAGGGATGGGGCCTCAACCACCTCCCTGGGCAGCCCATTCCAAGGGCTGAGACACAAGCCAAAGCAGGTTTTTGCTCGCCGGCTGTGCGTGGAAACTGGGACTGTTTCCAGCGAGCGGCTGCTGTCATCAGTCCAGAGTTTCCAAGCATCTCCCAGAGCCGCGGATGGATGGAGCCTTGGGTACCAAAAGGGGGACAGATGGATGGGGCACAGGGAGTCAAAGGAAGGAAGGGAGGGATGGATGGGGCACAGGGAGCCAAAGGAGGGGAGGGATGGATGGGGCACAGGGAGCCAAAGTGGGGGTGAATAGTGGGGCTCTGGGTGCCAAAGGGGGAACAGATGGGACACGGGGAGCCAAGGGGGGGGACGGAGGGGGGGTTGGGTACCAAATGGGGGGGGTGGGTGGATGGGTGGATGAGGCACTGGGTACCAACCC
>NW_015091123.1:325949-328433 GCF_001431845.1 Calidris pugnax | reverse complement strand
CAGAATCACAGAATCTTCTAGGTTGGAAGGGACCTTAAAGATCATCTTGTCCAACCGTCAACCCAACTGACAAAAATAGACACCCCCACAACAAACAAGGAGCATCATCACTAAACCAGACCTCCCAGCACTACATCAACCCGGCTTTTGAACACCTCCAGGGATGGGGCCTCAACCACCTCCCTGGGCAGCCCATTCCAAGGGCTGAGACACAAGCCAAAGCAGGTTTTTGCTCGCCGGCTGTGCGTGGAAACTGGGACTGTTTCCAGCGAGCGGCTGCTGTCATCAGTCCAGAGTTTCCAAGCATCTCCCAGAGGCAGGAGGACACCAGCAGCCTCCTCCTCGACGCCTTCCCTCCCCGTGGCCACTTTCCACAGAGGAGGTTTTTCCAGCTCTGATGAAGAGACCCTTTCAGTCCCATCCCCACACAGGAGATGCCCGAGCTCTGGCACGTCCCTCGCCTCCCAGTCCTGACCCACCAGCGCAGGGCACCCCCAGGACCATTCGCCCATCACAGGAGGGACCCGAAACCATGGCAAAAGAGTGAGCCCCCAGCTCCACCCAGGGCAGAACACACATTGGAGTCCCTTTTCTCCAGCTCTGCCCACCCCCCAGCAGCAAAACCAGAAGAGCATCCCCACGGCAGAGCCTCAACGTCCCACACTTGGTACCTGGAGACCCTTGGTCAATACAGATTGTGCCCGTTCACAGAGGGAAAGCAAACACACCAAGGATGCTTTAAGGGGAAGGGGCTCCACATTGCTCTCCCAAAGCCCTTTTGCTCTCACAAAGCTACATCAGCAGCCCAAGGGAAGGGAGACCTCCCCTCTTTCTGGCTCCAGTGGGGCTGTCTGGGTACCAGAGCATCAAAGGGGCTGGGAGGATTCCTTGCTGTGGGAGCACGTGGCTGCAAGTGAGTGAAACCTGCTTTAAAATAATAAAAAGAACCCAAAACCAACCAACCACCTTCCACTTCCATAAGGTCTCGCAGCAGAGATGTGACATGTCCTTCCACCCACCACCAGCTCAGAGCCACCAACTTCACCCCAGCCTGGGAGGCTGTCCCTTTGCTGGGGGTCTGGTTCCAACCATGTGTTTTATTTCTAATCTTAACGCAAATTGGGAAATCTCCAAGGATGCTGCATCCCTTGGGCAGCCCTGTGGTCCTCAGAGGAACTCGTGCAGCCCCTACGTGGTGGCAGGGAGATGCTACTTGGGTTCTTACCTGCTCCTTTTTATGCTGGAGCTGGGAATTTCCTCACCATCCCTCCTGACATCCCTTTCCCAAAGAAGAAGATCCAAACCAGAAAAGCCTGGAGCACGCCAGGAATCGCCTGCCTCCAGAGAGACAGAGCTGCGACCCCTGGCAGCGACACACAACTGGTGTCTCCTCCCTCCTTTCTCCTTGATTTAATTCATTGTTCATTTGCTGCGGTAATTATATTAGGGAAGTGTAACACAGGACACGAGAGTCCCTTGGAAGCTGCTAATTGTTGCTGGAACGAGGCCACACGGGCTGTAATTGAGGGAAAGGCGGCCGATGCTCCAGTCCTGCTCCCCTTGGGGAGATGCTGCAGCTGAGATGACTTTGGGGTAAAGCCCCACACCTGGGCTGCAGCCCAGGCTCGTTAGCCACCTCCTTAATTGCCCGGTGAGATGAAGAGGGGTCAATGACATAAACTTTCTTTTTTTTTTTTTTCATCACTCACGCTCATAAGAAAAACACATCTTCATATGGATATAAAAAGCAGGACCCTTCTGTGTTTTCAAGCCAAGCCCATGGGTTTTGGGGGCTTCTTGGGCACCCCTTGAGCTCTTCTTCTCCTTGGAAACAGTGGTTACAGCTGGTCAGAGCAAGTCCAGACTCCCTTTTGTGCCTCCCTGGTGTCCCCAGCCCTGAAAGGTTTGGGGGACAGTTTGTGGGGCAGAGTCCCCCCCGTGCCACCCCCCAAAGCACCTCTTCAACCGTTCCTCCAAGTTGAAGCTGAAGGTCTTGGTGTTCCTGCTGCCTGGCATCCTGCTCCCCCAAATCCTTTAAACCTCAAGGGGCCATCTGAGATCCCAGGACCCGTGAGAGCCTCCAGAGCTTCACTTTCAATATTAAAGATTAAAAAAAATCAATCAATTCTGGTTTCCTCTCCTTGGCAGAGACCTCGCCAAGGCTCCTGCTGGCTCCTCCTCCGGAGAGATCATCCCAGATAATGGTGATGGGTGATTGGAAGAGTGGATTGATGCCTCACTGGGATTGTTCCAGGGACAAAAGGGACCAATTTCCCACCTCCTCCTCTTTCTTTTCCCACTGGAACAACATCAAGTGAACTTCTGGACTTGAGGATCAAGAGGATACTAAACTGGAGCATCCCCAACTCCATGCGCATCCCCATCCCCGTAGCTCCACTCATCGCCACGTGGCCAGTAAAGGGTTATTTTTACACCTTTAAAATTAAACACAGCACAATAAGGGGAAAAAGAAAAAAAAAAAAA
>NW_015091123.1:287033-308317 GCF_001431845.1 Calidris pugnax | reverse complement strand
CAGAATCACAGAATCTTCTAGGTTGGAAGGGACCTTAAAGATCATCTTGTCCAACCGTCAACCCAACTGACAAAAATAGACACCCCCACAACAAACAAGGAGCATCATCACTAAACCAGACCTCCCAGCACTACATCAACCCGGCTTTTGAACACCTCCAGGGATGGGGCCTCAACCACCTCCCTGGGCAGCCCATTCCAAGGGCTGAGACACAAGCCAAAGCAGGTTTTTGCTCGCCGGCTGTGCGTGGAAACTGGGACTGTTTCCAGCGAGCGGCTGCTGTCATCAGTCCAGAGTTTCCAAGCATCTCCCAGAGGCAGGAGGACACCAGCAGCCTCCTCCTCGACGCCTTCCCTCCCCGTGGCCACTTTCCACAGAGGAGGTTTTTCCAGCTCTGATGAAGAGACCCTTTCAGTCCCATCCCCACACAGGAGATGCCCGAGCTCTGGCACGTCCCTCGCCTCCCAGTCCTGACCCACCAGCGCAGGGCACCCCCAGGACCATTCGCCCATCACAGGAGGGACCCGAAACCATGGCAAAAGAGTGAGCCCCCAGCTCCACCCAGGGCAGAACACACATTGGAGTCCCTTTTCTCCAGCTCTGCCCACCCCCCAGCAGCAAAACCAGAAGAGCATCCCCACGGCAGAGCCTCAACGTCCCACACTTGGTACCTGGAGACCCTTGGTCAATACAGATTGTGCCCGTTCACAGAGGGAAAGCAAACACACCAAGGATGCTTTAAGGGGAAGGGGCTCCACATTGCTCTCCCAAAGCCCTTTTGCTCTCACAAAGCTACATCAGCAGCCCAAGGGAAGGGAGACCTCCCCTCTTTCTGGCTCCAGTGGGGCTGTCTGGGTACCAGAGCATCAAAGGGGCTGGGAGGATTCCTTGCTGTGGGAGCACATGGCTGCAAGTGAGTGAAACCTGCTTTAAAATAATAAAAAGAACCCAAAACCAACCAACCACCTTCCACTTCCATAAGGTCTCGCAGCAGAGATGTGACATGTCCTTCCACCCACCACCAGCTCAGAGCCACCAACTTCACCCCAGCCTGGGAGGCTGTCCCTTTGCTGGGGGTCTGGTTCCAACCATGTGTTTTATTTCTAATCTTAACGCAAATTGGGAAATCTCCAAGGATGCTGCATCCCTTGGGCAGCCCTGTGGTCCTCAGAGGAACTCGTGCAGCCCCTACGTGGTGGCAGGGAGATGCTACTTGGGTTCTTACCTGCTCCTTTTTATGCTGGAGCTGGGAATTTCCTCACCATCCCTCCTGACATCCCTTTCCCAAAGCAGAAGATCCAAACCAGAAAAGCCTGGAGCACGCCAGGAATCGCCTGCCTCCAGAGAGACAGAGCTGCGACCCCTGGCAGCGACACACAACTGGTGTCTCCTCCCTCCTTTCTCCTTGATTTAATTCATTGTTCATTTGCTGCGGTAATTATATTAGGGAAGTGTAACACAGGACACGAGAGTCCCTTGGAAGCTGCTAATTGTTGCTGGAACGAGGCCACACGGGCTGTAATTGAGGGAAAGGCGGCCGATGCTCCAGTCCTGCTCCCCTTGGGGAGATGCTGCAGCTGAGATGACTTTGGGGTAAAGCCCCACACCTGGGCTGCAGCCCAGGCTCGTTAGCCACCTCCTTAATTGCCCGGTGAGATGAAGAGGGGTCAATGACATAAACTTTTTTTTTTTTTTTTTTCATCACTCACGCTCATAAGAAAAACACATCTTCACATGGATATAAAAAGCAGGACCCTTCTGTGTTTTCAAGCCAAGCCCATGGGTTTTGGGGGCTTCTTGGGCACCCCTTGAGCTCTTCTTCTCCTTGGGGACAGTGGTTACAGCTGGTCAGAGCAAGTCCAGACTCCCTTTTGTGCCTCCCTGGTGTCCCCAGCCCTGAAAGGTTTGGGACACGGTTTGTGGGGCAGAGTCCCCCCCGTGCCACCCCCCAAAACACCTCTTCAACTGCTTCCCCAAGTTGAAGCTGGGGGTCCTGGTGTTCCTGCTGCTTGGCATCCTGCTCCTCCAAATCCTTTAAATCTCAAGGGGCCATCCGAGGTCCCAGGACCCGTGAGAGCCTCCAGAGCTTCACTTCCAATATTAAAGATTAAAAAAAATCAATCAATTCTGGTTTCCTCTCCTTGGCAGAGACCTCGCCAAGGCTCCTGCTGGCTCCTCCTCCGGAGAGATCATCCCAGATAATGGTGATGGGTGATTGGAAGAGTGGATTGATGCCTCACTGGGATTGTTCCAGGGACAAAAGGGACCAATTTCCCACCTCCTCCTCTTTCTTTTCCCACTGGAACAACATCAAGTGAACTTCTGGACTTGAGGATCAAGAGGATACTAAACTGGAGCATCCCCAACTCCATGCGCATCCCCATCCCCGTAGCTCCACTCATCGCCACGTGGCCAGTAAAGGGTTATTTTTACACCTTTAAAATTAAACACAGCACAATAAGGGAAAAAAAAAAAAAAAAAAGATGAGTATTTCTTGTGAAGTGAAGCAGCTCGGGAAAGTTAATGAGACAAAAATATCTGCTCGCAGTAAATCTGGAGGTGTCAGGAGAGCCCCAAGGTGATAACTTATTTAAGGGAGGATGAAAAAGAGGGAGGAGGAGGAGGATGACACCTGCCCAACCACGCTGGCTGGGGTGCTGATTCAAGCCTAAAGGAGAACATCACTTTAATTACAGAGGGCAAAGGTGCCATCCCACCTATTGTCAATCTCCCCTCACGTTGGAGAAGTCTCTCAGTCTCGCTGCAGGTGCCCTTGTCGTGAGAGATGGGCCAAAATCCACCAGGTTGTGCCACGGGGGAGCAAACCCCAAACCAGAGCACCAAAAACTTGCTCTTAAAGAAAAACTGCCCTTAATCCCATTTTTTTTTTGGTGGATGGGAGTGAAGGGAGAGGATGGACACGGGCAAGGGGATAGTGCCCACCGGCTGCCTGTGGCTCAGGGTATTCCTGGGATTTGGGAAGCCGTGGTAGATACCTCCTTCCAACATCTTTTGTAGCTGGGTCAATGGAGGAAATAGAGCAGGAAAATCCCCTTTTTGCAGGTAGTCCTGGTCCCTCGTGCTTTACAGCCCTCGGGGAGGTGCAAGTCCTGGAGCTGCTGGATCCCAGGCTCAGCTAGGACGTCTGGAAGGCACCGAGTCCACACGGCTCCTCGGGGCTGTGCCCACGGGTGGATTTTGCAGGCTGGTTTCTGGTTCCTCTGGTCACGCCAAAGCTGCAAGTAGCCAAAAAGCACCAGAGCATCTCCGCTGCCCACACGTCCATGTCTGGCACGCAGGATCCATCCCTCCTGCCGTGATGGATGAGGGTTGGAGAGGTTGGGAGCAGGACTGTCCATGCTGCCCTTTGCAATTCAGCTCTCCCAAGAGCCCACACAAGGTCTCCAAACATCCCACCGACATCTGGGGTCTCTCCAAATCCAGCCGAGATGAGGTTTGGCTCCAGCTGAGAGGGACTGGAGACCCTCTGTGGGCTGGAGACCCCACAAAGCTCCATTTGTGCTGCTCCTCGAGAAGGACCATTCCTAAAACTCCACCACGCAAACAAAATCCTCGTGTACTTGGCACAGCCTCTGCCAGCAGGAAAGGCAGGGATTTAGCAGCCCCTCTTAGCTCCACCGCATCCTTCAGAAGGACTTCCCCCAGATCTCCTTCCATCGCTTCACGAGCCAAGAACATCTCATCCCCTGGCCCTCCTTCCAGGAAGGGCTTTGTGTTGGGAGAGGAAGACTTAGCAAGGCTGAGATTTCACATCCCCAGCCCCAGGATGAGCATTTCCACCTTGAAAAGCTTTGGTTTTCACCAGCTGGAGGTACCAGGCACCTGGATGAAGGCACACGCTCATCAGCAGGGATGATGCCTTCATCCCAACGGGATGAATATTCAGCAGCTCCAGCACAAGCTCTGTGATAGGACCCAGCTGGGAAGGGGATGGGGGTACAGCTGGGATCCGGGGTGCTCCATGCACAGCAGCTCCAGGTGCTGCCCCATCTCTCGCCCCACCATGACCATGGGTGCTTGGGGAGGGCACGGCACCACCAAAAAACCCACAAAAGCAAGGGGACAACAGTTAACTCAGGCTCATTGGAAGCCCTTTGCTGGTGCCTCCTTAGCTGGAAGACCTGGAGAACAGGATGGACATCTCCTGGGGGTGCAGATATCCATCGGGAATCAGCCACGGCATCAGCTCTAGGATGGAGATGTTTCTCCCTGACCTTTTCTAGCAAAGCAATCCATAAACCTTTCAGAACAGCCTCAAGCCTTTCCAACCTCCTCAGGGAAGAAGGAAATCAAACCACCACCAAAAAGAGCAACCTCCACTCTATTTTACAGCCCTTTTCCTAAAGGATCAGGGTGCTCGGGGGGGTCCACATGTCACTGCTGAAACTTTGAAGCAGGAGGACACGTCTGGGTGACCCCCAAAGTTGGCTGGAGAACCCCCTCGAACGCCCCCCTCCGTGCCTAGAGTTTTTTTTTTTCTTTTTCTTTTTTCTTTTTTTTCTTTTTTTTTTTCCTCCGGTGCCAAACTGCTCAGCACATCTGGCTCCCTCTCTCCGAGCTGTCATTTTCCTGGCTGTTAGAGGAGAGAAGATGGTAAAGAGCAGCCTGGGTTTGCAACGCGACTCCTGCGAGAGACGTGACATGTTTATTTTCCCCGCGCCAACTTCCACATCAAAGGTGTTTTCTTTTTTCCGCGCTGCAAAAGGGAATATATATAAATATATATATATATATCTCCCTCCCTCCCCTCTCCACCAGCACCCTCCAAAACAGCCCAGCTGGTCCTTCAGCTCAGATTTTGGCATCCCCAGGTCCCCGAGATGCCCTTGACATCCCGTTTTTTTTCCGCAGGCAGAGCTGGATGAGGGGTTGATGTTTCTGTTCCTTGGCACGAGCAGTAAAAAAAAAAAAACAAAAGAGGAAAAAAAAAAAAAAAAAGAAAAGAAATAAATATCTTCATCTGACTCAAGAAACTTGATGTTTTGTGTGACCCAAATCTCAGCGTTTCGGTTTGGTTTTAAGCACCGTCAGGTTGCTCAGGAAAAAAAAAAAACGAAAGACATAAAGGGAAAAGGATGGTATTTTCAAAAACAAAGTTATTGCACATAAAAAAAAAAAAAAAACCAACCCTCCTGCCACACGGGAACGTGTCAGCTCCTTTGAAATGTTTGCTTGTTTGCTTGTCTCCCCGAGCAAAACAGTCGGGGGATTGTTTGCAGCCTTGCAAAATATTTAGACTGACCCAAATCCCTGCGGTTTCTGCAGCTGAAGGGCCATGTCCCCCCACCCCATTTTTTCCCCCCCCCAACCCTGGGGGGGGGGGGGAAACACAGCCCCAGGCAGAGGAGGATGCTCAGAGGAGCTCGTGCTGCTTCGTTCCTTGGTTGGTTGTTCTTGGTTTATTTTTTTTTTTTCCTTTTTTTTTTTTTTTTTCCATTATAGACATTATTAAAAAAAATAAACTTTACAATAATAATACATTTTTAAGTTGTTGTTGCCGTTCGAGCAGGTTTTTTCTTCTTTTTTAAAAACAAAGGAAAAAAGGAAATGAAAAAAAAAAAAAGCCACACTGTAGATGTATATGGTTATGTCTATACATACATATATGTAGGTATAGGTGAACGTTATATACATACACTATATATGTATATATAAAAGAAAGGAAATGGAGAGGATGGAGGGAAACATAGAGGTCGGGTCAGATCCCAACCCAAATTTGACTGGACAAATGTTTAAAAAGAAAACAAAAAATAATAAAAGAAAACTCTCCCCCCCTCCAAGTGACAGATTGGGAACACCAGGACAACCTCACGACGTGTGAACAGGAGCTTCTTTTCTCTTTCCCTTTGAAAACTCTCGCCAACCATGGGAAATGAATTAAAAAAAAAACCAACAAACCAAAAAAACCCAACCCCAAAGCAACCCCAATAACAACATCAAGAGCTGGAACGAGTCCCCTCGGAGGATGAAGAAGAGCCTCCTGATGGCACCTCCATCCTTCAGGATGCTTCAATGTGGAAACCTCGCCGTCCCCGTGGCCTCCCCATGGCCTCTCCAGGATGATGGGTCCGGCAAAAAAACCTCTGCCAAAACTCCTCTCCAGGATTATTTTCCCTCCCCGGTGCCTCTGGCAGCTCGGAATTCCCTGTGGCAGGGGGGGGTTCACCACGAGCAGCGGGCTCCTGCTTTAGAAGAGAAACCCAACTGCACCAAAAAAGACCTTCCCCACCCCCAGGCCAAAAAAAAAAAAAATAAAAAAAATAAAGAGGGAAAAATGAAAAGAGGAAGAAAACCACCAAAGTTTTCCAACGTGGTGAGGGTCCCTCCTGCCACCCGGCGTGCCCGGGGCTCGGCATCTCCAGCGGTTCAGTCTCTGGCAGGAGGATGGTCCTTCCTGTCCCTGGTGGGAGCCGAGGTGGGGGCCAGTGTGTGTTGGGGGAGGGGGGCACACCTGGGCCAGGGTCCCCGTCCCGCTGCCTTCCTCGCCCTCTATACCATCAGCTTCAGCAGGAGGATGGGCACGAGGGGCAGGATCCCGCCCGCCCGGTGCCGGCTGCCGCCTGCCTTCTGGTCCACGAAGGTCTTCTGGTCTGGCATGATGTCCGTGGTGAGCTGGGTCTGTGGGTGAGGGGAGAGTAGAGCTTCACCCAGGGTTCTTTTTGGGGGAAAAACCATCCAAACTTGAAAAACATCTATTTTTGCCCTCTGGGCAGTGAAGCCGGTGATCCCTGGTGCATCCTTCCCAAGCCATTTGTAGTTCCTCCCAGCCCCAGGACCCCCCTCCCTGCCCCAAACCTACCTCTGAGTAGCACAGGCTCTGCTCTTTGGACTTGTTTAGCTTCGCTCCGTGCTCCTGGAGAGGAGAAAGGAGGAAGGAGAAAGGCTTAGGGGAAGGTATGGGCTCCTGACGGGGGTCACACCCTGAGATTTGGGGTCCCCAAGTTCCCCCCCAGGAGCTGCCGAGGGTGTGAGGTGATGCCTGGGGTGATGCCCTGTGCAGGGGACAATCCCAGCTCGGAGCACAAGCTGGTGTTGAAGTGTGAAGCCTCCCCCATGAGCTTCCCAAACACCCAGGGCTCTCAAAAAGGAGAGGAGATGGCAGGAGGATGGTCCTTCCTGTCCCTGGTGGGAGCCGAGGTGGGGGCCAGTGTGTGTTGGGGGAGGGGGGCACACCTGGGCCAGGGTCCCCATCCCGCTGCCTTCCTCGCCCTCTATACCATCAGCTTCAGCAGGAGGATGGGCACGAGGGGCAGGATCCCGCCCGCCCGGTGCCGGCTGCCGCCTGCCTTCTGGTCCACGAAGGTCTTCTGGTCTGGCATGATGTCCGTGGTGAGCTGGGTCTGTGGGTGAGGGGAGAGTAGAGCTTCACCCAGGGTTCTTTTTGGGGGAAAAACCATCCAAACTTGAAAAACATCTATTTTTGCCCTCTGGGCAGTGAAGCCGGTGATCCCTGGTGCATCCTTCCCAAGCCATTTGTAGTTCCTCCCAGCCCCAGGACCCCCCTCCCTGCCCCAAACCTACCTCTGAGTAGCACAGGCTCTGCTCTTTGGACTTGTTTAGCTTCGCTCCGTGCTCCTGGAGAGGAGAAAGGAGGAAGGAGAAAGGCTTAGGGGAAGGTATGGGCTCCTGACGGGGGTCACACCCTGAGATTTGGGGTCCCCAAGTTCCCCCCCAGGAGCTGCCGAGGGTGTGAGGTGATGCCTGGGGTGATGCCCTGTGCAGGGGACAATCCCAGCCCGGAGCACAAGCTGGTGTTGAAGTGTGAAGCCTCCCCCATGAGCTTCCCAAACACCCAGGGCTCTCAAAAAGGAGAGGAGAAAGAAAAAGGGGCTCCATCCCTTCTCCCCCAGAGGCTCTGGGCTCCTGCCCGAAGCAGCAGAGAGTGCAAAGAAAACAGAGGCTGGAAGGACTCAAATATTCATCCCCCCCCTCATGCTCCCTGCTGCAAATACTCCTGCCTACACCCCTGTGACACCCCTTGGCCACAGACACCCCCCCAGTCCCGCTCCTCTCTGCAGCACCTTTCCACCCAAGGAACAAAGTGTGAACCCACAAGCCCAGTGTGATGCAAGAAAATAGGTAATTTTCAGGTTTTCCCAAAACCGTGTGGGATTCAAGCTGTTTTCACCCCAAAATGAGAGCAGTTGGGCTCAGGGCAGCTACTCCAGCTCACCTTGCCCTTGCTGGGCAGGGGATGATCCTGGAGCGAGGGATGGGGATGGGAAGGGCAGGGATCCCTCCTTTCCCCACACCAGATCCCCCAGGCAGTGCCCAGACCCCCCAGTACCAGGAATGGCCGGATCCTGCTGGGCACCTGGGTGCTAACACCACATCCAGAGCAAGATCACAGAATCACATGGGGTTGGAAGGGACCTCTGGAGATCACCAGTCCAACCCCCTGCCAAAGCAGGTCCACTCAGAGCAGGTCCCACAGCAACTTGTCCAGATGACTCCATCCACTCCATCCAAAAAGTCCAACCAGAAGTTCTACTGCCCATGGGCTGCAGCAGATCTTCTGGCTGATGGACCCACCAAGGGTCCAGACCAGTTGCCCCCAGGTTTGCACCAGTGACTGGAACTGGGGTCTCCTACCTGGATGGAGGTGCAGGTGGTGATGACGCTCGTGTCGTAGATGGTGTTGCTGTCGTTGATGTCATCCGGCAAGGCCGGGCTCTTCTCCGTCTTCGGCGGCAGGGTGATGGGGGGTGATGGGTTCTTGGGGGCCAGGTTCACGTCGGTGCCGTTGCCAAAGGCTTGGATGGCATTTCCTGGGGAGAGGAGATGTTTAGGGGGGGCGGGGGGGCTGCACACCCCCAGGGGGGAGGAATGGGGTTGGAGAAGAGCCTTACGGAGACAGGGGTTTTCCGTGAAGTCTCGGAGGAACTTCTCACACTCCTCTTCCATGTTGCCGCTGCCTTTGCAGGAGCACCAGGGCGAGATGGTGATGCTGGTGGGGCTGGCGTCGACGTAGTTGGGCGTCATGTCAAAGCCTGGTCCCGGAAGAGGAAGAGGATGATGAAGAGAGATGAAGGACCTCAGTGGAAGAGACCCTTCTCCACCCTGAACCCCCTCCAGCACTCACCGATGAGCCCCGCGTAGGAGCCCAGGCACGCCTGGTAGTTGTCCCCGGGGCAACTGGTCAGGGACTGGAAGGATGCTTGGCAGTTGGTGTGGAAATCGGCCAGACGGGACCTGGGTGGGAAGAACAAGAGGGAGAGGGATGGGATTTCACCCCCACTCCCGGCTCAGAGCATCTCAACAGCGAGAGGTGACATTTTAAGAGAAAATAAAGGAGAGAAAAGAGGATAAAGGGGCTGGAGAAAGGAGATCTAAATGAGATCTATGCTCAGGAGGCGCAACTTCTTGTCCCATTTAGAGGGTGACGGGGGATGTTTAGGGGGGGCGGGGGGGCTGCACACCCCCAGGGGGGAGGAATGGGGTTGGAGAAGAGCCTTACGGAGACAGGGGTTTTCCGTGAAGTCTCGGAGGAACTTCTCACACTCCTCTTCCATGTTGCCGCTGCCTTTGCAGGAGCACCAGGGCGAGATGGTGATGCTGGTGGGGCTGGCGTCGACGTAGTTGGGCGTCATGTCAAAGCCTGGTCCCGGAAGAGGAAGAGGATGATGAAGAGAGATGAAGGACCTCAGTGGAAGAGACCCTTCTCCACCCTGAACCCCCTCCAGCACTCACCGATGAGCCCCGCGTAGGAGCCCAGGCACGCCTGGTAGTTGTCCCCGGGGCAACTGGTCAGGGACTGGAAGGATGCTTGGCAGTTGGTGTGGAAATCGGCCAGACGGGACCTGGGTGGGAAGAACAAGAGGGAGAGGGATGGGATTTCACCCCCACTCCCGGCTCAGAGCATCTCAACAGCGAGAGGTGACATTTTAAGAGAAAATAAAGGAGAGAAAAGAGGATAAAGGGGCTGGAGAAAGGAGATCTAAATGAGATCCAGGCTCAGGAGGTGCAACTTCTTGTCTCACTTAGAGGGTGACGGGTGAGGGAGGGGTGTCTGCCCACGGGTGGGTACCCAACGGGGTGTGGGACCCTCATTCCTCCATCCTTTACTGCTCCCCATCTCCCCAGAGCATCCCGACCGACAGAGCACACCATAAACTTCACGACCTCGTTTGGCCGCGCTGCTCCCGGCGTCATTACCCGCCCGTAAAATTTCACTGCTTGTTTTTATCTTTCCCCCTGAAATGTTAAAGCTCCGAGCGCAATTAAAATGCCTGAGGTTGGGGGTTACATTTTTCCCGTCTTCTTGTTTGCAGCCGAGAAAAGGAAAAAAATCTAAACAAAACCAAAAGCAAAAGGAAACCTCGCAGAGACCTTGGAGCACGGAGATGCTCCTGCCCTGGGCTGGGTAAGGGCAGAAGGACGGGGAGAATGGAGGAACACTGAATCACAGAATCCCATGGGGTTCGAAGGGACCTCTGGAGATCATCTCCTCCAACCCCCTTCCCAAAGCAGGGCCACCCAGAGCAGGTCCCACAGGAACGTGTCCAGGGGGGAATTTGGAATGTCTCCAGAGAAGGAGACCCCACCACTTCCCTGGGCAGCCTCTGCCAGGGCTCTGCCACCCTCACAGCAAAGAAGTTCCTCCTTGTGTTGAGATGGAACTTCTTATGTTCAAGTCTGTGCCCATTTCCTCTTGTCCTGTCCCTGGGCACCACTGAAAAAAGACCAGCCCCATCCTCCTGACACCCACCCTTTCAGTATTTAGAGGTGTTGATCAGATCCCCCCTCAGCCTTCTCTTCTCCACACTCAAAAGCCCCAAGTCCCTCAGCCTTTCCTCGGAAGGGAGATGCTCCAGTCCCTTGATCATCTCTGGAGCCTCTGCTGTCCCCTCCCCAGCAGTTCCCTGTCCTTCTGGAACTGGGGAGCCCAGAACTGGTCCCAGTGCTCCAGCTGGGGCCTCCCCAGGGCAGAAGAGAAGCCGATTTCCACTCCTAACCCAATTATTGGCTTGATTATCTCATCTTTTCTCACCGCTCAGGGCACAGAGAAAGCAGAAGGAGAGATGGAAGCAGAGTTATTTCCAGGGGTGTGGGCACCCCCCACCCCACAGACACAAACCCACACTTCCCACATGATGCTCTGAAGATCTATTATTTTTTTTTCTCCTCAGGATGAACCGTATCACCAGAGGCAGGAGGAGAAAGAAGCAGGAAGGATGCAGAGGAGGCCGGACGGATGGACCAGGTGGACAGATGGATGGGCTGTAGTTTTCCAAATTGACTCAGTCATTAACCGAGGAGACACGAGGCTGAACCGGGGCCCAGGCTGGAGCTCAATCACAGGGAGGAATCGCTGCGAAGCAGCCAAGTTGCTGACACCGTAGATGAGACTTTGCATTTTACAACAGAAAATCTCCTCAGCTCCTTTTTTTTTTTTTTTTTCCTTTCCCCCACACTTCATACAGCAAGAAGAAGGCATACATTATTTCCTTTAGCTTCCTCTTCCTTCCTTCTTAATTAAATGTCATCTTTGTCCAACCGGTGATTGAATCATCCAACGGTACCTGCCTAAAGCCATAAGAACTGATGAAAATAAAGGGTAGAAATTGTGGTGTGATTTATTTTCTTTTTCTTTTTTCTTTTTTTTTTTTTTTTTAAATAGGAATGATTTGTTTTCAGAAGGTTTTGATCAAATTAAATACAGGACTGAAGGAAGCAGAAGGGGTCTGCAGGGATACCTGACATCCAGCCAGCGCTTTTCATCACACCCCATCCCGAGTGCATGGGGGGAATGGGGGGGGGACAGGCACCCCCAAAATGCAGCCAGCGCTGGGGAGGAGCAGAGATGCTGCTGCTGAGCCCGTAGCCAGGAGGCCACTGCAATTTCGTGGGCTAATTAAGGACAGAGGAGGGAATAAAGCCCAGCTGCTCAGGGCTGGACCAGAGCACTGGATGCTCCATGGGGGAACGCAGTGATTTCCTGGAGATTTTTGCTGTTTCCAGCCATCCCTGACCCGGGGCTTTTTCCAGGTCACGAGGTTTTTCAGCCACCAACACAACCCCCTTCTGTGGAGCAGCTGAGCCTCTTCTGGGGACTCCCCTGGTCCTTTTGGGGAGCCCAGCATCGCTTGGGACCTTCTTTTTGCTTCTTCCCAAGGCTGGCGGCGCAGGCTGCTCTGGGTTTTCTCCTGCTGAGGAGCTGCCAGTGGTGTTGAACTGGATTATTTTCCCACTTCCACCAGCTGCCTGACCCACTTACAGCCTCCCGACGGGCTCCAAATTTCCAGGGCAAGGTCAGCCTCTTCATCTGGGTTATCCAAGCCCTCCCGAGGAGAAGACAGGACTCCTGGATGCCGATAAGTAGCAGTAAAGGAACCAGCACCGCCTCTCCCTCCCTTTCCCCCTTCAAACACAACTCCCCCAAGCCCACCTGCAGGTTATTTTGGCCAGACCCACATTTATTTCCCTCCCTCAGTGATTTAGAAAGAAAATCCCCAAAGTTTCCACCAGCGGCGAGGAGGGAAGGTGGAGGGGGGGTCCCATCCTGTGCCCATTCCTGGGGCTGATGCTCAGCTCTTGACACACCATCTCCCTAGTGGAGATGCACAAAGCCAGATAAGGAAATATTTGCAGTGCTCAGCCCTCCCCACGGCCAAAACCAGCCTTGGATCAAGGCGTTTTTTCTCCCCATTTGCAAACTGGGGGAAAGAAAAGCCCAACTGGGAGGTGGGGGGGGTGGGCTTTTACAGAGCAGAAAAGCAAAAAAGCTCCAACCCTTCTCCTTTCACACCATCCCCATGGCAGGAAGGTGTCTGGAGTCCCTCTCCTCCTCCCCTCCGTGGGAGATAAATAAAGTTTCCGACAGTATTTCCCCCCCCCCTCCCCAAATTAGAGGCGAAGGCACGTCAATCCTCTTAAAGAACCGCGGCAAGTTCATCACCCAGCGCCACGCAAATTTGTCACGCTGCTCCCCGGGGCCCTGCTCCTGGCTTGTAGCATCCTCTAAGGCAAATGTTATTCTTTTCATAATACATGACAAGCCAGCTGGTAATCTTTCCAGAATATCCAAGCCAGATGTCACTCTTTCCGTTGTATACAATGAGTTTGCAGTCGTTTGGATGAGACTCTCCCTGCCAGGAATAAACCCCTCCTGGAGCCGGCCCATAGTTTCTCAGATTTCTGCTTTTAAGTGCCCGGGGAAAAAAAAAAAAGAAAAAAGTAGAAGGAGCCAAGTCCATCTTAGCAGAAACAGGAGGAATTGGTGCCAAATTGCCGGCTGGCAGCTCCTGGCAGCAGGTGGGAATGGGCAGTCTCTGCCTGCAAAGGGCTGGGGATGGAGAGAGGGGGACAGTGACACAAGGAGCTGCAGGGCACAGCGTGGGAATGGGCAGTCTCTGCCTGCAAAGGGCTGGGGATGGAGAGAGGGGGACGGTGACACAGGGAGCTGCAGGGCACAGCGTGGTGTTTTCCCCAAAAGGCCTCCAAGTTGACAAAAAATGAGTGAAGAAAGGGCTTAACAAAAATTAATTATATATATATACACACACACACGCATGTATCTTCCCCCAAACCCCTTCCAAGAGCTGGGTTTCAAAGCCAAGAGGTTACAAGCTGCTTCTAGAAAATACGGTGGATTTCTGGGTGAAAAAGAGCAGGACAACACCAAGGGGAGGCAGCTCCAGGGGCTCCTTCTCCCTCCCCATCTCCACACACCTCCCGGGGACCTGGGTCCCTGCGGTGCCCAGACACCCCCGGTGCAGATATGTCCCATTTTGGGGACTTTTTGCATCACTGCAGGGACCACCCCATCCTCTCCTGGCACCAAAATCCTCTCCTACCCTTGTTATCACGCAGGAATTCAGCTCACCAGCTCACTCTGACATTAAAAGTTCCCTACACAGCAGAGGAATTTTTGATTTTGGTGGTGGTTTGGTTTATTTTTTTTTTTTAAGCAAGGGAAAAAAAAAATAAAATAAAGCCCCAGAACAGATGCAAGGTGCCTAATTGGGTGCTAATTGTTCCCATCACCGCATGCCTAGGAGAAACCCAAGCGCCTACGCTGGTAATAACTCACCACCCATCAAAGAGAACAGTATCAGGCTCTTGAATATTTCATGCAGAAAATGTCCAAGATGCGGAGATTACAGTTCCCTACACAGCAGAGGAATTTTTGATTTTGGTGGTGGTTTGGTTTATTTTTTTTTTTTCTTTCCCCAGCTTGTTGGTGCGTTGCAATTTAATAATTTTTTTTTTTAAGCGGGGGAAAAAAAAAATAAAATAAAGCCCCAGAACAGATGCAAGGTGCCTAATTGGGTGCTAATTGTTCCCATCACCGCATGCCTAGGAGAAACCCAAGCGCCTACGCTGGTAATAACTCACCACCCATCAAAGAGAACAGTATCAGGCTCTTGAATATTTCATGCAGAAAATGTCCAAGATGCGGAGATTACTCAAGACGTGGCTGGTTTTTTTTGGTTTGTTTTTTTTTTTTTTTTCATAGGCAATTTGCAGGGACCGAGGAAAAATGGCTTTAATAGACACGAGAGTCTCTCCCCCCAACCCCTGCAGAGCAGAGGATGCTCAAGAAGCTGTGACAACATGGAAAACACTCAGCAAGACACAAAAAACCCACGGGGCTGCTGGGCATCTTCCTCCCAACACATGCTCTGCCTCCTCATCCTGCTGGGGATGAAGGCTTTCAAAGCCAGGAGAGGCTAAGATATATAAAAAAATTAGCCTTAAACACCTAGAAGAGCAGTCAGGGAATTGGAAGAGCCCTGGGGATGGGGATCAGCTAAAAAACATATAAATAAATGAGGGAAAGTGGAGCAAAACTCTACTTTTCTGGATGAACCTTGACCAAAGTAGTCAACAGTTCACAGGGGAAAAAGAAAAAGATCAATGGGAATATTTGTTTTATCCAGGAAAAGTTACTTGCCGCCTCTGGAGACTGAAGTCGCCTCTTCTGGTAATGAACTTGGAGGGTTTTATTCCTGCTTTTAGGGGAAAATAACTCTACTTTTCTGGATGAACCTTGACCAAAGTAGTCAACAGTTCACAGGGGAAAAAGAAAAAGATCAATGGGAATATTTGTTTTATCCAGGAAAAGTTACTTGCCGCCTCTGGAGACTGAAGTCGCCTCTTCTGGTAATGAACTTGGAGGGTTTTATTCCTGCTTTTAGGGAAAAAATCCCATCCCTGCTACAGCACAGCATCTCCCCGTAGGGCGAGGGCTGGTCCCCCCATCCCAAAGCTGCCCCTCGCCCAGGGGAGATGGGGGTGAAAAGAGAATGATCCGGAGAGGAGCAAAGGAGAAACCCCCAAATTAAAGCAGAACTGAACCAGCAAGAGGGGAAAAATAATAAAAAAATGATGACAGACAGATACCAGACCGACTGCTAAGTTCGGAGCCGTTAATTAAGAAGTTTAGCTCCCCATATGTATTTTTAGGACACCGCATTTTGATTCATCACAGATAAGAGCAGTTAAAAGACTTTTTTCTTCTTTTTTTTTTTTTTTATCCTCCTGCCTATGCTCAAACCCTATCATTACCCGGTAAGAGAAGGGAAGAATTAAACGCACGCATCATTTGATTTTAATTGAAGGACTGTTCTATTTCATTGAACTGCTAACTAAGCCGAACAGGAGATTGTGTTTACATAAGCAAACCCTGAGTCAGTATAGACTTGCTGTCACATTAAGTCAATACTTATGAAGGCTCTCTATTTAATTATTCAGCGCCAATTGACTTATTACTGTGTTAAGAGCAGGGTTAGCCTTGAGCAAGGTGGCTGGGGAGTTGAGAGATCCCCTTCCAGCTGCCTTTACATGAGGTCCCCAGGGGGGAGGTACCCCAGGGGGGCTGCCCCACTGGCTCCCTCCTTTTATCCCCCCCATAGCAGGAAGCCAAAGCCACCAACGATAGCAAATTTGCTAATTTAAGGTTAAGATTTAAGGTTTCTCCCAGTGGTGGTGCCAGGAGGTACCCCAGGGGGGCTGCCCCACTGGCTCCCTCCTTTTATCCCCCCCATAGCAGGAAGCCAAAGCCACCAACGATAGCAAATTTGCTAATTTAAGGTTAAGATTTAAGGTTTCTCCCAGTGGTGGTGCCACCTACCATGGGGACCAGCCAACGGTGCCCCGTCCCCCTCCAGACACAAGAATTGCTCCTCCCTGAGAAGTTCCCGGAGCTGCTGTGGAATCCAGGAGTATTTTTTTCCCCCTTTTCCTCCTCATCCTCCTTATTCTTCATCCCAGACAGCTCTGTGGACAGCCCAGCCCTGCTTCCGAGCTGCTCTCATTACGCGCCGTAATGAGAAAGTTGAGCCGCCGCTTGGCTGTTTATCAAGGAAACATCCATTATAGATGGCATTTTGTCTGCGCTAAACAAAGAGCATGAAGACGAGGAACGTGGGGTTTAAATAAAAAAAAAAAATAAAAAAATAAAGCAGGGTTTTGTTCCCACGTTTGGTGTTTAATCAATACCAAGCCAGGCTGGATCCAACCCCTCTCCCCAGCCGAGCATCCCTCGTGGGTCCTCAGGCAATAAAGCAAAGCTTCCCCTCCCTGGGGTACCCCTCCTGAATTAACATCCCAAACCCAGCCAAAAAGAGATGATTTCTGCCATTTTTACCCATGGATGCAGACACAGGGGTCCTGCGAGGAGCTGGGCAGGATCTGACCCCCCCCCCACCTTCCCTTCCCGGCCACAAATATGCTGAAAAAAGGGAAAAACCTCAAGCAAATGAAACATCACCCAGGTTTTGGATGCCGAGGAGCTAGAGCCAGTGGAGGCTGGGAAATTCTTCAGCACCAGCATCACTGAAGCATATAAGACCAGATTATTTGTGTTCCCGACTTGCTGATGCAAGATGAAAAATACAGCAAACTGCAGCTGCTGAAATCAGCTCTTTTTTTCTCCCCTTCCCTTCCCTTTCCCCTTAGCTGAGGTTAGTGTTTTGCAAAAGGTTTTTATATTCTGGGAGCTAAAACCTGTCCGTTGCAATCAGACACAAAGCTCGGGGAGTTTGTCAGGCTCCTCCGTCGTGTCGGGAAGAGCTTCCCGGCACGAAAAGCTTCACAAATTGCAGCGATCTGAGCCTGATTGCTCCAACTCTCACAGACAGGAGCTGGGAGAAGGGGCTGGGGCATCTCACCAGGGATTTTTTATTATTAATTATTATTATTATTTAATTTTTTTAATTTTTTTTTTAGCAGCCTCAAAGGTCAAGGCCGTCCGAATCGCTTCATCTGCAGCAAAATTCAGGATTTCAGCCCAGAATAACCCAGATCTTGAACCCGACTCCCTTGAAGGGAAGGGCACAGTTTCCAAGTTGGTCCCTCACCAAGACCCGAGCCCACAGAGGGATGCAGGGGAGATGGGGGGCCACATCCTGACCCCTTCACGCCCCATGCTCAAGGGCTGCCCATCACCTTCCTCCTGGCCACAGGAACCCCCCAAGGTGATCCAGGATCCCCCCCCCACGCTGGGACACTGCCTGCTGGTTAAAATACCCCAGTCCAAAACCATCACCTTCCATCAGCAGTGATGGAAGAGCTGGTGGTTTTTATCTCCCCAGCTTGGTGACCTCTGATGGGACAGGGGCTGCTGTTCAAGGACCATTTCCCCGAGCCCACAGAGGGATGCAGGGGAGATGGGGGGCCACATCCTGACCCCTTCACGCCCCATGCTCAAGGGCTGCCCATCACCTTCCTCCTGGCCACAGGAACCCCCCAAGGTGATCCAGGATCCCCCCCCCACGCTGGGACACTGCCTGCTGGTTAAAATACCCCAGTCCAAAACCATCACCTTCCATCAGCAGTGATGGAAGAGCTGGTGGTTTTTATCTCCCCAGCTTGGTGACCCCTGATGGGACAGGGGCTGGTGTTCAAGGACCATTTAAACGCCCCATGCTCAAGGGCTGCCCATCACCTTCCTCCTGGCCACAGGAACCCCCCAAGGTGATCCAGGATCCCCCCCCCACGCTGGGACACTGCCTGCTGGTTAAAATACCCCAGTCCAAAACCATCACCTTCCATCAGCAGTGATGGAAGAGCTGGTGGTTTTTATCTCCCCAGCTTGGTGACCCCTGATGGGACAGGGGCTGGTGTTCAAGGACCATTTAAACCACCAGCCCTGAGCAGCTGGAAAGAGGCAAAAAAGCCAGAAAAACGTCCCAAATGACTGTTTTCCATGCTGGACTAGGAATTTCCCCTCTCCCCCAACTCCTCTGCTTCTTTTGGGAAAGGAACCACCGTGACCTCGGGGTGGGTTGTGTCCCATGGGAGTAGCAGCCCCTTTGAGGAACATCCCCTTCCACCCAGCTCTGCATTGACCCCGGTGAGGTGGCAGCAAAAAACCTCCCCACAGAGTCCTCTCCTGGCACCCAGGGCTTTGCCCTTTATCAGGCGTGGAGCCAGGAGGCTTAATTACGCTCGCAGCCCATGTGGGGAACATTATCTCATCTCCTGTCACCCCTGGGGTGGCCGATCTGCTTCCAAGTTCAATGCCCTTCCCAGTGCCACGTGCGGATAAGGAGGACGAGCATCACTCCACGGTGCCAGCCCAATAAACACAGCCATAGATAGGAAATCCCAGGGCAGACCCCAGCCCTGCCTTGCCCGTGGGCAGGGGATGGTGGGTCACGGAGAGGGGTTTCATGCCCAGGTGGCTCCTGGGTGGAGGTTGGTGGGTGCAGATGCCCATGAGAAGGAGGACAAAGCCTCCACGCTCTATTTATACACATTCCCAGCACCTGGTGATGATCTTGGTGGCGGCTGCCTGCCAAGGCTTTGTTATTTATAAACGCAGAGGGCTTGGAGAAGCAGCAGAGAGAGAGAGAGAGAGGAGGCCCCCACCACCAGCCACCCTGCAGACCACCCTGTCCCTGCAGAATGAACCCGGAGCCGCCCGGCAAAGGGGCCACCAACCAACCAAACCCACCCTGGATGCACATGGGTTGCAAATCCCACCAGGGTTTCGCAGAAGAGCAGAGAAAACTGCTCCCCCAAGGCTGGACCAGCATCTCCAGGGGTCCAGGAGCCACACAACAGAGTATGTCAATGCCCAGCATCAGGTGGGCACAGCAGCTCCAAGTATCGAGCCTGAAGCAGGACCCTCTGAATGAGACACCCCCTCCTCCTTGCTCCGAGCCAAATCCACCCTGAATCCCTCTGACATCTCCACGTCGGCCAAAACCCACCGGCAAAGAGCCAAGAGCAGCCTGGAGCTGTGGGAGAAGGGTCAGGCCATGTCCAGCTCTAAATTGGGAAATTAGACCTACAGCAACAGGAGCTGCGACTCCCTGCCCGTGTCTGGGCAGCACTGGGGTGGAAGGACCCACAGATGCTGAAGTCAGGCAGCCAACGTCAAAGAGAAAGGGCAGCAGGTTCTCCCATAAGTCTCTTTCTACTGATGGTTTTCCTTGAACAGCTCTACTCCCCATCCTTTCCTCACGGGCCAGGGGAGGTGATGATGCCCATGCATCCATCAGGCAAAGCGTGCAGGGCCATTCCTTCATCCCTGGGGAAGATACACCAGGAGGACACTTCCAGGGGGAGATCATAGAATCATGGAATGGTTTGAATTAGAAGAGACCTTACCAGCCCACCAGCCCAGGTTGCTCCAAGCCCCCTCCAACCTGCCCTTCAACCCCTCCAGGGATGGGGCAGCCACAGCTTCTCGGGGGGACAACCTGGGCCAGGCTCTCACCACCCTCCCCCCAAAGAAGTTCTTCCCCACAGCTCAGCTCCATCTCCCCTCTTTTGGTGTCAAACCCTTCCCCCTCCTCCTAGGGCTCCCCTCCCTCATCAAGAGATGGACAGGGAGAAAACAGCAGTGAGGACCACAAACTCGTAGAAGGTTCTGCCAGAGCTCTCTCCACCCCAGAAGCCTGGGAGAAAAAAGCCAGACCCTCTCTCACTTGCGACGCAGCATCAATAGAGAAAAATCCTTATTATTTCCCCCCCTTTCCCCGAGCTCAGGTGTGAGACACAGCTCACCCCAGGTAGGTCATCGCTTCTAAACGCTTTCGCAGCTGCAAACACAAGGAGGTCAAACGAGCTGCTGGAGCGTGGCAGCAGCTCCGAGCATCCCTGGGCTCCTTCTGCAGGCTCGTAACCCTTCTCATGCCCCAGTGCTGCAGCCTGAGCAACGGAATGGGTTTTTAATGGGGGGGTGGTGGAGCAAACCCATCTGCCCGAGCCTCAGGGAGCAGGACCAGAGCCCCCCAGGCTCTGGTGGGTGGGGTGGGACCCTCTTGCAAGCCCACATCCAAGGGGTGCATCCACGGGCAGCCCCACAAGGAGAAAACAGCCAAGGTCAGGGCAAAACTCTGCAAACCAAAGGTGGGAGCAGAAAGAAATGCTGGATTTGGGTGCTTTGCAGAGCAAAGACCCCCATCTGGGGCCGGGCAGCATCCACGGTGCTGCTGGAAAAACACCTTCCCAACTGGGAGCAAGCTCCCAAATCATCTCCCTCACGCTTCCCCCTTCGCTGCTTCAACCTCTTTCAGGGGGAATTGCATAATTTCATTTCATGCAGGAACAGGCTTATAATTAATGCTCGGCAGCTCCGTGGCCTCGCCGACCAGGGATGGGGCAGCCACAACTTCCCTGGGCAACCTCTTCCAGCACCTCACCAGCCTCACAGCAATGAACAGGCTGCCCAGGGAGGGTGTGGAGTCACCTTCTTTGGAGATTTTCAAGCCCCACCTGGATGCTCCTGAGTAACATGCTCTGACAAGCTCTGGGTGGTCCTGCTTTAGCAGGGGGGTTGAACTAGATGATCTCTATGGTCCCTATGGTCTCTACTCTGCACTGGTGAGGCCACAACTAGAGTACTGTGTCCAGTTCTGGGCTCCCCAGTTCAAGAGGGACAGGGAACTACTAGAAAGAGTCCAGCGAAGGGCAACAAAGATGATTCAAGGATTGGAGCATCTCCCTTATGAGGAGAGACTGAGAGAGCTGGGACTCTTTAGTCTGGAGAAGAGAAGGCTGAGGGGAGACCTTATCAATGCCTACAAGTATCTCAAGGGAGGGTTGAAGGAGGAGGGAGCCAGACTCTTTTCAGTGGTTCCCAGTGAGAGGACGAGGGGCAACGGGCACAAGTTGGAACATAAGATGTTCCACTCAAATATGTGGAAAAACTTCTTCACAGTAAAGGTGACAGAGCCCTGGAACAGCCTGCCCAGGGAGGTTGTGGAGTCCCCTTCTTTGGAGATTTTCAAGGCCTGCCTGGATGCAGTCCTGAGTAACATGCTCTAGCTCTAGGCAATCCTGCTTCAGCAGGGGAGTTGGACTAGATG
>NW_015091123.1:271827-283679 GCF_001431845.1 Calidris pugnax | reverse complement strand
GGGGTCCTGCGAGGAGCTGGGCAGGATCTGACCCCCCCCCCACCTTCCCTTCCCGGCCACAAATATGCTGAAAAAAGGGAAAAACCTCAAGCAAATGAAACATCACCCAGGTTTTGGATGCCGAGGAGCTAGAGCCAGTGGAGGCTGGGAAATTCTTCAGCACCAGCATCACTGAAGCATATAAGACCAGATTATTTGTGTTCCCGACTTGCTGATGCAAGATGAAAAATACAGCAAACTGCAGCTGCTGAAATCAGCTCTTTTTTTCTCCCCTTCCCTTCCCTTTCCCCTTAGCTGAGGTTAGTGTTTTGCAAAAGGTTTTTATATTCTGGGAGCTAAAACCTGTCCGTTGCAATCAGACACAAAGCTCGGGGAGTTTGTCAGGCTCCTCCGTCGTGTCGGGAAGAGCTTCCTGGCACGAAAAGCTTCACAAATTGCAGCGATCTGAGCCTGATTGCTCCAACTCTCACAGACAGGAGCTGGGAGAAGGGGCTGGGGCATCTCACCAGGGATTTTTTATTATTAATTATTATTATTATTTAATTTTTTTAATTTTTTTTTTAGCAGCCTCAAAGGTCAAGGCCGTCCGAATCGCTTCATCTGCAGCAAAATTCAGGATTTCAGCCCAGAATAACCCAGATCTTGAACCTGACTCCCTTGAAGGGAAGGGCACAGTTTCCAAGTTGGTCCCTCACCAAGACCCGAGCCCACAGAGGGATGCAGGGGAGATGGGGGGCCACATCCTGACCCCTTCACGCCCCATGCTCAAGGGCTGCCCATCACCTTCCTCCTGGCCACAGGAACCCCCCAAGGTGATCCAGGATCCCCCCCCCACGCTGGGACACTGCCTGCTGGTTAAAATACCCCAGTCCAAAACCATCACCTTCCATCAGCAGTGATGGAAGAGCTGGTGGTTTTTATCTCCCCAGCTTGGTGACCCCTGATGGGACAGGGGCTGGTGTTCAAGGACCATTTAAACCACCAGCCCTGAGCAGCTGGAAAGAGGCAAAAAAGCCAGAAAAACGTCCCAAATGACTGTTTTCCATGCTGGACTAGGAATTTCCCCTCTCCCCCAACTCCTCTGCTTCTTTTGGGAAAGGAACCACCGTGACCTCGGGGTGGGTTGTGTCCCATGGGAGTAGCAGCCCCTTTGAGGAACATCCCCTTCCACCCAGCTCTGCATTGACCCCGGTGAGGTGGCAGCAAAAAACCTCCCCACAGAGTCCTCTCCTGGCACCCAGGGCTTTGCCCTTTATCAGGCGTGGAGCCAGGAGGCTTAATTACGCTCGCAGCCCATGTGGGGAACATTATCTCATCTCCTGTCACCCCTGGGGTGGCCGATCTGCTTCCAAGTTCAATGCCCTTCCCAGTGCCACGTGCAGATAAGGAGGACGAGCATCACTCCACGGTGCCAGCCCAATAAACACAGCCATAGATAGGAAATCCCAGGGCAGACCCCAGCCCTGCCTTGCCCGTGGGCAGGGGATGGTGGGTCACGGAGAGGGGTTTCATGCCCAGGTGGCTCCTGGGTGGAGGTTGGTGGGTGCAGATGCCCATGAGAAGGAGGACAAAGCCTCCACGCTCTATTTATACACATTCCCAGCACCTGGTGATGATCTTGGTGGCGGCTGCCTGCCAAGGCTTTGTTATTTATAAACGCAGAGGGCTTGGAGAAGCAGCAGAGAGAGAGAGAGAGAGGAGGCCCCCACCACCAGCCACCCTGCAGACCACCCTGTCCCTGCAGAATGAACCCGGAGCCGCCCGGCAAAGGGGCCACCAACCAACCAAACCCACCCTGGATGCACATGGGTTGCAAATCCCACCAGGGTTTCGCAGAAGAGCAGAGAAAACTGCTCCCCCAAGGCTGGACCAGCATCTCCAGGGGTCCAGGAGCCACACAACAGAGTATGTCAATGCCCAGCATCAGGTGGGCACAGCAGCTCCAAGTATCGAGCCTGAAGCAGGACCCTCTGAATGAGACACCCCCTCCTCCTTGCTCCGAGCCAAATCCACCCTGAATCCCTCTGACATCTCCACGTCGGCCAAAACCCACCGGCAAAGAGCCAAGAGCAGCCTGGAGCTGTGGGAGAAGGGTCAGGCCATGTCCAGCTCTAAATTGGGAAATTAGACCTACAGCAACAGGAGCTGCGACTCCCTGCCCGTGTCTGGGCAGCACTGGGGTGGAAGGACCCACAGATGCTGAAGTCAGGCAGCCAACGTCAAAGAGAAAGGGCAGCAGGTTCTCCCATAAGTCTCTTTCTACTGATGGTTTTCCTTGAACAGCTCTACTCCCCATCCTTTCCTCACGGGCCAGGGGAGGTGATGATGCCCATGCATCCATCAGGCAAAGCGTGCAGGGCCATTCCTTCATCCCTGGGGAAGATACACCAGGAGGACACTTCCAGGGGGAGATCATAGAATCATGGAATGGTTTGAATTAGAAGAGACCTTACCAGCCCACCAGCCCAGGTTGCTCCAAGCCCCCTCCAACCTGCCCTTCAACCCCTCCAGGGATGGGGCAGCCACAGCTTCTCGGGGGGACAACCTGGGCCAGGCTCTCACCACCCTCCCCCCAAAGAAGTTCTTCCCCACAGCTCAGCTCCATCTCCCCTCTTTTGGTGTCAAACCCTTCCCCCTCCTCCTAGGGCTCCCCTCCCTCATCAAGAGATGGACAGGGAGAAAACAGCAGTGAGGACCACAAACTCGTAGAAGGTTCTGCCAGAGCTCTCTCCACCCCAGAAGCCTGGGAGAAAAAAGCCAGACCCTCTCTCACTTGCGACGCAGCATCAATAGAGAAAAATCCTTATTATTTCCCCCCCTTTCCCCGAGCTCAGGTGTGAGACACAGCTCACCCCAGGTAGGTCATCGCTTCTAAACGCTTTCGCAGCTGCAAACACAAGGAGGTCAAACGAGCTGCTGGAGCGTGGCAGCAGCTCCGAGCATCCCTGGGCTCCTTCTGCAGGCTCGTAACCCTTCTCATGCCCCAGTGCTGCAGCCTGAGCAACGGAATGGGTTTTTAATGGGGGGATGGTGGAGCAAACCCACCTGCCTGAGCCTCGGGGAGCAGGACCAGAGCCCCCCAGGAGGGGAGTGGGTGGAGGGGGACCCTCTTGCAAGCCCACATCCAAGGGGTGCATCCACGGGCAGCCCCACAAGGAGAAAACAGCCAAGGTCAGGGCAAAACTCTGCAAACCAAAGGTGGGAGCAGAAAGAAATGCTGGATTTGGGTGCTTTGCAGAGCAAAGACCCCCATCTGGGGCCGGGCAGCATCCACGGTGCTGCTGGAAAAACACCTTCCCAACTGGGAGCAAGCTCCCAGATCATCTCCCTCACACTTTCCCCTTCGCTGCTTCACCTCTTTCTGGGGAAATTTCATTTTATGCAGGAACAGGCTTATAATTAACGCTCGGCAGCTCCACGGCCTCGCCGAAAACACCTTCCCAACTGGGAGCAAGCTCCCAAATCATCTCCCTCACGCTTCCCCCTTCGCTGCTTCAACCTCTTTCAGGGGGAATTGCATAATTTCATTTCATGCAGGAACAGGCTTATAATTAATGCTCGGCAGCTCCGTGGCCTCGCCGACCAGGGATGGGGCAGCCACAACTTCCCTGGGCAACCTGTTCCAGGGCCTCACCAGCCTCACAGCAATGAACAGGTTGCCCAGGGAGGTTGTGGAGTCCCCTTCTTTGGAGATTTTCAAGCCCCACCTGGATGCTCCTGAGTAACATGCTCTGACAAGCTCTAGGCAATCCTGCTTCAGCAGGGGAGTTGGACTAGATGATCTCTATGGTCCCTATGGTCTCTACTCTGCACTGGTGAGGCCACAACTAGAGTACTGTGTCCAGTTCTGGGCTCCCCAGTTCAAGAGGGACAGGGAACTACTAGAAAGAGTCCAGCGAAGGGCAACAAAGATGATTCAAGGATTGGAGCATCTCCCTTATGAGGAGAGGCTGAGAGAGCTGGGACTCTTTAGTCTGGAGAAGAGAAGGCTGAGGGGAGACCTTATCAATGCCTACAAGTATCTCAAGGGAGGGTTGAAGGAGGAGGGAGCCAGACTCTTTTCAGTGGTTCCCAGTGAGAGGACGAGGGGCAACGGGCACAAGTTGGAACAGAAGAGGTTCCACTCAAATATGAGGAGAAACTTCTTCACGGTGAGGGTGACAGAGCCCTGGAACAGGCTGCCCAGGGAGGGTGTGGAGTCCCCTTCTTTGGAGGTTTTCAAGACCCACCTGGATGCTGTCCTGAGTAACATGCTCTAGCTCTAGGCAATCCTGCTTCAGCAGGGGAGTTGGACTAGATGATCTCTATGGTCCCTTCCAACTCTAAAAATTCAGCGAAATGAATTTCTTTCTAGAGTCTTGTCTAAATCTCCCCTCTTCTGATTTAAAACCCTCACCCCCATCCACAGGTCCCTCTCCGACACCGGGAAGGGCTGGGAGAAGCCCACATGGAGCCCTTACCGGCAGAGATGATCCGTCCGGCACGTGTTGCGCAGGTCCAAGCAGTTGGGTTTCTCCTTGTCCTCGTAGGAGCAGGAGGGGACGATGGTTTGTCGCCGGCGCTCGGCGCAAGCCTGGTCCTTGCAGGAGCAGAAGAGGAGGCGGTAGGTGTACTCGCTGGGGACGCGGTCGAAGAACTGGCGCAGGGCCTTGTGGCACTTCCTCCGGCTGCAGGACTCGGTGGCCGAGATCTCCCTGCTGCAGGTGGAGATGTAGCCCGAGCGCAGGCGCTTGCAGTTGTCGTTCAGGTTGCAGGCTTTGGCTGCGTCCAGGCAGTGGTTGCTTTTGGAGTTGGTGGCGGGGTCCATTCCTGCCCGGAGAGAGAGAGAGAGGGGGAGAAGGGATGAGGCACGGGAAGGACAGGGACCTGGTGGAACAGATCCAGAGGAGGCCACCGAGATGCTGGGAGGGCTGGAGCCCCTCTGCTTTGAGGAGGGGCTGAGAGAGTTGGAGAAGAGAAGGCTCCAGGGAGACCTCAGAGCCCCTTCTAGTCCCTCAAGGGGCTCCAGGAAAGCTGGGGAGGGACTCTTGATGAGGGAGAGGAGCCCCAGGATGAAGGTTGATGGTTTGACCCTGAAAGAGGGGAGATGGAGCTGAGATGTGGGGAAGAACTTCTTCGGTGGGAGGGTGGTGAGAGCCTGGCCCAGGTTGGCCCGAGAAGCTGTGGCTGCCCCATCCCTGGAGGGGTTGAAGGGCAGGTTGGAGGGGGCTTGGAGCAACCTGGGCTGGTGGGAGGTGGCCCTGAAGGGGGTGGAAGTCGATAGTCTTTAAGGTCCCTTCCAACCCAAACCATTCCCTGATTCTATGAAGATGGTACTGAGATGCCCTCAAGCTGGGGAGATGCTACAGGGAAGGGGATGGCATTAATGCCACCCCTGGTACATCTGGCACGTCCTGTCCCTACCTGGCAGCGGGGAGGGGGCTGGACGCACCACTATGGTCCCCCCCCTTCACCCCACACAATTTAGGGGTCCTCCTCCAGCGTGGAAGCAGTTAATGCACATCAATTGCGGCAGGGGACCTGGTCAAACAGCCTTCAGTGCATAATTCATGCCATGAATTTGCAATATTTTTTCTTTCTCTCTTGTCAATTATTCAAAGAATACTTATTAATTATTCAGCCTCCTCCAAAGCAGAATAATCTCCCGAGTCGCACAGGGTCCCCTCAGCCTCTGGGTCCTCTCCTGGGGCTCCCCCAAAAAATGGGTCACCTCCAGCCAGCTCCCACCCAGGGCTGAAAACTGCCTGAAAACGGGCTGAAAACTGAAAAATGGGGACATGGTTGCCACCAGAGCTGGCCACCAGCCCAGGGCACCAGCCACCAGCTCCTCACCAGCCACATCCCGCATCCGTCCCAGGAATCCCAGCCGTCAGCAAATAAAGAAGGAGAGGATGGATGAAGCCAAACCACCGGGTGGGAACAAATGCTGAATTTCCCTTTTTTTTTTGTCAAAAATGATGGATCGCTCTGGGCAGCCCAGGTGCTATTTTAGAAGCCACCTGAACTGAACCAGCCTCCGCTGCCCCGATGTCCTCCCCTCCCCAGCCCAGCTCCGTGGATTCCTCCCTTGTCTCCCGGCTTCTGCTGGCAAAGACAAACCACCAGCATCCAGGAGGGCTTCCTAACAGCCTCATTTGTAGGGCCCTGCTAATTAGCAAACGGCAGGCAGCTGCCTGAGCCAGCATCCTCCCTCCGCCTCCCCCAGCTGCCCTCGGGGGCCGCCCTGAAGCATTTTGGGGTGTCATTTCCATCTCTGGATCCAACTTTGTCTCCTTTTCCCCCGCTCTTACCCAACTCCCAGTCGGGAGCCGCAATCACAGCGCTGCCTTCGTTAGTGGGTCCCAATTAAAAGGTGAAGCTGGAAGATTCCCCCCCCCTCCCAACCCCGGGTGCTGCCCCATGCAAACCCAACCCATGTTTTGCCACCCTAGGGGGGGTGTTTGATTTGCTGGGGGGGGGCTTGGTGGCACCTGACCCATGCCATGATGGCCATAGGGTCCTGGTGGCCCCCTTCACATGAGATCCCACAGATTTGGGGGGGCAAAGCTGTTCAGAGAGAGCCCTCAAAACACCAAATTCATCACCCCAGTGATGAACACCCCCCCCATGGAGATCTACCAGGGACGGGGGGGTGGGGAGGGGTTGGATAAGACATCTGTAAAGTGAGTAGTTGTTATGATGTATGATTTATAAGCAGATCTGCCTTGAAAAACAGCACGAGAGGGGAGAAGGTCGCCTGAGCAGAGAGAGAGGTTGGAGCTGACGGGTGGTTGGAGCATGAACTGGGGGGAAAATCCTCCCCCTGCTCCTCACGGAGCCCTGTTCGGAATAAAACCAGGGAGAAAGGAGGGGAAGACAAGTCCTTGGGGGCTTCACACCCTCCCCAGGGGTGGGACAGGGCAGAAAGTGCCATTTCACAGCAGGAACCCCCCCAAAAACCCAGAGGGTGCTTACGGGGTCGGGTGGGGAGGGGTTGGATAAGACATCTGTAAAGTGAGTAGTTGTTATGATGTATGATTTATAAGCAGATCTGCCTTGAAAAACAGCACGAGAGGGGAGAAGGTCGCCTGAGCAGAGAGAGAGGTTGGAGCTGACGGGTGGTTGGAGCATGAACTGGGGGGAAAATCCTCCCCCTGCTCCTCACGGAGCCCTGTTCGGAATAAAACCAGGGAGAAAGGAGGGGAAGACAAGTCCTTGGGGGCTTCACACCCTCCCCAGGGGTGGGACAGGGTAAAAATTGCCATTTCACAGCAGGAACTGCCCCCCACTCCAGCCGAGGGCTGAGGATGGAGCCAGCTCATGACACTGATGTCAGAGGAAAAGGGGAAAAAGATGCTGGAAGAGGCTGGGGGGCAGGTGGGTCTCTTTATTCCTTGCCCAGATTAGTTGGGAGAGGGTGCTTACGGGGTCCCTCCAGCCGAGGGCTGAGGATGGAGCCAACTCATGACACTGATGTCAGGTTGGAGCATGAACTGGTGCTGCACTGGGGGGGAAAAAAAATCCTCCCCCTGCTCCTCACGGAGCCCTGTTTGGAATAAAACCAGGGAGAAGGGAGGGGAAGACAAGTCCTTGGGGGCTTCACACCCTCCCCAGGGGTGGGACAGGGTAAAAATTGCCATTTCACAGCAGGAACTGCCCCCCACTCCAGCCGAGGGCTGAGGATGGAGCCAGCTCATGACACTGATGTCAGAGGAAAAGGGGAAAAAGATGCTGGAAGAGGCTGGGGGGCAGGTGGGTCTCTTTATTCCTTGCCCAGATTAGTTGGGGCAGTTTTAGTTGGAGCATGAACTGGTGCTGCACTGGGGGGGAAAAAAAAATCCTCCTCCCAAGAGAGAGCCCTCAAAACACCAAATTCATCACCCCAGTGATGAACACCCCCCCCATGGAGATCTACCAGGGACGGGGGGGTGGGGAGGGGTTGGATAAGACATCTGTAAAGTGAGTAGTTGTTATGATGTATGATTTATAAGCAGATCTGCCTTGAAAAACAGCACGAGAGGGGAGAAGGTCGCCTGAGCAGAGAGAGAGGTTGGAGCTGACGGGTGGTTGGAGCATGAACTGGGGGGAAAATCCTCCCCCTGCTCCTCACGGAGCCCTGTTCGGAATAAAACCAGGGAGAAAGGAGGGGAAGACAAGTCCTTGGGGGCTTCACACCCTCCCCAGGGGTGGGACAGGGCAGAAAGTGCCATTTCACAGCAGGAACCCCCCCAAAAACCCAGAGGGTGCTTACGGGGTCCCTCCAGCCGAGGGCTGAGGATGGAGCCAACTCATGACACTGATGTCAGAGGGGAAAAAGATGCTGGAAGAGGCTGGGGGGCAGGTGTCTCTCTTTATTCCTTGCCCGGATTAGTTGGGGCAGTTTTAGTTGGAGCATGAACTGGTGCTGCACTGGGGGGGAAAAAAAAATCCTCCTCCCACTCCTCACGGAGCCCTGTTCGGAATAAAACCAGGGAGAAAGGAGGGGAAGACAAGTCCTTGGGGGCTTCACACCCTCCCCAGGGGTGGGACAGGGTAAAAATTGCCATTTCACAGCAGGAACTGCCCCCCACTCCAGCCGAGGGCTGAGGATGGAGCCAGCTCATGACACTGATGTCAGAGGAAAAGGGGAAAAAGATGCTGGAAGAGGCTGGGGGGCAGGTGGGTCTCTTTATTCCTTGCCCAGATTAGTTGGGGCAGTTTTAGTTGGAGCATGAACTGGTGCTGCACTGGGGGGGAAAAAAAATCCTCCCCCTGCTCCTCACGGAGCCCTGTTTGGAATAAAACCAGGGAGAAGGGAGGGGAAGACAAGTCCTTGGGGGCTTCACACCCTCCCCAGGAATGGGACAGGGTAAAAATTGCCATTTCACAGCAGGAACTGCCCCCCACTTGAAAAACAGCACGAGAGGGGAGAAGGTCACCCAAACGGAGGGAGAGGTTGGAGCTGACGGGTGGTTGGAGCATGAACTGGGGGGGGAAATCCTCCCCCTGCTCCTCACGGAGTCCTGTTCGGAATAAAACCAGGGAGAAAGGAGGGGAAGACAAGTCCTTGGGGGCTTCACACCCTCCCCAGGAATGGGACAGGGTAAAAATTGCCATTTCACAGCAGGAAAACCCCCCACTCCAGCCGAGGGCTGAGGATGGAGCCAGCTCATGACACTGATGTCAGAGGAAAAGGGGAAAAAGATGCTGGAAGAGGCTGGGGGGCAGGTGGGTCTCTTTATTCCTTGCCCAGATTAGTTGGGGCAGTTTTGGTTGAAGCATGAACTGGTGCTGCACTTTGGGGCTGACGGGTGGTTGGAGCATGAACTGGGGGGGGAAATCCTCCCCCTGCTCCTCACGGAGTCCTGTTCGGAATAAAACCAGGGAGAAAGGAGGGGAAGACAAGTCCTTGGGGGCTTCACACCCTCCCCAGGAATGGGACAGGGTAAAAATTGCCATTTCACAGCAGGAAAACCCCCCACTCCAGCCGAGGGCTGAGGATGGAGCCAGCTCATGACACTGATGTCAGAGGAAAAGGGGAAAAAGATGCTGGAAGAGGCTGGGGGGCAGGTGGGTCTCTTTATTCCTTGCCCAGATTAGTTGGGGCAGTTTTAGTTGGAGCATGAACTGGTGCTGCACTGGGGGGGAAAAAAAATCCTCCCCCTGCTCCTCACGGAGCCCTGTTTGGAATAAAACCAGGGAGAAGGGAGGGGAAGACAAGTCCTTGGGGGCTTCACACCCTCCCCAGGAATGGGACAGGGTAAAAATTGCCATTTCACAGCAGGAACTGCCCCCCACTCCAGCCGAGGGCTGAGGATGGAGCCAGCTCATGACACTGATGTCAGAGGAAAAGGGGAAAAAGATGCTGGAAGAGGCTGGGGCTCTCTTTTTTCTTTGCCTGGATTAGTTGGGGCAGTTTTTTGGGGGGTTATGGGGGGGTGGATGTGCTGAGGACTCTGAGCTCCATGAATGGCCACCAGCCAGCGTGGTGGCTCCTCGGCACAAGCCGGGGAATTTGGGCAAAGTGGTGGCTTATTCCCTAATCCTCCGGAGCGTCGCTCCTGCCCTGCCCGGGACCTGCAGGGACCTGGATGCATTTTAATAGAGCCGACGTTTTGAAAGCCCAGGGTTTCTGGGGAGCTCATTAATAAAGCAGGAGCATGAAAATTTCATGAGGCGAGGAGGAAACGGGGGCCGAGGAGGCAGGGAGGGGACGGCGCGGTGTCACCAGCTGCCCCCCCGCTGCAGGACGGGGTCAGAGGAGGAGGAGGAGGAGGAGGAAGAGGGCGATGGGGAAGGCAGAGCTTGGGGGTCTGATGCCCACCCTGTGGCATTTGGTGCCCACGTGGGCAGAAATGCAACGTGGGGCTGGTTTCCCAATAGGACCCTCATCCTTCTGGGGATGGATTCCAGCAGAGCATCCTCATCCTCAGCCTGGGATGCTTTTGGTCCTCGGTGCAGGACAGGGTCAGAGGAGGAGGAGGAAGAGGAAGAGGGCGATGGGGAAGGCAGAGCCTGGGGGTCTTGATGCCCACCCTGTGGCATTTGGTGCCCATGTGGGCAGAAATGCAACGTGGGGCTGGTTTCCCAACGGGACCTTCATCCTTCTGGGGATGGATTCCAGCAGAGCATCCTCATCCTCAGCCTGGGATGCTTTTGGTCCTCGGTGCAGGACAGGGTCAGAGGAGGAGGAGGAAGAGGGCGATGGGGAAGGCAGAGCCTGGGGGTCTTGATGCCCACCCTGTTGCATTTTGGTGCCCACGTGGGCAGAAATGCAACGTGGGGCTGGTTTCCCAACGGGACCTTCATCCTTCTGGGGATGGATTCCAGCAGAGCATCCTCATCCTCAGCCTGGGATGCTTTTGGTCCTCGGTGCAGGACAGGGTCAGAGGAGGAGGAGGAAGAGGGCGATGGGGAAGGCAGAGCCTGGGGGTCTTGATGCCCACCCTGTTGCATTTTGGTGCCCACGTGGGCAGAAATGCAACGTGGGGCTGGTTTCCCAACGGGACCTTCATCCTTCTGGGGATGGATTCCAGCAGAGCATCCTCATCCTCAGCCCGAGATGCTTTTGGTCCAAGGTGGGGGGGTCCAGGAGGGCAAAGCCCCACCCCATGGAGGGCACGAGCAATGAGAGCATCTCCTGGCCCTTCTTTGGAGAAAGCCAAAGTAATCCCCCCCACCATCCCCCCAGGCAATTAGCAGCTCAGCCTCCGCCTTGTTAATGAGACACAACACTAACAGCTCATCTGCTTCAAGCCCTTGGGCTCCAGGTCAGGGCTGGGGGGGTCTGGGGGGGCAGCCACTCGCCGCTCCCACCCCCCCAGCCCCACACAAAGGGGTCAGAGAAGGGGTGGAAGAAGCATCGAGGCCACCCCGGCACAGAAAAACAGCCAACCCCCCCTTCCCCCAGCCCCAAAAATTGCCAGACGGGCTTCCTTCTCCTCTGGCTTCGCTTTTAGGAATAAATCAACCAAATGAGCGTTTAATCCACCCCACCCCCCCACTCCAGACACTTCACTTTTCATACTTTCCAGCCCCTAAAATATTTCCTTGACGCTAATATAATCCAAAAAGGCGTGTGGGGAGACGGGGGGGGGGTGGCATCGTCATCCCAAACTGATGCTAAGCTCCCCAGGGGGGAGCCTGGAAAATTCCCTTCTGGAGCTAAAAAACTCGGCGGGTGACGGCAACCAGGGGGTACAACGTCATAGCCCCCCCCCGAAATGTCCCCAAGTGAGACGGGGTGGCTTCAGGCAGGGCTGTGAACCCCTTGGAGTGGGGGGGTCACCACCCCCCACCCTCTGCCCATGGGGTCTGGGGACACAGGGACCCCCCCCAAACCCCCGTGGTGGTGGGGGTGGTTTTTGGGGAGAGGGTTAAGAGGAAGGAGAAGG
>NW_015091123.1:264011-271817 GCF_001431845.1 Calidris pugnax | reverse complement strand
AAAAGGGTTGGGGGGGGCGGGGGGGGGAAAGAAGTGGCAGCATGGAGGGTTGTCATGGAAATAGATGGCAAAAAAAAATTCCTGAGGATAATGGTGGGGTTTGGGTTTCCGGGAGGAGGATGAGGAGGCAGAGGGATGCTCCGAAGGGCTCGGCATCCTTCTCCCAGCAGCATCCCATCGCCCGGCTCAAGGCTGGCTGCCCCGGAGGGGGGGGGACAGAGAGTAGGGACCACCCTGGTTCCCCCAAAAACAGGGTGTCCTGCCAATCCCACATCTTCCAGAAGACAAAATGCTTTACATCAAGCCAAGGATGGGGCAGCGGGAGGGTCTGGTCCCCCCCTAAAGCTCGGGCTGTGCCAGCATCTCCCCCTCGCCCCCACCTCAGCTGGGGCTCACCCACTCCCAGCAATGTCTGAAGGTCTGAAAAGGAGAGAATCCGCCCCAAAATGCACGAAACTCTGGCAACACTCAGGAATCAGCCCCTACATCGCTCCCCTTGGCCAAGCACCCGCATCCTGGCAAGCTGGGGGGGGGGTGGGACATGGCCCCACTGAG
Organism: Calidris pugnax; assembly: GCF_001431845.1. Lineage (NCBI taxonomy): Eukaryota > Metazoa > Chordata > Aves > Charadriiformes > Scolopacidae > Calidris > Calidris pugnax. The sequence goes on along the minus strand of NW_015091123.1, from coordinate 271,262 downwards.
GGATGCTCAAGGCATCAGGTCCGGGATGATGGGAGAAGAGAGGGGTGGGAGAGATTTCTCCAGGGACTGGAGGAGCAAAGGACAAAACCCCAGGGAAGGATTTGAGGTTTTCCTTGCCAGGGAGCTCGGTAACAGGTCTACACTCCCGGGCAGGAGAAGATAAAGCAGCCGAAGCGTGTTGCTTTTATTACCTGAGAAAATTGAAGCAAGTCTGAATATATCAGAGAGACGAGAGGTGACTGGCTCGTAGGGTGAAGCTTCATAAAATTCTTCTCCTGGAGTGGGAAGGGAGAGAGAGAAAGGGAGAGAAAAAGCAAATTAAAAACTTAGAGAGAATAACCTCAGCCGAGGTTACGGCCGGGTAGGGGCAACCCCCCCCAGCGTGGTGATTTGGGAAGGAAAAACCATGCTTTACATCAAGCCAAGGATGGGGCAGCGGGAGGGTCTGGTCCCCCCCTAAAGCTCGGGCTGTGCCAGCATCTCCCCCTCGCCCCCACCTCAGCTGGGGCTCACCCACTCCCAGCAATGTCTGAAGGTCTGAAAAGGAGAGAATCCGCCCCAAAATGCACGAAACTCTGGCAACACTCAGGAATCAGCCCCTACATCGCTCCCCTTGGCCAAGCACCCGCATCCTGGCAAGCTGGGGGGGGGGTGGGACATGGCCCCACTGAGGGATGCTCAAGGCATCAGGTCCGGGATAATGGGAGAAGAGAGGGGTGGGAGAGATTTCTCCAGGGACTGGAGGAGCAAAGGACAAAACCCCAGGGAAGGATTTGAGGTTTTCCTTGCCAGGGAGCTCGGTAACAGGTCTACACTCCCGGGCAGGAGAAGATAAAGCAGCCGAAGCGTGTTGCTTTTATTACCTGAGAAAATTGAAGCAAGTCTGAATATATCAGAGAGACGAGAGGTGACTGGCTCGTAGGGTGAAGCTTCATAAAATTCTTCTCCTGGAGTGGGAAGGGAGAGAGAGAAAGGGAGAGAAAAAGCAAATTAAAAACTTAGAGAAAATAACCTCAGCCGAGGTTACGGCCGGGTGGGGGCAACCCCCCCCCAGTGTGGCAACCTGCCATTTGGGAAGGAAAAACCAAAAAAACTTTTAAATCCCTGCCTTGCAACGAAAGGAAAAGCCCACTTGGGACCAGCTCAGCTTAATTCTTGTTAGGTGTCCTTCTGCCAGTCAGGTTTGGTTCAAAGCTGACCTCAAGAATTGAAGGAATTTCGATTTGAAAGGTCACTGTTTTGGGACTACGGCTGCAGAGTCCGCGCCAGCTGCAGCCTGAAAGTTTTAGGGTCTACACTCCACACTGGAGTCATTGCAAAAAAAAAATAATAATCCTAAAAAAAACTACTGTAAAGATTGCTTTCCCCTGGCTCTTCCTCTGCTGCACTTTGGGAGAATGGGAATAATTTCAGTGGGGGAGTAGAGACCCTCATCACTTGAGCACCAGAGCATCACCCACTCTACACTCCAGGGGCTCAAATCTGTCCCAAATCCGTGCTTCCTGGGGGGAACCTGAGCGTGGTCCCTCTGTCCCCAGGCTGGGAGCAAACCCCCTGCTTTGATTTCTTCGATTTCAGTGCAAACCCATGTGGTTTTTGCTACCGGCCCTTCGCGTTACCTCCAGAAGATGCTGATTTCAGGGAGAGCCGGCCACGGCTCTCAGGAGAGGAAATGCTCTCCTCCAACCCCATCAGCCACAAGAAATCAAAAAGAACAAAACAACAAAACCATAAAATATATATATATATATATATATATATAAAAATAACAATCAATGGCTGGACTTTGAAAGCCCCAGTCAGAGGTTGCCCAGCAGCCTGGAGCATCGATCTCTGCTCTGCCTGGCAGCATCCCTGCCCCCATCGGGTGTCTTCGCTGAGGATGAGCCTGGTTGGTCCTGGGGATGGTCCCCAGCAGCCTGGACCATGCCAGGGGTGGTCCCCAGCAGCGTGGTTGGCCATGGGGACACTCCCCAGCAGCCTGGACCGGTCCAGGGATGGTCCTCAGCAGCCTGGAGCACCCCAGGGATGGTCCCCAGCAGACTGGTTGGTCCTGGGGACACTCCCCAGCAGCCTGGTTGGTCCTGTGGATGGTCCCCAGCAGCCTGGACCACCCCAGGGATGGTCCCCAGCAGCATGGACCACTCCAGGGATGCTTCCCAGCAGACTGGTTGGTCGTGGGGATGGTCCCCAGCAGCATGGACTGGTCCTGGGGATGGTCCTCAGCCACCTGGACCACTCCAGGGATGGTCCCCAGCAGCCTGGACCATGCCAGGGATGGTCCCCAGCAGCCTGGACTGGGCCTGGGGATGGTCCCCAGCAGCATGGACAACGCCAGGGATGGTCCCCAGCAGCCTGGACTGGGCCTGGGGATGGTCCCCAGCAGCATGGACAACGCCAGGGATGGTCCCCAGCAGCCTGGACTGGGCCTGGGGATGGTCCCCAGCAGCATGGACAACGCCAGGGATGGTCCCCAGCAGCCTGGACTGGTCCTGGGGATGGTCCTCAGCCACCTGGACCACTCCAGGGATGGTCCTCAGCAGCCTGGTTGGTCCTGGGGATGGTCCCCAGCAGCATGGACCGGTCCTGGGGACGGTACCCAGCAGCCTGGACCACTCCAGGGATGGTCCCCAGCAGCCTGGTTGGTCCTGGGGATGGTCCCCAGAAGGCTGGACCACACCAGGGATGGTCCCCAGCAGCCTGGTTGGTCCAGGTGCCTGCCTGGACCATGCCAGGGATGGTGCCCAGCGGCCTGGACCGGTCCTGGGGATGGTCCCCAGCAGCCTGGACCACTCCAGGGATGGTCCTCAGCAGCCTGGACCACTCCAGCCCACGCTCTACCGAGTTATTATTAGCCTACGGCAGCAGCATTTATCCCGGGTAATTAAGGAGCCACTTGAAACCCTGCGCTGGAAAACAAGCTCGTTAAGAGGAGGGGAGGGCTTGCTCCAAGCCCAGCAGCTCCTCAACGCTCCTCCTTGGAAATCTGGGGGGCTGGCAGGCAGCACTCCAGGGATGGTCCCCAGCAGCCTGGTTGGTCCTGGGGATGGTCCCCAGAAGGCTGGACCACACCAGGGATGGTCCCCAGCAGCCTGGTTGGTCCAGGTGCCTGCCTGGACCATGCCAGGGATGGTGCCCAGCGGCCTGGACCGGTCCTGGGGATGGTCCCCAGCAGCCTGGACCACTCCAGGGATGGTCCTCAGCAGCCTGGACCACTCCAGCCCACGCTCTACCGAGTTATTATTAGCCTACGGCAGCAGCATTTATCCCGGGTAATTAAGGAGCCACTTGAAACCCTGCGCTGGAAAACAAGCTCGTTAAGAGGAGGGGAGGGCTTGCTCCAAGCCCAGCAGCTCCTCAACGCTCCTCCTTGGAAATCTGGGGGGCTGGCAGGCAGAGCTAGGTGGCCAGGCAGGGACACCCCAATGGGACAATGTCTCCAGCAGCTGTGGAGCCCATCACCTTGCATCTGGCCTCGCCACCACCCTCAGGGTGACGTGGGGTGATGCTACACGGGGTGGGGGGGGAACAGCCCCTGATGATGATGATGCTGCTGGTCAGGGTGGGAAGGAAACACCATCCAAGTCCTCCCGCCTCAGGCCAAACCCTTCACCTCCCTGGGTTTCCTAATGTTCCCATGACAAATAGCACCTTTATTAAAGTGCATTTAGGAAACACTGTAACCTCCCAGTATATTGCTTTGCCAATGTAATAAATAATTAAATACTAGCTGAACCCTGCTGCTTGCTAGGAAAATTACTGAGCATTAAAAGGGCAGTGGACTTTTCTTGAGCTCGCGGAGATGCAATTAACCTCCAGGAATGAGGCCGGAGTGAAATCAGTCCTCCTTAATGGCAGGGACAGCCTGGCTCCTGCAGCCCAGGGGCTGGACGGGAGAGGAACAGCATCACCTTTGCCAAGAGGCAGAAATTTGGGGTCTACCCTGGGCTCCTCGTGGCTTTGACACTCACTTGGTGTCTGCTGGTTAAAGCTACGAGCTGCTGGATCTCCTCAAAGCTCCCACCCCTCCTTAAGACTCCGTGTAATCACTTCTCTTCCCACCTCCTCCTCCTCCTCCAGGTACAGGTCCTGGAGTACCCATCAAGCAGTAAAGCATCCCTCATTCATGGTTGCAAAGCCCTCAGAAACTGCTGAATGAAGGCTGCTAATGAGGGGTAGAAAACAATTAAGCAGTAATTCCTGCTCTGGGCTGGTCAGGGATGGTCCCCAGCAGCCTGGTTGGTCCAGGTGCCTGCCTGGACCATGCCAGGGATGGTGCCCAGCGGCCTGGACCGGTCCTGGGGATGGTCCCCAGCAGCCTGGACCACTCCAGGGATGGTCCTCAGCAGCCTGGACCACTCCAGCCCACGCTCTACCGAGTTATTATTAGCCTACGGCAGCAGCATTTATCCCGGGTAATTAAGGAGCCACTTGAAACCCTGCGCTGGAAAACAAGCTCGTTAAGAGGAGGGGAGGGCTTGCTCCAAGCCCAGCAGCTCCTCAACGCTCCTCCTTGGAAATCTGGGGGGCTGGCAGGCAGAGCTAGGTGGCCAGGCAGGGACACCCCAATGGGACAATGTCTCCAGCAGCTGTGGAGCCCATCACCTTGCATCTGGCCTCGCCACCACCCTCAGGGTGACGTGGGGTGATGCTACACGGGGTGGGGGGGGAACAGCCCCTGATGATGATGATGCTGCTGGTCAGGGTGGGAAGGAAACACCATCCAAGTCCTCCTGCCTCAGGCCAAACCCTTCACCTCCCTGGGTTTCCTAACGTTCCCATGACAAATAGCACCTTTATTAAAGTGCATTTAGGAAACACTGTAACCTCCCGGTATATTGCTTTGCCAATGTAATAAATAATTAAATACTAGCTGAACCCTGCTGCTTGCTAGGAAAATTACTGAGCATTAAAAGGGCAGTGGACTTTTCTTGAGCTCGCGGAGATGCAATTAACCTCCAGGAATGAGGCCGGAGTGAAATCAGTCCTCCTTAATGGCAGGGACAGCCTGGCTCCTGCAGCCCAGGGGCTGGACGGGAGAGGAACAGCATCACCTTTGCCAAGAGGCAGAAATTTGGGGTCTACCCTGGGCTCCTCGTGGCTTTGACACTCACTTGGTGTCTGCTGGTTAAAGCTACGAGCTGCTGGATCTCCTCAAAGCTCCCACCCCTCCTTAAGACTCCGTGTAATCACTTCTCTTCCCACCTCCTCCTCCTCCTCCAGGTACAGGTCCTGGAGTACCCATCAAGCAGTAAAGCATCCCTCATTCATGGTTGCAAAGCCCTCAGAAACTGCTGAATGAAGGCTGCTAATGAGGGGTAGAAAACAATTAAGCAGTAATTCCTGCTCTGGGCTGGTTTTCTCTCTCTTTTCTTCTTTTTTTTTTTTCTTTTTCTCTCGGTGCTGACCCAGATTTGAAGGCAATTTCACCCAAGGTGGGGGCTGAGTGCTGGGGTACAGCTCCCCCCAGCCCCACCACCACCTCCTCCAGCTTGAGTCCCAGCTCAGGAGGGAGGTCACAGACCTGTGCCTGTTGTGGCTGCTGGGGATGAAGGCTCCTCCACAGGCTCCATCAAACCAACCCTTTGGGCTCGACCCACTACAGGAGGTGCTTTTCAGCCGGGGTGAGGAACCAGCAGAGGAACAGGGAATCCCAAGGCTCAAATCACCGGCCAAGAGGCCAACACTCAGTGCTGTGGGTGGCCGAGGTCCCCGTCTGGTGGCACAAGCCCTTCTGAGGTCTGTGCCCCTGCTCAAGGGCTCTGGTCCAGACGGTTTTGCACCAGATGAAGCTGGATTTAAGAGCTTCCACACGCGGAGCCAGTCCTAAGCCCATTAAAGGGATCTATACTGTTAAACTGATGCTGGCTCTGCCTCCTCCCCGGGTCTGGGGCCAGCTGGGTGCTGGCAGAGCAGCACAGGGGTGGCAGGAGGGGGCAGACCCCCCCCAGCAGCCCCTCACAGCCCATTCCTTCCTCCCAGCCCAGTAAAAAGCCCCTTTGCAGCCCTGGACCAGCAGCAGGAGCTCCCCCCTCCCCAGTCCTGGTGATGCCCCTGCAGAGGGGTGAGGGTTTCACCCCCCTCCCAACACACACACCCCCCCACACACACCTTCAGGCATTAGATCATCCTGCCTTCAATGAGGAAACCAGCCCCGGGGCCAGGAAAATCGCAGCAACAACCTCTGCACCCCGGGACATCCCCACGGCTGGTATTGAGGGGCAAAGCTGTGCCCCTCCACCTCTCCTCCTCCTCCTCTTCCTCTGGGGCAGGCAGGAGGAGGGAGCTGGGCTGGAGAGGAGCCCTCCCCAGGCTTGTGGGTGCCCAGATGCCCGGGCACAGCATGATCAGGATCAGTTTTTGCTGCAAACACAGCCCCACAGCCTGTTTCTCCCTCACCTTGGTTGGGTAGACCAGCTCTCAGCCCCAGCCCCACCAGCATCCTCCAAGAAACCAGGGGGGGACCACCTTGCCCGGTGTCCTGCTTTGAGCAACACGGGGCTAATTCCTCTTCTAATGCTTTGGGGAATTGGGGAAATCACACTCTGGTCAGAATTGGTGAAAATAGTTACTTTACAGCCAGCTCTGGGGGGTGGGATTCAAAAATCTCCGGTGTGGGGATGAGGAGGAGCGAGACCACTTGCCCCAAGCTGCCACCGGGATTATTTCATACCACAAATGTCACATTCAATAGAAATTGGAAAGTTTGCTGAGGGGTTTCTCTCTCTCCTTTGATGGCTGAGACCCTGAGAACTCCTTGCCCCGGTCCTGGAGCCCTTCCCTTTCTCCCAAAGGGGTCTCAAAGGGTCCCACATGGGCTGTCCCTGCAGGAAGGGACCAGCCTCCTGGGATAGAATGGGCTGGGTATGATCCTTGTGTGATCAAGGTATGATCCTGATCAATATTTGCTCTTTAATATTATTAATATTAATTCTTTAGTAGTATTCTATTAAATCTGTTTATATTTCAATCGTCAGGTTTCCTTGGTTCACGGAATCATGGAATTGTCAAGAGTTGGAAGGGACCTCTAGAGATCATTTGGTCCAACTCCCCTGCTAAAGCAGGTTTTTTTCCCCAATTCCTCTTCCTGGCTGGGGAGGGGTCATGGGGTGATGGAATAATTGTCTAAAGCACAACGTCCAGAGAAGGGCGACAAAGATGGTGAGGGGTCTGGAGAATAAGTCTGATGAGGAGAGGCTGAGGGAGCTGGGGTTATTCAGCCTGGAGAAGAGGAGGCTGAGGGGAGACCTT
>NW_015091123.1:258432-264001 GCF_001431845.1 Calidris pugnax | reverse complement strand
AGGGTGTAGAGAGGTGGGGGTCGGTCTCTTCTCTCAAGTCACAGGCGACAGGACAAGAGGAAATGGCCTCAAGTTGCCCCAGGGGAGGTTCAGGCTGGATATTAGGAAAAATTTTGTCACTGAAAGGGTTCTCAGCCCTTGGAATGGGCTGCCCAGGGAGGGGGTTGAGGCCCCATCCCTGGAGGTGTTCAAAAGCCGGGTTGATGTAGTGCTGGGAGGTCTGGTTTAGTGATGATGCTCCTTGTTTGTTGTGTGGGTGTCTATTTTTGTCAGTTAGGTTGACGGTTGGACAAGATGATCTTTAAGGTCCCTTCCAACCTAGAAGATTCTGTGATTCTGTGAATTATTGTGGGTTCCTCAAACCATAACACCTGGGGTGCCCGTGTAGCCCCTGGGCACTTCTCACCCTCTTTTTACAAGACCAGTGAGGTGCCCTCAGAGCTTCCCAAGCTCATGGTGGGTGAGGACCACCCTTTTTCCATCCCCTTCCACCCCACAGATCCCTGCCCCAGTACCTTCGGTCAGCCCCAGGTGTATACTCCAGTAGATCTGAAGGCACTGAAGCTCCTTCTTCATCCCTCGCTTGCAGCGGCAGTCGTAGAGGGGGCTCTCCTGCAACACCTCCAGGGCAGCTTGGCATTCCTTGTTGGCCAACATGGTGTTCCTGTCCCGGCCGGCCAGGCATTGCCTCAACGTACGGTACCTGGAGCTGCAGCTGGGTTCGCCCGCACACAGCTCGTTGGCTCGCACGCAGTCCACGGGCACTCGCCAGCCATGGGGGTCCTGCCCCGGGGGGGACGGGGGGCCGGCCAGCGAGCGGAGGATCTCATCTGGGTGAGGAGGAGGAGGAGGAGGAGCGAGGGGAAGGAGAGAGGAGGGCACAGAGAGGTGAGGGAGGGGTTTGGGTGGAGGTGAACCCCTTGTGTCCCCCTCCCCGGCACCCCAGGCAGCAGCACGTGTCCCAGCCGCCGTCCCCAACTGGTCCCTGGTGTTTAAGCCACCTTTGGAATGGTTCCTGGTGTTCAGGGCACCTTTGGACCAGTTCTTGGTGTTAGAGACACCTTCAGACTGGTCCCTGATGTTTAAGCCACCTTTGGGCTGGTCTCTGACGTTAGAGCCACCTTCAGATCAGTCCTTGGCATCAGAGCCACCTTTGGACTGGTCCCTGGCATTAAAGCCATCTTTGGACTGGTCCCTGGTGTTAAAGCCACCTTTGGACTGGTTCTTGACATTAAAGCCACCTTTGGACTGGTCCCTGGTGTTAAAGCCACCTTTGGACTGGTCCCTGGTGTTAAAGCCACCTTCAGACCAGTCCCTGGTGTTAAAGCCACCTTTGGACTGGTTCTTGACATTAAAGCCACCTTTGGAATGGTTCCTGGTGTTTAAGGCACCTTCAGACTGGTCCCTGATTTTAGAGCCACCTTTGGGCTGGTCCCTGACGTTATAGCCACCTTCAGACCAGTCCTTGGCATTAGAGCCATCTTTGGACTGGTCCCTGGCATTAAAGCCACCTTTGGACTGATTCCTGATGTTAGAGCCTCCTTCAGACCAGTCCTTGACATCAGAGCCACCTTCAGACCAGTCCTTGGCGTTAGAGCTGTATTTGGACTGGTCCCTGGCATTAAAGCCATCTTTGGACTGGTCCCTGGTGTTAAAGCCACCTTTGGACTGGTTCTTGACATTAAAGCCACCTTTGGAATGGTTCCTGGTGTTCAAGGCACCTTTGGACCAGTCCTTGGTGTTAGAGACACCTTTGGGCTGGTTCTTGACATTAAAGCCACCTTTGGAATGGTTCCTGGTGTTTAAGGCACCTTCAGACTGGTCCCTGACATTAGAGCCACCTTTGGGCTGGTCCCTGATGTTAGAGCCACCTTCAGACCAGTCCTTGGTGTTAGAGCCACCTTTGGACTGGTCCCTGGCATTAAAGCCATCTTTGGACTGGTCCCTGGTGTTAAAGCCACCTTTGGACTGGTTCTGGGCATTAGAGCCACCTTTGGGCTGGTCCCTGGTGCTAAAGCCACCTTTGGGCTGGTCCCTGGCATTAAAGCCACCTTCAGACTGGTTCCTGGTCTTAAAGCCACCTTTGGACTGGTTCTTGACATTAAAGCCACCTTTGGGCTGGTCCCTGGCGTTACAGCCACCTTTGGGCTGGTCCCTGGCGTTAAAGCCACCCAATTTGGGCTGGTCCATAGAGGGAGAGCATCCTTCCATCGTGCCTAAACCAAGCTGGGATGTGTCCCCAGCCCTGCCCACACTGGGAGCTGCCAAATTCCATCCAGTGGCCTCAAAAACCAAGCGGGATGTCACAGGGCCACCCTGGCAGCCCCAAGGCGGGGAAGGCAGAGGGTCAACCCAACGGAGGCACGTGATGCCATGGGACTCTCTGTTTCTGATTAAAACCAAACTGGGAAATAAACAAACAAACAGGGTGTGTTTCCAGCCCAGGCGTGACCTCTCAAGAGTCCAGGGAAGCAGAAAACCCATCCCAAGCCTCTGCCCCCGCTGCTCCTCGGGTTCCTCAGCTCACAGCTCATCGGTTTCAGGCCCATCACGGGATTTTTAGGGCATCTGAGTCATGGCTTTTCCAGCACTTGGGCTCCTCAGGGCTGCAGATCGGTGGCACAAACTCTTCCCCCCCTCCCCGGGGATGGCTTCCTGCGTGCCCCTTGTTCTAGCCACCCCTCGGGGTGGCAACCACCCAGCTCTCCTGGCTCCTACCCCTGCACAGCCCCTGCCCACTCCTTGGACCCCTCCTCGGCACGTCCTCCCCTTCCCGCCCGGTGCTCCCTCAGCTCCCACTCTATTTCCTCACTTTTTTTTTGCTTTTTTGAAATAGATTCTCGCCAAGACAACCCCAGGCAAGGCCACCAGCTCATCCCACCACGGACGGGCTGGTCCCCCCCCATTCCCACATCAATCCAAGTGATGGAGACAAGGGGTGGGCAGGACCCCCTGCCCCTCCTGACCTTCCCTCCAACCTTGGAAAACCCTTGGAGCGGGCAAAGACGGGCACCATGGGAGCTGGAAAGCACCTTCAGCCCCCCCCCAGGAGGGTGATGGACTTCCCACCCGGTGCTCCCTCAGCTCCAACACTATTTTCTCACTTTTTTTTTTGCTTTTTTGAAATAGATTCTTGCCAAGACAACCCCAGGCAAGGCCACCAGCTCGTCCCACCACGGACAGGCTGGTCCCCCCCCATTCCCACACCAGTCCAAGCGATGGAGACAAGGGGTGGGCAGGACCCCCTGCCCCTCCTGACCTTCCCTCCAACCTTGGAAAACCCTTGGAGCGGGCAAAGACGGGCACCATGGGAGCTGGAAAGCATCTTCAGCCCCCTCCAGGAGGGTGATGGAGGGGGAGACCCCAACTTTGTGCAATGCCCACCCCCCATTGCTGCCCCTGGGGAGCACCTTGCCCTTCCCCTGGCACCACCAGCTGGGCACAGCAAACCTCAGCCCCTTCCCAACAGCTCCCAGCCCCTTCCCATCATCTCCCAGCCCCTTCCCAAGCGGTGGCCACTGGGCCGGGTATGGCAGGGGGACAGTGACACCTACAGGCATGTGACAAGGGCCACCCGTGTCCCCCCCACCACTCGCCAGGGCACACTCCCAGGCTTGGTGGGCACCCAGCCCCAGCAGCATCTCCCCCAGGTGCCTGCAGGCAGGGCTTGTCCTCTGCCACCACCCTGGGGTGGCCACCCGTCCCCTGCCCTCCTGCGGGCCACCGGAGCTGAGTGACCACTGGAGACAAGTGGCCACACATGCCTTTGGCCACCTCGTTGAGTCGGGACACGCTCCCTGGGCCACGGGGAGAGGAGAGGGGACGCTGGGCTCTGCCAGAGGGATGGGACAACACCAGGGGTGACCCGGGTAGAAACACCTCCATCTGCCAAGGTCCTCCTGGTCTTCAGCCGATGGCCCCCAACAAACGCCGTTGGGCTCGGAGAGGTCTGGAGGGGATCCATGTAACCAGGAGCTCCCTACGCCCACGTTAGATCCAATTTGGGGTGGCAGATGTCCCCTGGGAAGGCCCTCCTTGGCCTTTCAGGATTATATTCCACACGGGAGGCAGGCAGGATCCATGAGCCCGGACTGGTGGAGGAGAAACAGGCATCCCCGAAGGTTCCTCAGGGCAGAAACGCCAGCTCTTCACCATGAGATGGACGACGCTTCGGTGCTTTGAGTAGAAACGGGCCAGCTCTGCACCTTGGCACACCGTGAAGCCCAACCAGAGGTACCCAGAGTAGACCCTGGGCCAACCTTGCTCCTGGTCGTGGCCACCAGCCCCAGGGCAATGGGTTTCCAGGCAGGGAGAGCCATCCCACAGCTCCACCGTGTGCCGTTCCTCCTCCCAGCCCCGCTGCAGATCCACCCAGAGCTGGCCCCGAGCAAGCCCAGGTCTCTCCTCCCATTCCATCTTCTCCAAAAGAAGCTTCTTCCTGAAGCATGGCCCGAAGCCTCTCCTCCAGCTCCCATCCCATCTCCCTGCTGGCTCCATGGGCTTCCCAGCCAGGGACTGGAGATGCTGGGAGGCAGGTGGGGAAGGGAGAGACAACCTTGCCCCGATGCAAAAGGCGCTGGAGCACATGGAGCATCCTTGGGAGGGAACCTCAGCATCCTCGTTGGAAGTGCTTGCTGGTGCTGGGATGGGGAATAAATCCACCCACCGGGGAGCCGGTGGTGACGAGCTGGTCCCCGACCTCCTGGCTGATGCCACCTTGCTTCCACAGCCTCACAGAGGTGCCCGCAGCATCCCACACCACATCCACACCAGGAGCACCAGCAGACCCACAAAAGCATCCCCCCGGAGGAAGAAGGGCAGGAGCAGCCCTTCCCCGTGGTCCCCAGCCTGCACAGGACACCTCGGTCCCCCCCAAAATCCAGCAGGACCCTCAGCCCTGGCTGCCGGGTCCGCGTTTTTTTTCCTTAGGGGGTAAAAAACCTCCTTTTTTTTTCCCTTTTCTCCCTCTGTCGAGGCGGGGAAAGCTCCGCAGACCCCCCCGGGAGGCGCGAGGTGGGGAGTTTGGATGGAGGGGCAGGCTGAGGGGTGTGTGGGGTGGGTTTTTTTTTTTCCCCCCCACCACCAACCCGAAAAGAAACGGCCTCCCAGACCCCACACACCCGGTTCCACTCCGATCCATAAAACATCTGCAGAGAATTTCAACCTAATCCTGGCGGTCTCCGGGGTGTCGGAGCAGCGGGAAGGATTTGCAGGGAGATGCAGAAGGCTCCGAGAGCCGGCAAAAAAACCACCAGGGCCCCCATTTCCCTCCCATTTCCCCCCATTTCCCCACCTCCCCCAGCACCACCAGCCTGCGGGGGGGTCACATCGAGCCGTAATACACGTTCCCTTTTACTGGTCCTATCCGAGACCTTTGGACACGGGCAGCTTCAGAGGTAAATATTTATCCTCGCAACTCAACTCCAAGAAAAAATAATAATAATAAAAAAGAAATGAAATAAAATAAAAACTGCTCAGGAACGTGCAGAAAAAGGGGGCTTTTTTTTTTTTATTTTTGGCTCGTGGAAAAGCAGAGCCCAGATGGGAAGAGCTGGGCTTCCTCCCCTCT
>NW_015091123.1:251718-254393 GCF_001431845.1 Calidris pugnax | reverse complement strand
GAAAGAAAAAAAAAAAAAAGGGGGGGCGGGGGGGGGACGACGACACACGACAAACAACAGATCAGAGCAGCACGCATTAGCCAGGCTTCCCATTTAACAACATCCTTCCCCCTCCTATTCTTTTCCTGTTCTTTGCTCTCCCTGGCTCGCCTTCTCTTTTTTTTTTTTTTTTTTTTTTTTCTTTTTTTTTAAAAAAAAAAAAAAATAGACAAAACACCCAGCCCCTGACTTAGCAGGATGTTACTGTTCTTTCACGGAGCCTAAAAGGAGCCAGAAGTGAAAAGTAGTGTCCTCAGCCGCCCGGTTTCGCTTTAATTTTGTCAGGTCACGGAGTTGCTGGTTGCACCGGGTGTTACACTCCTCTTCCTGCAGTAAAATCACCCAAAAGTGCCAGTCCTGACCCAAAAATAAAAAAAATAGAGCCGCCGTTCCTCTCTCCCCTTTGTGCCTCTGCTTGTCCCCCCGTCTGCCATCCCCAAATCGCTGCTTCATCCCACCCCCAGGCACCTCTTCCTCAGGAAGGCAAACACCTGCTTTAATGCCGTCTCGGAGTGGAAGGAAAGGATTTTCTTGGCCAGAAGAGGGAACTGCTCTTCTTCTCTTCTTCTCTTCTCTCCAGTCCTGACCCAAAAATAAAAAAAATAGAGCCGCCGTTCCTCTCTCCCCTTTGTGCCTCTGCTTGTCCCCCCGTCTGCCATCCCCAAATCGCTGCTTCATCCCACCCCCAGGCACCTCTTCCTCAGGAAGGCAAACACCTGCTTTAATGCCGTCTCGGAGTGGAAGGAAAGGATTTTCTTGGCCAGAAGAGGGAACTGCTCTCCTCTCTTCTTCTCTTCTCTTTCTCTCCTTCTTCTCTTCCCTTCTCTTCTTCTCCTTCTTCTCTTCCCTTCTCTTCTTCTCCTTCTTCTCTTCCCTTCTCTTCTTCTCCTTCTTCTCTTCCCTTCTCTTCTTCTCCTTCTTCTCTTCCCTTCTCTTCTTCTCCTTCTTCTCTTCCCTTCTCTTCTTCTCCTTCTTCTCTTCCCTTCTCTTCTTCTTCTTCTTCTCTTCCCTTCTCTTCTTCTTCTTCTTCTCTTCCCTTCTCTTCTTCTTCCTCTTCTCCTTCTCTTCTCTTCTACCTTCGGCCTCACCGCTCTCTCCCTCTCCTGCCTTCCCCGGGCTCAAGTCTGGTCTGTGTTGGAGTGGAAGGATCACTCAGACATCCCCCTCCCCAAATCGAGGTGGCATCTGAGGACTTTTGTCCCCCCAGCAGCTCCAGGAGGGACGTGCACAGCTTCCAGCCCGAGGTTTCCCCATGTTTCGTTTCCTTGACGTGCACAGAGGCCACCAGAGACCCCCAAGGTCCCCCCCACCCCACCCCAGAGGTTGCTGTTGCTTTTAGCACAGCCAACTTTGGGCTTTCCCCCCCAATTTGGGTGGTGCAGGACCCTTCGGGATGGGTCTCCCCACCTGCTCCCGTGGGTGATGTCCAGCCAGCCCCATCCCAGACCCTCCAGGACTCTGCGTGTCCCATCCCTGTCCCCATCCTCATCCCCCGGGGTGAGCACTGGGGACCGTGGGATCTAACTGGGAAGCACCCGCTCCTAATTACCTGAGCTAAATGGACACACTAACGAACCGCAGCCACCTGATGGAGGGACCAGGTGGGGGCCACCCACGGGGTTAATCCACTGCAGACATTAATTGTGGCTCATCCCCACTCTGGAGTTATCAGGAGCAACCAGCTACTCAGCCTCTCATTTTAATTTTATTCCTGGGGAATTTATAGCCCCCCCCTCCACCCGGTGTCACCGGGAGCTCCTTAAATCAGGGGCTCAGAGGGGGAAGTTTTTTGGGGGGGTGGGGAAGGGAGGTGGCACTGTCCTTTAGGAGAAGAGGAGATGGGTGGGATGGTTGGGATGGTGGAGGCGGCTCTTTCCCCCCCCCGCTGTGGGGGCTCTCCCTCCTGCAGCCCCAGCAGCACAAAGGGGGCTCTGTCTGGAGCCATCCGTGTGCTTCTGGTCTTGGCCGGAGGGAAGAGGAAGGCAGGGAGGGAGGAAGATGAGGGGCAGAGGTCTGTGGGATTGAGGGAGAGCAGCGAGGGACCATCGTGCGGGGAAGAGTCGCTACAGCCCTGTAAATATTTACATTCCGGGAAGAAAAAAAAATAAATAAAATGAAAAAAAAATAAAATAATAACACCACTGCCAACAACAAACCCAACAACTTTATTATGCCACAGCGCCGGGCAAATTCAGCCCCTTTTGTGAAATGACAACGCTAATCGCCAAAGCCGATTAGAGAAACACAGCGGCTGGGCTGGCACCGGCTGCCAGTTGTTGGGGTGCTTTTTGCTGCCTTTGGGGGGGGCTGGCCACGTTTGGGGTGACGGGTGGTGGATGGGAGACTCGGATTTCACCTCCTCTCCCCTAAAATTGTCCTCCTCTTCCAGAGCATCCCTCTCCTGGAGGCTGGAGCATCCCCTCGGCGGCGGCGGGGAGGAGACCCCTTGGCAGCCGGGCTTTGTTCCTGCACAGAAATTGATAAATGTGACCGGAGGATTTCTCCCCTCCTTCCGTTTAAGTCCCATTAATATGAGTTGGATTTGCTTACCCTCCTGACTCCAGACTTTAATTCTGCAAAGCGTTATCACATTTAATGGGGAGTCAAGGTTGTTAAAGTGATGGATTATGCATTAG
>NW_015091123.1:237659-251708 GCF_001431845.1 Calidris pugnax | reverse complement strand
GGGGGGGGGGGGGGGGCCAGGACCAGCCTCCGAGCTCTCTCCCCAACACCCGGTGTCTTCTCCTCGTCCTGACGGCTCTGAGAAGAGCATGAGGACCTTCCTGGGCAGTGAGGAGGTGGCCCAGGGTCCGTGGGTTTGTGCTGGGTCTCTACCCTCAGCTGGTGCACAGGAGAAGGGATACTTGACCAAGGAGACGAGGACACGTCCCTGCCTGGATGTCCGGGACTCACAAGGATGCTGTTTCCCCCTCTGCTGGTACCTTGGCTCTGATCTCCAGAGAAATGCTGTATTTCAGGCACCTGCAGCAAATCTGGGTCCCCACATGGGCTTTTTTTGCACCTTTGGGGGGTTTTCAGGGTTCTGGATGGGTCCTGGGAACACCTGGGGGACAGGACGTCACGTCTGGTCCCAGTCCTGAGGGGGGTCCTGCAACCCAGGGGCAGAGCAGGACCAGCACATCACCTCCATCATCTCCCCAGGCTGCAACTCGGTTCTCAGAACCCAATTTTGGGGCTGCGAGTTCCCAGCCCAGGGTTTTTCCTTCCCGGGGTGTGTAGCAAAGCCAATTCACAGAATCCCAGAATCACAGATATGGGGTTGGAAGGGACCTCTGGAGATCATCCAGTCCAGGTCCACCCAGAGCAGGTCCCACAGGAACGTGTCCAGGGGGGGTTGGAATGTCTCCAGAGAAGGAGACCCCACCACCTCTCTGGGCAGCCTCTGCCAGGGCTCTGCCACCCTCACAGCAAAGAAGTTCCTCCTCATATTTAGGTGGAACTTCTTATAGTCTTATATACTCTGGGTGGCCCTACTCTGGCAGGGGGTTGGAGGAGATGATCTCCAGAGCTCCCTTCCAACCCCACGTGATTCTGTGACTCTGTGATTTTGCCCATTTTTTCTCCCCCCTCCTGGCTGATGGCACCCTCTTTTATATTTTTTTTTTTAACAAGAGGAGAAGGAACTCACTCGAGGGGCTGCCCGAGCACGGCTGGCTCAGAGAATTGTCTCGTGCAAACCCACACACGTGGCGTGGGGCACCCGTGGGGAGACTCTGCATTGCTTTTTGCTCCCCAAAACCCTCCTCTTCAACCCATGGCCTGCTTGCTGCTGCTGGGGAAGCCCCTGCATCTCCCATCCTCCTTCAAAAGGCAGCGTCTCAACCAGGGGTTTCCACTCAAAGGGTGCCCTCAAGGAGCTGATGCCCAGGGGCTGACTCCACTGATGCCATCGGGGCTCGTCCTGGCACAGAGGGTCACATTTTGGCTCCCTCAGGGTGTCTCCTTGGGGCTCACGTTGGCAGGGGCTGCTGAGAGCAGGCAGCTCGTAGCCACCGGCTACGGGAGTCCTTACAACACCCCGACACTGATGGACCCCGACAGCTCCACGCAAAGCAGAGGCTATTTTTTCCCTGGCTGCTGTTTTTTCGGCTGATTCTCCCTTGTTAACCTCTGCTGGGGGGAAACCAGCCCCTTCTCCTGCTGCTGCCCCATCAACAGATGCCCCGGGGACGGCGGGGGATGGAAGCCATACCTGCAGAGGTGTTGGACGGTATCAAATCTCAGCCAATACCAAACCTCACTTTGACCCCTCTGAATAAACACCGGGCTGGTTGCCAGGTCACAGAATCACAGAATCCTGGAATCACATGGGGTTGGAAGGGACCTCTGGAGATCACCCAGTCCAGGGCCACCCAGAGCAGGTCCCACAGGAACGGGTCCAGTGTGGGGTTTGAATGTCTCCAGAGAAGGAGACCCCACCACCTCTCTGGGCAGCCTCTGCCAGGGCTCTGCCACCCTCACAGCAAAGAAGTTCCTCCTCATCTTTAGGTGGAACTTCTTACATTCAGGTTTGTGCCCGTTCCCTCTTGTCCTGTCCCTGGGCACCACTGAAAAAAGACCAGCCCCATCCTCCTGACACCCACCCTGTAAGTATTTATAGGTGTTGATCAGATCCCCCCTCAGCCTTCTCTTCTCCACACTCAAAAGCCCCAAGGCCCTCAGCCTTTCCTCGGAAGGGAGATGCTCCAGGCCCCTCCTCATCTCTGGAGCCTCTGCTGTCCCCTCTCCAGCAGTTCCCTGTCCTTCTGGAGCTGGGGAGCCCAGAACTGGTCCCAGTGCTCCAGCTGGGGCCTCCCCAGGGCAGAGCAGAGGGGCAGGATGACCTCCCTCCCCCTGCTGCTCACACTCTTCCTCATGCCCCCCAGGATGCCATCGGTCCTGAACTTGCTGGACCGAAGAGCATCCCTGGCCGGGCTCAGCCACCAGCTCCTCCTCTCCCCCATCCATCCTCTGCTCGTCTCTCAGCTCTCACTAACGAGAGCTCCTCGGTGACAGCCATCAGTCCTATCGATCCCCTTCCCAGCTCCGTCCTGCCGGAGAGAAAGTGATAACTCAGGCAGGACATGATTCCCCCAGATAATTGAATGCTCCATCTGGGGACAAGGGACACGTCCCACCGGTGCCTGAGGGTGTCCCAGAGGTTGGGGAGCCAGAAGGTGCCACCGGTGGGTCACCACGTCCCATGTTCTGCTCAGGGGATGCTGCAGCCCTTTCCCCTCCTCTCGATGAGTTTTTTTTATTCGGAGTTTGCAGTGACCCAAGCGGGGACGGGCGATTCTGCTGGTGGCACTGGGAGGGGACCATCAGCCCAGTCGGCTCCGTTCGGGACACGCTGAGCCGAGCCGAGCTGTCAGGTCTCATGTTCACACACTCATCAGCCTCCGCAGCCCCAAATTACAGCTGACATTTAATAAAAGCCCACGGCACCTGAGCGAGACGCCGGGCTGGAAGGGAAGCGGTTTGGGGGATTTTCTTGCGAAAGAACATATTTGTTTTACTCCTCAGCGTCTGAGCGGAGGCTCCCAGCTCCACAGGGCAGATTTGCTGGGCACATCACGGAATCACAGAGTCACATGGGGTTGGAAGGGACCTCTGGAGATCATCCAGTCCAACCCCCTGCCAAAGCAGGTCCACCCAGAGCAGGTCCCACAGGAACGTGTCCAGGGGGGGTTGGAATGTCTCCAGAGAAGGAGACCCCACCACCTCTCTGGGCAGCCTCTGCCAGGGCTCTGCCACCCTCAAGGTGAAGAAGTTCCACCTCATGTTTAGGTGGAACTTCTTACATTCAGGTTTGTGCCCATTTCCTTTTGTCCTGTCCCTGGGCACCACTGAAAAGAGACCAGCCCCATCCTCCTGACACCCACCCTTCCAGTATTTAGAGGTGTTGATCAGATCCCTCCTTAGCCTTCTCTTCTCCAGACCAAAAAGCCCCAAGTCCCTCAGCCTTTCCTCGGAAGGGAGATGCTCCAGGCCCCCCCTCATCTCTGGAGCCTCTGCTGTCCCCTCTCCAGCCGTTCCCTGTCCTTGTGGAACTGGGGAGCCCAGAACTGGTCCCAGTGCTCCAGCTGGGGCCTCCCCAGGGCAGAGGGGCAGGATGACCTCCCTCCACCTGCTGCTCACACTCTTCCTGATGCCCCCCAGGATGCCCTTGGCCTTCTTGGCCAATGGCATCTCAGCCCAGGGATTTCATCCCGGGACCCTCCTGGGACAGGGTGACAGAGCCCTCCCTGTGCAAACAGCTCCTGGTTCCCATCAGAAGAAGGGGATGAGGATGGAGGCAAAGGCAGGGGGGAGAAAAAAGGCTTTTCAGAGTCTCTGGGAATGACGTGGGGAAGAGCCGGGTAATGAGGGCTGGTTCCAGTGTCACGCACTCAGCCCTCATCAGGCAATGAAGCAAATTGAGTTTCACTAAAAGCCCAGGAGCCCGGGCTGGGTGGCCCCCTCCTTTTCCCCTCTCTCCCTTGTCCCGGGGAATGAGATTTCCATCCACTCCCTGGATGTTAAATGAGTAATTGCCGGGGTCTGGGCTGGGGCAGGGAGCGCTGGCGCGGACATGGCATCCTTGGCTGATGCTTCCTGTGCCCCCACTGCTCGAGTGGATTAACGGGGCTGGGGCCCGTGTCAGGAAAGAGCATTAAATTCCTATACATCAGTGCTGTCACGGCACTGGTGGCAGCAGAGACGTGCTCTGGGGGGGTGCCCAGCATCCCTGGGGGATGAAGGAGCTGCTGGGTCCCCATCCCTCCTCTTCCTCCTCCTCCTGGCACCACGCTGGCACCAGCAGGCTGGCAACCTCCCCTCTTGGCCATCTGGCAGGCGGGCAGATGGCCCAGCATCAGTCTGGGCATGAAGGGCAAGTGAAGCAGGTGGGCAACCAGCCAGGCTGTTGGCACCGGCCACCGTGGTGATGCATGGCCAACCCCAACCTCCTGCAGGGTCCAGGGAGGTGTCACAGCTCCTCCACCTCCCCACTCCCCAACCTGGGGGGGAATAACCCCCTGCACCAGCACAGGTTGGGGGTGACCTGCTGGAGAGCAGCTCTGAGGAGAAAGAACCTGGGAGTCCTGGTGGACACCAGGGTGACCATGAGCCAGCAATGGGTGCTGGTGGCCATGAAGGCCAAGGGCACTGGGAGCTGGGAGTAGCGGCTGGGTGGCTTTATGAACTCCTAGGATAATTTAAATTTTGGGAAAGAAGCAGAGATGGGGATAAGAGCAGCTGAAGGGATGGCAGGGAGGGAAGCAGAGATGTGGCCCACGGTTGGCTCCCGTTCTCTGCGGCACGAGGGAGGGCAGGGGACCTGAAATGGGCAGGGGACCTGAAATGGGCAGGGGGGACGAGAGGTAACAGAGGGAAAAAATCAAAGCAGGGGGTGGAAAGGGCAATGAAATCTCAGCCAGCACTCTGCCATCACCGGAGATTTCTAACTGCCCTTCCCACGGCAGGAAAGGAGAAATGGCTCCATTAGGAGACAGGGACACCTTATAGTGGCCTTTCAATACCTGAAGGGTGCCTATAGAAGAGCTGGAGAAGGACTCTTTGCCAGGAAGGGTAATGATAGGACAAGGGGAAAAGGTTTTAAATTGGAAGAAAAAAGATTCAGATTAGATCTCAGGAAGAAATTTTTTACTATGAGGGTGGTGAGACACTGGAATGGGTTGCCCAGAGAAGCTGTGGCTGCCCCATCCCTGGAGGGGTTCAAGGCCAGGCTGGATGGGGCTTTGAGCAACCTGGTCTGGTGGGAGGTGTCCCTGCCCATGGCAGGGGGGTTGGAACTCGATGATCTTTGAGGTCCCTTCCAACCCAAACCATTCTATGATTAGGGAAGCTGTGGCAGGGGCTGGGGGGGTGTCAGGGAGCTGCCACCTTCTCCAGGAGCAGCTTTGCCTTCTCTCTGCCCCAGGTGGCCCAGAGCCTGTGGGACATTCCCCTTGTCACATCTGGGGTGCACGTAGGGTGGGATGCAGCTTTGCCTTCTCTCTGCCCCAGGTGGCCCAGAGCCTGTGGGACATTCCCCTTGTCACCATCTGGGGTGCAAGGAGGGTGGGATGCGGGATGCTTTGCTGCTGCGGGGTGGGGACAACTGGGAGGGCTGGGAGAGGACAGGATGGTGCAGATGTGGGCCAGATGTTTCTTCATCCTCCCAGGAGAGGTCCCTGGGTGCCAGGGGAGGTTCCCCATCCCGTGCTGACATGGATTTCTTTCTCTCCCCCCCCCAGTGTCTAGCAGCCCTCCCACCTCCCCGACAGCCTGGCACCGAGAGGCGAGCGCTGCCTGGGCTGTCGGGGTGGGAAGAGAGTGAAGAAAACCCCCCACTTTCCATCAGAGAGAGCTCCCGTTGGCATCCCCACCTCGGGAAAAGCTGTGGCAGAAGGTGCCACCCGGGTGCCAGCCGTCGGAGCAGGCGCAGGGGCCAGATTCCCCCCCTCCTTCTCCTCGGGGAGGGAGGGAAAAATCACGGCAGGAGGAGATGTCCAAAGCCATTCCCTTCTCCGCTGTCATGACTTGCCCCTCGGGTCCCTGGCAACATCCCCGAGTGCCTCGATTATTTTTATTGTCTCTCTCTCTCTCTCTCTCCCCCTCCCAGCCCTGCCTGCTGTGTCAGCAGCCGTATTTATAGCATCTCTCTCCTCCCAGACCCGTGTCAGGAGCATCCTTCCCCCGGGGGCTGAGCACAACCCATCACCCTGGGCTTTTTCACGCTGGCCAAGGCCCTCGCAGCCACTTCCCTCTCCTCAAAAACCTTTTGCTCCTCCTGGGCAGGATGTTTCACATGAAAAAACCTTCCCGATGGCAGCTCTTGGGTGACAAGGAGCCCCCGGGGGGACATTGCCAAGGGGGTGCCCGTGCCCCAGGAGGGCTGTGGCAGGGGTAGGGGTGAGGGTCCTGAGCACGGCTCCAGCCTCCCCCCCTCCTCCTCCTCCTCCCTGGGATTTACTGCTTTCATTTTCCTCGGCGTTGGAAGCCGAGCTTAATTACGGGTATTTTTCCCTGCATTAATAACGTTTGCAGCGCTGTGAGCCGGGAGAGCGGGGAGAGGGAAGGAAGGAGCTCTGCTCCGGGTGGATCTGGGGGGTTACAGGGACCCCTTGGGTCTTTTTAGTCTGGAGAAGAGAAGGCTGAGGGGGGATCTGATCAATGCTTAGAAATACTTGAAGGGTGGGTGTCAGGAGGACAGGGCCAGTCTTTTTTCAGTGGTGCCAAGTGGCAAGACAAGAGGAGATGGGCACAAATTTGAATATAAGAAGTTCCACCTAAATTTGAGGAGGAACTTCTTTGCTGTGAGGGTGGCAGAGCCCTGGAAGAGGCTGCCCAGGGAGGTGGAGGAGTCTCCTTCTCTGGAGACATTCAGAACCCACCTGGACAAGTTCCTGTGGGACCTGCTTTAGTTGGACCTGCTCTGGCAGGGGAGTTGGACCAGATGATCTCCAGAGGTCCCTTCCAACCCCATATCATTCTGTCATTCTGTGAAATACTGTTGGTGCTGGATGCAGAGCTTGGGTGATGGTTCTCCAGCTCCTGGAGGGGCGTTTAAGGAAGGTGGTCCCTTCCTAAAGAGGTGCTGGATGCAGAGCTTGGGTGATGGTTCTCCAGCTCCTGGAAGGGCGTTTAATTAAGGTGATCCCTTCCTAAAGGCAGGGGGGAGGGATGCGTGCCTGCCTTGGACCGGCATTCGGGAGGGCTGAAAGGAAGAGGAGAGAGGCTGAAGATCCTCAGAGCCAGGAAAATGGGTGTTCCAGGAGTTTTTAGATGGAATTTGTTGGGATCAAACCAGCTCAGCAAAGCGTTGATCCACCCCGGCTCCCTGGGGAGGCACAGGACACGCTCCCGCGATGGCATCTCCAGCCAGGCATGGCCCCTCTGCCTGTGCCCCCCGCCCCCCCCCGACAGCCCCGTGGGGAGACGGGGGTGGGTTTGATTAGAAAAAGCCAGAGATGGCTTAATTGAGCTTCCCAAGGCTGCTGCTGCCGGCACAAATTGGATGTGCCCAGCTCCCAAAGCCGCCCGTTCCCCAGCTCCTCCCGCGCATACTGAATCTTCATTTAGCCAGCCGGCTCCTGCCAATTAACTCAGGGCCTCTCATTAGCGGCCTGGCATTGATTGGCCTGCCAGGGCTCCCCCCCGGGAGCTGAAACAAGCCTGGAAGCGGATTTGGCTCTTCCAGCTCCGAGCTGTGTCAAGGGGCTTTGGCTGGGGGTGAGGGGCAGCAGCTTCCCTCTCCCCATCCTCTCCGTGCTTCAGCCTCTTCTCCACCCCCCTTGGTCCTCCTCCTGTGGGCATCTGCCCCAAAAACCATCCCAACGGGGCAGTTGGGAGCCACCCCATAGCAGCATCACCTCCCTTCCTCACAGCAGCATCACCTCCCTTCCCTGCAGCCCAGCTCAACTCCAGGAATTTAGTGCCCAAAATTGCTGTTTGGCCTGAAATTGAGGAATCAGCATCCTCCGGAGTGAGCTGGGGGTACCCACACCTTGGGCTGGGGAGGGCCAGCAGCTCCCCTCTCCCCATCCTCTCTGTGCTTCAGCCTCTTCTCCGCTCCCCTTGGTCCTCCTGCCCCAAAACCATCCCAACGGGGCAGTTGGGAGCTGCCCCACAGCAGCATCACCTCCCTTCCTCGCAGCAGCATCACTCCCCTTCCTCACAGCCCAGCTCAGCTCCAAGAATTCGGTGCCCAAAATTGCTCTTTGGCCTGAAATTGAGGTATCTGCATCCTCATCCCAACGGGGCAGTTGGGAGCTGCCCCACAGCAGCATCACCTCCCTTCCTCGCAGCAGCATCACTCCCCTTCCTCACAGCCCAGCTCAGCTCCAAGAATTCGGTGCCCAAAATTGCTCTTTGGCCTGAAATTGAGGTATCTGCATCCTTCCAGAGTGAGCTGGGGGTACCCACACCTCGGGCTTGGGAGAGTCAGCAGCTCCCCTCTCCCCATCCTCTCTGTGCTTCAGCCTCTTCTCCACTCCCCTTGGTCCTCCTGCCCCTAAAACCATCCCAAAAGGGCAGTTGGGAGCCGCCCCACAGCAGCATCACCTCCCTTCCTCACAGCAGCATCACCTCCCTTCCCTGCAGGCCAGCTCAGCTCCAGGAATTTGGTGCCCAAAATTGCTGTTTGGCCTGAAATTGAGGTAGCAGCATCCTCCAGAGCGAGCTGGGGGTACCCACACCTCGGGCTGGGGAGGGCCAGCAGCTCCCCTCTCCCCATCCTCTCTGTGCTTCAGCCTCTTCTCCGCTCCCCTTGGTCCTCCTGCTCCAAAAACCATCCCAAAAAGGCAGTTGGGAGCCGCCCCACAAGTAGCATCACCCCCCTTCCTCACAGCCCAGCTCAGCTCCAGGAATTTGGTGCCTAAAATTGCTGTTTGGCCTGAAATTGAGGTATCAGCATCCTCCAGAGCGAGCTGGGGGTACCCACACCTCGGGCTTGGGAGAGCCAGCAGCTCCCGTCTCCCCATCCTCTCTGTGCTTCAGCCTCTTCTCCACTCCCTTTGGTCCTTCTGCCCCAAAAAACCATCCCAAAAGGGCAGTTGAGAGCTGCCCCACAGCAGCATCACCC
The DNA here is from genome assembly GCF_001431845.1 of Calidris pugnax. NCBI lineage: Eukaryota > Metazoa > Chordata > Aves > Charadriiformes > Scolopacidae > Calidris > Calidris pugnax. The sequence goes on along the minus strand of NW_015091123.1, from coordinate 242,822 downwards.
CACTTCCTCGCAGCCCAGCTCAGCTCCAGGAATTCAGTGCCCAAAATTGCTGTTTGGCCTGAAATTGAGGAATCAGCATCCTCCGGAGCGAGCTGGGGGTACCCACACCTCGGGCACGGGCTGGCACCTCGCTGGAGGGCACCTCTGGGCTGGAACCCGTGGCTGGGAGGAGCTGGGGGATGGAGAGGGGGGGGGTTCCTGGGCAAAGCCTGCTGATTTTCTGCAAGCAGGTCATTACACAAACGAGCTCTCTGCTTAGTGGGTAGGAAATGTGCTCCTGGAAAGGCCGTGCTGATGGGCTGGGAGCAGGGATGCTCTCTCTGCCCCGGCTGATTCCTTTCCGGGCTCTGCTTCTGGAGAGATGTGAGAGCAGAGGCCACACCGAGCCAAGGCTGGTGGCCAAAAAAAAGCAATTTTTCTCCCCCCCAACCCCGCTGAAAACCCAGGGATGGGCCACCAGCCCTGCCAGCCACCAGCACGCAGCAAATGCCAGCCCAGCTGTGACTTCATCCAGCCCAAAAAGTCCCCCCTGCACCAGGAGAGGGACAAGTCCTGGGGCACAGAGAGATGGGTGAAGGACAGAGGGACGTCATGGGACAGACAGAGAGGTTGTAATAGTTGGTCACAGATAGTCTTTGCCCTTTGCACTGAGCGTGGCTGTGGTGGGGGCACGTCCCAGGGCAATGTCCCCAATGTCCCCAAGCAAGGGCAGAGCCCCACGGTGGAGCTGGCTGGGGAGAGAAGTAGCTGGGAGCGTGGATCCAGTTGACTTGCTCTGGGTAATATCTCCTGATTATTTCACTGCAGCATGCTGAGGCTGCAGAGTAATCGAATTAGGCAAATATTATGGGGAAGAAAATGGGCAGATAAGTAGCTTAAAGTGATCGAAATGACCTGGAGGTGGCCATGCAAATGGTCTGTATAATATCCTGTAATAACCCTGTCCAGGCAGCTCCGAGGAGGCTGAATTCCAGTAACAGGGCATCTGACCGGGCTCAGAGGCAACGACAGGAGAGGGCTGGGGGTGGCAAAGGCTCCTGACCCCCCCCCTCTTTGTGGGGAGTAACAGGGCATCTGACCGGGCTCAGAGGCAACGACAGGAGAGGGCAGAGGCTCCTGACCCCCCCCTCTTTGTGGGGCTCAGCCCTAAACCCCCTCCTCCCCAGCACCCAGGCAGGGGGGAGCCTCCAGTTTCCCCTGGGAGATGCTTTGGGGTGCGGGTGGTTTTGCTGCTGGGGGAGGATAACCCCCCCCCCACCTCCTCTCCCAGTGCATGGAGCTCACTCCAGAGCCTCCCCGGGGATGCTAAAGAGGGTCAGGCTCAGCGAGAGACACCACATATTCCCATCTCCCCACCAGGCTGATAAATCACTGGGACAGACTCAGACAGGGCCAGGAGGGATCGATATGGGACGGCGCACGCTGAGAGCTCCGGAGCCCCCAGACACCCCCACAGCCCCCGGGGACACGCAGCCGGGATGGGGGATGAATTGCTCCAAAGAACACCCCAGGATTGGGATAAAAGCTCTCTTTAAAACCCCTCCTGTCCCATTGCACAGGTAGGGAAGCCGGGAGCAGTGAAAAGAGATGATAAAAATAGTTTTTCTCCTGTCGTCGAGCAATGAAAGGGGATGGAGCCATCAATCTGGCTGCCTCCCCCCAGGGATGCTGGCTGGGGAGCAGAGCCCACCCCCCCGGGACAGGGGTCTGCCAGGCAGGCACGAAGGAGAGGGTTTTTTCCCCCCTTTTTTTTTCCTGGATGCATGGAAGGAGATCAAGAGAAACGGTCCCTCCACTGCTGGAATTGAGAAGGGAGCAAAAAAAGTCCTGGCTGGAAATGGGGGGGTAGGACAAAGTCTCTCATCACCCCCCAGCTCCGCTCGTGGCAGGGAACGAGATGCTGCCAGCCCTTTCCAGGATCAATGAAACATCCAACATCCTCCAATTCCTAATTCTTCATCTCCCTGGACCATCAGGGAGGTGAGCGAGGGGCTGGCAGGTCGCCCGGGTGGGATCCCGTGGCTTTTCCTGCATCCCAAAATCACGACGCAGATTTTTCACAGCCAGGGCAGCAACATCCCACCCTCCAGACCCATTTTTTCAGGATGCCCCACATTCCCAGCGCTTCCCAGGCTGTGTCCCCTCACTCAGCTTTCCCATTACCCAGGAAAGCCCCCCCAGTTTCTTTGCTGGTTGTGTTTGCACCGGACAAAACACGAGGAAAACCTATTTTTTTCCTCCAGTTTTGTGTGCACGGGAGTAACGATAATTAATCAGAAGTAGATTTTGTGAAATGGCACCAGTTTGTGCTGCTGGATTTTTTTCCCTTTAGGGGAAACAAAACCAAAAAAGCCCCCCCAAAACTGGGTGGCCTGATGGAAAAGGCATAAATGATACGTAATCCAGTGTGCTTGGGGAAGCAGCTCTTGAAAGAGATTGACTTTGACAGCCTAATAAATGTCGGCTTCTGACGGGCCCCGGCTCCGAGATGAATCCTCCAAACTTTAATTGGAGACATGATGCTCCCATTACCCAGAACAGAAAATCCCACCTCCCTGCCTCGGATTTTTCCATTGATAAAATTATCTTATCTTTTTTTTTTTTCTTTTTTTTTTTTTTAATGCCTCTAATTGATTGCAATGTTGTCCTTCCCCTGGAGACTTTGCTCCTGCGGCCTGGCAGGGCTGGAGAGGAGCCTCAGAGATGGCTGGAAAAATCCCTACAATCCATGTGGAGGGGATGGGGGGGCACAGGGAGACCCCCAAGACCCATAGCATCCTCAATGAGCCCATCTGCTTCTTCTTCTTCTTCAGAGGAAGAGGAGGAGGAGGCAGGGGTTGTCGGGGAGGGATGGCAAGTGAACTGGGAGGGGGCGGGAGAGGGAGGGGAACAGCAAAAATTAGCTGATAGCCATCTCCCTACCTGATTTTAATTATCCTGTCGGATTTAGCAGGCAGATTCCAGCCCCGCTCGCCGGCGGCTGACAGAGCCCCGGCGGCGCTGACAAGCAGAGATTAACGGGGCTAAGCCAGGGAGGAGGCTGGAAGCCCCCACCTCGCCTCCACCTCTGCCCACCGAGGGGTCCGGGGTGCAAGAAACAGGGGGTTTTGCTCCTGAAATGGAGCAGGATGAGGGGTCACAGCCACCCCGAGCAGTACAGGTCACCTCCAGCCCCCCAGGGGCATCAAAGGCAAGTGTAGGGTCCTGCACCTGGGGAGGAAGAACCCCAGGAACCAGTAGAGGTTGGGGATGGACCTGCTGGAAAGCACTTCTGAGGAGAAGGATCTGGGGGTCCTGGTGGAGAGTAAACTCTCCAGGAGCCAGCAATGGGCCCTTGTGGCCAAGAGGCCAATGGGATCCTGGGCTGCGTAGGGCAGAGTGTGGCCAGGAGGTGGAGGGAGGTCATTGTCCCCCTCTGCTCTGCACTGGGGAGGCCACAACTGGAGCACTGGGTCCAGTTCTGGGCTCCCCAGTTCCAGAGAGACTGGGAACTGCTGGAGAGAGTCCAGCGTAGGGCAACCAAGATGCTGCTGGAGGGATTGGAGCATCTCCCTGGTGAGGAAAGGCTGAGAGAGCTGGGACTCTTGAGGCTGGAGAAGAGAAGGCTGAGGGGAGACCTTCTTCATGCTGCCAAGGATCTCCAGGGTGGGTTGAAGGAGGATGGAGCCGGACTCTTTCCAGTGGTTCCCAGGGACAGGCCGAGGGGCAACGGGCACAAGCTGGAGCAGGGGAAGTTCCACTGCAATGGGAGGAAGAAGTTGTTTGGGGTGAGGGTGGCAGAGCCCTGGCAGAGGCTGCCCAGGGAGGGTGTGGAGTCCCCTTCTCTGGAGATCTTCAAGCCCCACCTGGATGCTCCTGAGTGCTGTGCTCTGGGCAGCCCTGCTTTGGGAGGGGGGTTGGACTGGATGGTCTCTAGAAGGTCCCTTCCAACTCCAACAATTCCGTAATCTCCTCCCAAAGTGATGCAAGAAAAGCCCCGACCTGGGGTTATACCAGGGATAAGGAGGGGAAAAAATGGGCAGTGCTACCCCAGGCTAATGGTCCGTATTTTGTTTCCACTTTCCACTTTCCCATCTAATAGCTGCTCCTGGGCTCCTCGCTGTCATTTTTCTCTCCGTGTCGCCGCCGCCGGCAATTACTCCCCGGCATTTGCATTTAATGATAAGGCCGGGGCCGGGTGTTTTGAACAGTTGTCACACCATCGGCGCTTTAATAGCGACGCCGCTCCCCGTGTCGGGGCCAGAGGGAGGGGGGGGGGAGCTGGAATCCAGGGCTTCATGCTCCACAGACATCCAGGGAATCAACCAGCACCACATCCCTCCCCAGTCCTTACTGGTGGGGAGCAAAGTGAGGGGAGAGTCTGGAGGAGCCAACCTTGAGTTTATCCCCCCCCCTTGCCAAGCAAGGCAGGGCTCACCGTTAATGATTTATGCTTAATTAGGCTGTTCTGTCCATCGCTCGGGCATCTTCAGCCCCAAAATGTCTGGGAACAGGGAAGGTACTGGCAGGAGAGTGAATTCCTCCCCCCATGGTTTAGGTAGCGTGGAAATAATTACATAGCAACCAGGTGAACTCAGATTTCACGGAGCTCTTTTGTTCACCGGGAGCCTGATCCCGAACGTTGTCGGTAACGGATACGGCAAACACAGGGCTACACACGCCGGGATACACGGGGAGGGATTAAGGGGGGAATAATGAGGCATAAACCCCCGGCATGGGGTTCTCTTGAGCACCTCGAACTGCTCCTGGTACAGGTTCACCATCACCTGAGGTGGAGCTGTGGGTTCATCATCATCCGAGATGGAGCTGTGGGTTCAACATCACCTGAGGTGGAACTGTGGGTTCAGCATCATCCGAGATGGAGCTGTGGGTTCAGCTTCACCCGAGGTGGAGTTGTGGGTTCAGCATCACCCGAGATAGATTTCTGGGTTCAGCATCACCTGAGGAGGAGCTGTGGGTTCAGCATCACCCAAGGTGGAGCTGTGGGTTCAGCATCACCCAAGGTGGAGCTGTGGGTTCAACATCACCTGAGATGGAGCCATGGGTTCAACATCACCCAAGGTGGAGCTGTGGGTTCAGCATCACCCAAGGTGGAGCTGTGGGTTCAACATCACCCGAGATGGAGCTGTGGGTTCAGCATCACTGGAGGAGGAGCTGTGGGTT
>NW_015091123.1:233411-233824 GCF_001431845.1 Calidris pugnax | reverse complement strand
GGGGATGATGGGGCAGGAGGTGGGATGCCAGGATGATGGGCAGGATGTGGGATGCAGGGATGGTGTGGTAGGAGGTGGGATGCAGGGATAAAAAAGAAGCAGGTGATGGGACTTGGACCGCAACAACGACGTTCACACCACAAACATACCCACGTGTGCACGTGTGTCACCTCCCCGACACACACGGAGCCAGCCCAGGTCACCCAGAGACGCTTCCCCGGGCCCCAACCTCCCCCCGTCTCCCCCCAGCACCCGGGATCCAACAGCAAAGATTAGGGCTGTTTCCTTTTCTTCCTGGCGGAGTGTAATCCCCCCTTTGAAAGGCGCATCCTCCGCTTGATGCTTCCTGACATTAATATTATCATCTCCAACCAGCCGCAGAGCCCAGCTGTCGCCGGCGATTAGGGCACGGA
>NW_015091123.1:232928-233231 GCF_001431845.1 Calidris pugnax | reverse complement strand
CATCACCCCAGTTCGATCTGTGGGTTCAGCATCACTCCAGGTGGAGCTGTGGGTTCAACATCACCCGAGATGGAGCTGTGGGTTCAACATCACCCAAAATGGAGCTGTGGGTTCAACATCACCTGAGATGGAGCCGTGGGTTCATCATCACCCGAGGTGGAGCTGTGGGTTCAACATCACCCAAGATGGAGCTCTCGGTTCAGCATCACCCAAGATGGAGCTGTGGGTTCAGCATCACCCAAGGTGGAGCTGTGGGTTCAGCATCACCCAAGATGGAGCTGTGGGTTCAACATCACCCAAGGT
>NW_015091123.1:229844-231720 GCF_001431845.1 Calidris pugnax | reverse complement strand
GAGGTGGGATGAGGGGATGATGGGGCAGGAGGTGGGATGCGGGGATGATGGGGCGGGAGGTGGGATGCCAAGATGATGGGGCGGGAGGTGGGATGTGGGGATGATGGGGCAGGAGGTGGGATGCCAGGATGATGGGCAGGATGTGGGATGCAGGGATGGTGTGGTAGGAGGTGGGATGCAGGGATAAAAAAGAAGCAGGTGATGGGACTTGGACCGCAACAACGACGTTCACACCACAAACATACCCACGTGTGCACGTGTGTCACCTCCCCGACACACACGGAGCCAGCCCAGGTCACCCAGAGCCGCTTCCCCGGGCCCCAACCTCCCCCCGTCTCCCCCCAGCACCCGGGATCCAACAGCAAAGATTAGGGCTGTTTCCTTTTCTTCCTGGCGGAGTGTAATCCCCCCTTTGAAAGGCGCATCCTCCGCTTGATGCTTCCTGACATTAATATTATCATCTCCAACCAGCCGCAGAGCCCAGCTGTCGCCGGCGATTAGGGCACTGACACAGATCGGTGCAAGATTTCACCAGCGTCTCATTACTGCTGACTCGGGTTCTGCACGGCTTATACAACTCATAGGTGGAGCTGTGGGTTCAGCATCATCCGAGGTGGAGCCGTGGGTTCAGCATCACTTGAGATGGAGCTGCAGCAAAACACGTGGGCTGGGACCTGAGGGAGAAGGTTTAAACTCGAAAATTGGGGGGGGAAAAAAAGACCCAGCCATGAGAGAAATCCAAGACACCTCCTTTTAATTGTCTGTCACCAGCGAACGCCCGGCGAGGGGAGCGGCGGAGGCGTTTTCCGGCTGATGAGCAGCCGTTGCCTTCATTTACAAATAGCTCCTCTGATTAATTGCAGAGAGACGACACGGTTTCTCCTGGCATCGCTGATGAGCCCTTCGGGGACCGGGGTCACATTGTGAGCTCTGCTCCTGCCATGAGGGGGGTGTCTCCACAGCCATGGGGTGGGAGTGGGACCCCTCGAGCTGTGTCACCCGGCACCACCATCATCCTCCCTCTCCCCTGCTGGGACCTGGGACCTCCACATCAAAGCAATGGGGCACCTAAAAGTGGCTTTTGACTTTGCAGGGGGGTACACAGGGGTGGGACGCTGGCAGCCTCGCTGGGAGGGATAGAAACATGGAATGGTCCAGGTTGGAAAGGACCAACCATCAACCCAACGCCGCCCAAACCACCACTGACCCATGTCCCTCAGCACCACATCAGCCAAGCTTTGAAATCCCTCCAGGGATGGTGACTCCACCGCAGCCCCGGGCAGCCTGGGGTGTTTGATTATCCTTTCAGTACAGATTTTTTCCCTAATACCCATCCTAACCCTCCCCTGGTGCAACTTGAGGCCGCTTCCTCTTGTCCCATCGCCTGTTCCTCGGGAGAAGAGACCGACCCCCACCTCTGGGGATTGTCCTGGTGTTTTTACAGGCAGAATGCCCTACAATGGGGCATTAATCACTGCATTAAGCTTAAACCCCATGTCCAAGCTGCCAGAACCAGAGGGACATGTCCTGTTCTTGTGTGAGCACCCACTGACGGGGGCTTGATGAGGCTCTGGGGGCTGCGTGTCTGCACCACAGCCCCTGGGATGCCAAGAAAAAGATGAGCAGGAATGAAGAGAGCTGGGAAAAAAAACCCAAAACTTTCCTTTTCAGAGCAGAGAGGTGGAGAGGGACCTCAGCATCAGGAACATCCCTGTCCCTGAGGTCCCCCCGGCGCAGGGCGAGCGGAGCCGGAGCCGTACGGCGGAGCTCGGGAGCCACCGTGCTGCTGGAGGCAGCAGCTCTCCCCTCGGCCAGGCACCAAGGAGAACCCACCCCACCACCACCACCACCACCACCAGCACCTCCTGCCTCTTTG
>NW_015091123.1:227604-229323 GCF_001431845.1 Calidris pugnax | reverse complement strand
CCCAGAGCCGCTTCCCCGGGCCCCAACCTCCCCCCCTCTCCCCCCAGCACCCGGGATCCAACAGCAAAGATTAGGGCTGTTTCCTTTTCTTCCTGGCGGAGTGTAATCCCCCCTTTGAAAGGCGCATCCTCCGCTTGATGCTTCCTGACATTAATATTATCATCTCCAACCAGCCGCAGAGCCCAGCTGTCGCCGGCGATTAGGGCACTGACACAGATCGGTGCAAGATTTCACCAGCGTCTCATTACTGCTGACTCGGGTTCTGCACGGCTTATACAACTCATCTTGGCATAAACCTGTCACCGGCGGGAGCTGCTCCGTCGCTCAGCCCCCGTGCATGCTGATGAGGGGTGGTGGAGGTGGGGGGACACACACAAACATCTCCCCTTCCCCGGGTCCCCTCCATCCCCGCGACGCTGAGCCCCCTCCAGGTCAGGTCCTTGCAAGGAGGTTTTTCTTATCGTAGAATCAGAGACTCGGGGAGTGGGACCCCTCGAGCTGTGTCACCCGGCACCACCATCATCCTCCCTTTCTCCTGCTGGGACCTGGGACCTCCACATCAAAGCAATGGGGCACCTAAAAGTGGCTTTTGACTTTGCAGGGGGGTACACAGGGGTGGGACGCTGGCAGCCTCACTGGGAGGGATAGAAACATGGAATGGTCCAGGTTGGAAAGGACCAACCATCAACCCAACGGGGTCACATTGTGAGCTCTGCTCCTGCCATGAGGGGGGTGTCTCCACAGCCATGGGGTGGGAGTGGGACCCCTCGAGCTGTGTCACCCGGCACCACCATCATCCTCCCTCTCCCCTGCTGGGACCTGGGACCTCCACATCAAAGCAATGGGGCACCTAAAAGTGGCTTTTGACTTTGCAGGGGGGTACACAGGGGTGGGACGCTGGCAGCCTCACTGGGAGGGATAGAAACATGGAATGGTCCAGGTTGGAAAGGACCAACCATCAACCCAACGCCGCCCAAACCACCACTGACCCATGTCCCTCAGCACCACATCAGCCAAGCTTTGAAATCCCTCCAGGGATGGTGACTCCACCGCAGCCCCGGGCAGCCTGGGGTGTTTGATTATCCTTTCAGTACAGATTTTTTCCCTAATACCCATCCTAACCCTCCCCTGGTGCAACTTGAGGCCGCTTCCTCTTGTCCCATCGCCTGTTCCTCGGGAGAAGAGACCGACCCCCACCTCTGGGGATTGTCCTGGTGTTTTTACAGGCAGAATGCCCTACAATGGGGCATTAATCACTGCATTAAGCTTAAACCCCATGTCCAAGCTGCCAGAACCAGAGGGACATGTCCTGTTCTTGTGTGAGCACCCACTGACGGGGGCTTGATGAGGCTCTGGGGGCTGCGTGTCTGCACCACAGCCCCTGGGATGCCAAGAAAAAGATGAGCAGGAATGAAGAGAGCTGGGAAAAAAAACCCAAAACTTTCCTTTTCAGAGCAGAGAGGTGGGGAGGGACCTCAGCATCAGGAGCATCCCGGTCCCTGAGGTCCCCCCGGCGCAGGGCGAGCGGAGCCGGAGCCGTACGGCGGAGCTCGGGAGCCACCGTGCTGCTGGAGGCAGCAGCTCTCCCATCGGCCAGGCACCAAGGAGAACCCACAGAGGTTGGTGCTGAGCCCTGTAGGACGTGGGGGGAGATCCCGAAAGGTCAGGCGAGTGGGCTGCGAGCCATAAATCCTGCCGAGCGCCGGCGGAGGGGACAGC
>NW_015091123.1:227328-227594 GCF_001431845.1 Calidris pugnax | reverse complement strand
AGCACCTCCTGCCTCTTTGAGGCCCTTCGTGAACCTGGAAGAGCCCCCCCCCGCGCTCATCCCAAAGCCCTGGCCCGGCTCCAGCCACGGTTAATTACATTTTTGCCTCTTTAAGATCTCTCCCCTGCCTGTGCAATTAGGACGGGAGAGAGCATTAGTGTGTGGCTCAGCCCCGCTGGAGACTATTTTCGGAGCAGGTTTGTGTTTCACAGCAGGAGCCCCACAGCTCTCCAGCAAAACCAGGATGCTGGAGACGGGGGGGAGGG
>NW_015091123.1:219810-226161 GCF_001431845.1 Calidris pugnax | reverse complement strand
GGAGCCTTCTCTTCTCCAGGCTGAACCCCCCAACTCTCTCAGCCCCCCCTCCCAGCAGAGGGGCTCCAGCCCTCCCAGCATCTCTGTGTCTTCTTGCCCCCCCCCACCCCAACAGGTCCATGTCCTCCCTGTGCTGAGAACTCCAGAGCCGGACACAGGACTCCTTCCTCTGGAGCATCCCACACCGTGCAGTGGGTGCTATGGGATGGCAGACTGGTTAAACTGGTAGGGGAGCATCTTCCAGGGACAATATCATAGGTTTGGGAGGGGTCATCAAGTTCCAGCCCCACCATCCCTGCATCCCACCTCCTGCCTATCATCCCTGCATCCCACCTCCCGTCCCACCATCCCTTCCCTCCCCATCCCCTGCCTTTGCCACTCAGTGGTCCCAGGGCTCAGCATCTCTGCCCAAAGAGAGGAAACTCGGGCTGAGAAGCCACTCCGGGTGCAGAACGATGCTCCCTTTGTAATTCAAGTGGCTTTTCCCCCTCTCCCCAGCTCCGGGTGCTGCTGCCAATCCCCAGTTTATTAGCATGCAATCTGCTCTCATCTGGGACGCCGCTGGAAGGGGAGCTGACAGGCGTCTCTGCCCAAAGAGAGGAAACTCGGGCTGAAAAGAGAGGAAACTTGGGCTGAGAAGCCACTCCGGGTGCAGAACGATGCTCCCTTTGTAATTCAAGTGGCTTTTCCCCCTCTCCCCAGCTCCGGGTGCTGCTGCCAATCCCCAGTTTATTAGCATGCAATCTGCTCTCATCTGGGACGCCGCTGGAAGGGGAGCTGACAGGCGAGCGCAGACAAACAAACAAACAAACAAACTACAAAAGCAAAGGGCCAGGGATGCTGCGGATCCTGAGGAATCGAGGCACCCAGGTACCCACAGCTGGGTGGAGATGAGTGGAAAAAATCCCTTCAGGATCACATTTTTCCTACTTATTCGCCTTCACAGCCCGAAAAGGGTCAGCAGAGCCTTCCTCCTCTCCTCCAACTCGTTTGTGCTTCTGAAAGGCTGACTTAAAAAAACCCTTTGTCATTAATATGTATCTCTGCCCTGGGTACAGCAGCTCGGGGTCGGTTTTGGGGCCGGATGCTCCCAGTTACAGCCGCCAAATCCCAGCTCGGGGAAAACAGCTGCCCCCCAGCTGGGACCCAGGAGCTGGGGAGGAAATAAAGTCCCGGCGGTGGGGGGAGAGGGCTTTTTTGGGGGCATTTTTCTTTCTCTTTTGCAAGGAAAAAAGCACTTCTGGCTTGTCTCTGAGGATGAGCTGAAGCAGAAGCTCCCAGCACTGCACAGCACAGGTAAAAATGCTGCTCACTACCTGCCCAGAAGAGTTTTTTGGGTTTTTTTAAGCCATTCCCCCTCAGCAGTTTTGTGTTTTGCTCTTTTCTGCTCAGTTTGACCCCCAAAGCCTGGTGTTTTCCTTGTGCCATCCGTGCTCCTGGGCTGGATGCTGCCGTGGGGGGTCTCTGGGGCACATTGGGGGGGGATGCAGCAACAGAGCAACCCAGGGAGGGGGGAAAACTGGAGAAATAAGAGAGTGAATCCCCCCCTGGAGAGGTGGGAATTAGGGATCAATAACCCCCGATTGGGGGTCGCTGATGATGAGGGGGGACCGAGGGAGCGTTTGTCCCACAGGAGCAAAGGGTATAAAGTGCAGGCAGGGGGGGGCCCGGAGCTGATGGTAAGGGGGCTTCAGGGGATGGTAAAGAGATGATGGCAGCAATAATGCACCGGAGGTTATGGCATATTCCAGAGGGGCTGCAGGGCCAGCCGGGGGAAGGCAATCAGGTCCATGGCAATGGGTCTGAAAGGGGAAAAGGGGGATGTTCTCCATCATCCTCTCAGCCCTGGGATGCCAAACATCTGCTCCCTGACACCATGGAGCCTGAGGATGAGGACGGTGGGGCAGGGGGAGCATCTGGGCTGGCTCCGTGGTGGTGTAAGGGGGTGCAGGGTGTGGGGGGGATCAGCATTCCATGATTGGGGAATTCTGCTGTAGGGGCTGCAGGGCCAGACGGGGGGAGCACTGCACTTATGGGGGGGTGAGGAAGGCAATCAGGTCCTCGGTAATGGGTCTGAAAGGGGAAAAGGGGGGTGCTCTCCATCATCCTCTCAGCCCTGGGATGCCAAATGTCTGCTCCCTGACACCGTGGAGCCTGAGGATGAGGATGTCAGGAGCCAAGGGAGCATCTGGGCTGGCTCCGTGGTGGTGTAAGGGGGTCCAGGGGGCAGGGATCAGCATTGCACGACCAGGGAACTCTGCTGTAGGGCCAGCCGGGGGGAGCACTGCACTTATGGGGGGGTGAGGAAGGCAATCAGGTCCATGGCAATGGGTCTGAAAGGGGAAAAGGGGGATGTCCTCCATCATCCTCTCAGCCCTGGGATGCCAAACGTGATACTATGGAGCCTGAGGATGAGGATGTCAGGGGCGAAGAGAGCGTCTGGGCTGGCTCCGTGGTGGTATAAGAGGGTCAAGGGGGCAGGGATCAGCATTGCACGACCAGGGAACTCTGCTGTAGGGCCGGACGGGGGGAGCACTGCACTTATGGGGGGGTGAGGAAGGCAATCAGGTCCATGGCAATGGGTCTGAAAGGGGAAAAGGGGGATGTTCTCCATCATCCTCTCAGCCCTGGGATGCCAAACATCTGCTCCCTGACACCATGGAGCCTGAGGATGAGGACGGTGGGGCAGGGGGAGCATCTGGGCTGGCTCCGTGGTGGTGTAAGGGGGTCCAGATCCCACACATGGCCCGGGATGTGCAGCCGGGGGGGTTTTTGGGGACGGGATGAAGATGTGGTGTCAGCCAGCAGCTGAGAAAACAGATGATCTTGGCAGCCGGGCTGGGAGAGCCGGGTTAATTCGAAGCAGGAGGGACTCTGGGGTGCTGGTGAGCTCAGAACTGGTGGAGAAGTGGATCCATGACTCAGTGATTGACTTTTTAACTCAATTACTCTCGAGGATGTTGCACAGGCTCGACTTAACACCACCCTGGCTCTCTCCTGAGCGGATCCACTGCTGTTCAGCATCACCGGGCTCCTCCGTCTCCCCCTGGCACTGGGGATGGGGACGAGCCCCTGGGGGCACCTTCCTGGGCACAACGGTGTGATGGGGATGGGGAGAGGTTGGTGCTGAGCACTGTAGGATGTGGGGGGAGATCCCGAAAGGTCAGGCGAGCGGGCTGTGAGCCATAAATCCTGCCGAGTGCCGGCGGAGGGGACAGTTTTGCTTCGTCTCCATTATTACTTCCTTATGCATAAATACGCGGCGTCGATGGGGCCATGAATCAAACTCCCCGGCTGGGTCAGCAGGAAAGGGAGCTGCCGTCAGCTCTGCCTGCACCAGGGCTGGTCCTGCCCCCCCCAGGGCCAAGGGGGTCTGGGCTTCAAGGGTTGGAGCCCCTCTGCCATGGGGAGCGGCTGAGAGAGTTTTGGGGGTCAGCCTGGAGACGAGAAGACTCCAGGGAGACCTCAGAGCCCCTTCCAGTCCCTCAAGGGGCTCCAGGAAAGCTGGGGAGGGACTCTTGATGAGGGAGGGGAGCCCTAGGAGGAGAAGGAACAGTTTTAAATCAAAAATTAGGAGATGGAGATGAGATTTTGGGAGGAAATTCTTCTCCCTGAGGGTGGTGAGAGCCTGGTCCAGGTTGCCCAGAGGAGCTGTGGCTGCCCCATCCCTGGAGGGGTTCAAGGGCAGGTTGGAGGGGGCTTGGAGCAACCTGGGCTGGTGGGAGGTGTCCCTGCCCAGGGCAGGGGGTGGAAGGAGATGCTCTTTAAGGTTGCTCCCAACCCAACCCATGTTGTGATTCCATCATCTTGGAGCCCCCACGCCTTGGCCATTAGGTGCAATGAATTTTTGCCCGTGCTTAGCCCAGCTCTGCAACAGGGAGAGGAGCAGAGCCCTGGATTCCCTCAGCCTACACCTTGCTCCAATCATCTCCACTGCCTCCTGGGGTCCTGATCATCATCTCCACTGCCTCCTGGGATCCTGATCCCGAGGGCAGGGAGGGGATGGAAGGCAGGGACCCCGCTGCCCGGGGAAAGGGATCTGCCACCCCTTAACCAGCTGCAGCAGCTTCTGCTGTCTTTTAATGCACCGATATTTCTTCAAGATTGTGCTCAGTTGCTTCTCGCCCCATTATCACTCAAATGTATATTTTATGTGACTGCAACAAAGGTAGGTCATTCCCGTTACGTGCCGAGGTGGAACGGCTTCGCCGGCGCGACACCAGGGTGAGGGGCAGGAGGCAGCCGGGGCTGCCCCATCCCACCCCACAGATCTGCCCCTCTTGCCTGCCCTCCCTAGAGGCACCAGCCCCATAAGCTGCCCCCTCCCAAACCCTTTTTTCCCTCCTAGTTCTTTATTCCTGTCCTTTTTCCTTCTTCCTCTCTCCATCCTTCATCCTACTTGTTGGAGACCCAAGGCTGGGGGGGGACGGACATGGGGGACCCCAATTCTGGGCACCCTGAAGGTTGTAGCATCTCCAGGGAAGGAGCAGGAGGGCTGAGAAGGGCACAGGGGGTAGGAGAGGTGGCTTTTCTATGTGAAGATCCCCCCTAGCAGTGCCCTTGCCCTCCATTGCCCACGCAGAAAGCTCAGGCAGCCGCGGCCGCAGGTTTTAATTAAAATTAACCGTTGCCCGCAGCTCCCGGACACAATTACTCAGTCACCAGGTATCAGCTCTGCTGACAGAGAGTGTAATTAAGACGTGAGCTTTTCTCCTTCCTCGGCTGCCACCTCTGCCCTGGCACGAAGGCAGCCTTCCCCCTCCCTGCGATGCTCCTGCCCTCCCTGGGCAATGCCCTTTCCCTGGTGGGGGGGGGGAAATAGTGGGAGCACCCCCTCCTTCCTGGGATTCCTTCCTGGGGTTCATTCCTGGGGTTTCTTCCCTCCAGTAGGGTTTTGGGACCGTGGTACCACTCTCTCCTCCACCCCGTGCTGGGAAGCAGGGCGCCATCCCAGCGCCGGTGTCAGCCCAACCCCTCATTAAGTGCCGTGCCCCCACTCGAGTAATTACTCCTATTTATAACCCGAGCCTTCGCAGCCTGCCCTCCATAAAACCCCCACCTGCTCCACCTCCTCGCGCTGACACAGACACACAGCTATTTTTACCCCTCTCCCCCTGGAGATGCTTCGCTCCCGATTCCGGCTGGGGGGGGGGAGAAGAAGAGGAAGAAGAGGAAGAAGAAGAAGAAGAAGAGGAAGAAGAAGAAGAAGAAGAAGAAGAAGAAGAAGAAGAAGAAGAAGAAGAAGAAGAAGAAGAAACTCTGCTTCTCCTGCCACCCCCCCTGCCCACCGGGGTCCCTGGGGGATGAGGGGGTGATGGTGACACCCTCCTGCCAGGGCAAAGCCTCACCAGATCCCACCTGGGCAGGGGACAGAGGGTCTGAGTGTCATCTCCTGTTATCCACCTTCAGGGAGAGGATGCTCCGAGCTGCCAGAGGTGGGATCCTGTTAATCCAGCGTCTGGAGGCTTCCGAGGACCTTGATCTTTGGGTCTCACCCAAGGATGGAGTAAAGCGTGATGCAGGAGACCCACGGGAGCAGTTTTGGAGACCAGCTCTTCCCAAGGACCAGGGCTGAGGATGGGCAGGGGCAACCCATGGCACCAACTCCCGCTGCCCTGGTAAAAATAGAAACCATCCCTTGTTTTCACAGCAGCTATTTTGGATGCCGTCGCTGCGTTTCAAAGAGGAGAAGCTGCTCTGAACTCTGCATTAACACCTCGAGGTGTAATTTCCCCCAACAAGTGAAGGAAGCAAAGCAGCCCCTTAACACGCTCCTCAGCCATCCTGGTGGCCAAAAGGGCTCACAGGTGGCTCAGGCTTTTGCAAACCCTCGAGTCAAGTTGGAAAACACCTCCCTGTCCACCTCCTCGTGCAGGCCAGGCCTGGGAGAGGAAGGGAAATGATTCATCTCCCACTCCAGCATAAATCCAGGAAGGGGAGGGAGAGCATCAGCCTTCAGCATCCCACGGGGCTGAGCAGCAGGAGATGCTTCGCCTCCAGCTGTAGGGACAGGGGGTCTCGTGCCACCCTGGGAGCTAAATTTCTTTAGTATATTTATATCAGGAGAATATATCAGGAGAATATCATACTTGGAGAATCATAGAATGATTAGAGTTGGAAGGGACCTTAAAGATCATCGAGTTCCAACCCCAACATCTCCCACCAGCCCAGGTTGCTCCAAGCCCCCTCCAACCTGCCCTTGAACCCCTCCAGGGATGGGGCAGCCACAGCTTCTCAGGGGGGCAACCTGGGCCAGGCTCTCACCACCCTCAGGGGGAAGAATTAATTTCCTCCCAAAATCTCATCTCCATCTCCTAATTTTTGGTTTAAAACTGTTCCTTCTCATCCTAG
>NW_015091123.1:212133-219800 GCF_001431845.1 Calidris pugnax | reverse complement strand
TCCTGGAGCCCCTTGAGGGACTGGAAGGGGCTCTGAGGTCTCCCTGGAGCCTTCTCTTCTCCAGGCTGAACCCCCCCAACTCTCTCAGCCCCGCATCAGTCCAAGACTCTGCTGAGGACCCTACAGGAGAAGAAGTGAGAAAAAAAAAGAGGTTGTTTTTCCACCTCCCCACCCCTGCGTGGGTGCCCTTAGAAGAGCCGGGCTGCCTTCCTGCCCTTGGCTTCAGCAAAATTAATTGGCAATTACCAGAGGTCCATAAAACCCAACCTTTCTTGGGGAAGGAAGCTGTAAAAGCCGCCTGTCCGCAGCCGTATTTCCTTCACTCCCCATTGATCCCGTGGCCTCTGCTGGCCACGGCTCGGCTGCGGGGTGAGGTGATCGGTGCCCACAGACCCCCCCGCATCCATCTATGGGGGGACATGGGCCAACCCCCACCCTTTTGGCACCGGGGACATCGCTCTCCCCCCGTCACTGGGTGCAAATTCTTGGGGTGGTGCCAGCCCATAGCAAAGTCACTAGTCCCCCCCACCTGGAAATATTTATAATGATATCTGTGTGGTGAAAAAAACAACCCATAGCTGCAGCTTCAAGGGGTACATGGCAGCACCAGCACCCAAACACTCAGGGCAGGGCACCCAGGGGTGCCTGGTGGGATGCAGGGGATGCTGAGCATCCTCCTGGGGGGTGGAGGGATGCAGGAGGACACGGCTGGAGTCTTCCAATGGGATGTGCTGAAGCCAGGGTGATGCTCCAGGAGGATGGAGGGGCTCCAAGGAGAGCGTGTGGGCAAAGCCTGGACCAAAGGAGAGGCTGAACTCTCTGCTCAGGCTCGGAGGAGGCTCGGAGGAGGCTGGTGGCCAAGGCTGTGGAAAGACAACTCCTTTCTGGAAAGGCAATTCCCTGCTGGTTTCGGTCCAGGGGATGGCTGCTCTTATGGGATGGGGATCTCTGCGGTGCTGCTGGGCAGTGGGGGGTAACGGGAGCAGGGGGAAGGGTCCCCACACCCTGCCGTGAGCCCCAAAAAATCCCTCCACCTCCTTTCCCAGCGCTGAATATTTGACCAAGGCTAAAATCCCAATTAGCTGTATTAAAGCAGCATTGCCTGGAGCCCGGGAGAGCGTTTTAGCTCTTTGGCTATCGCTTGCTGCTCCTACACTTTCATTAAGGGAATCCCATTAAAGGTATCGGCCGGACCCTAATGACAGCAAAGGGGGGGATGTGGCCAGAGCCCAAATTTTCCCAATCCTGCAGCCACAGAGCCGTCACGGAGCGGGTTGTATTTAAAAGCCTCGAGTGCATCCAGAGATTTTTCAGAGCTCCTGTACGTCTCGGCTGCGGTACGTTCCCTTTTCCTCCTTGTTTGGAGGAAAACAAGGCTCTGTGTGTTTCACACAGCTCCTCCGCACACACCGATTTTTGCCAGGGCTGCAGTATAAATATCCCCACCAGCCTCCCAACACCCACCTTGCCCGGGCTGATGCTTAAGCAAGAAAAATACAAAAAATACACCCTTCTGCGCTAATCCGCTGCTGACGGCAACAATTAAGCAGCAAACGAGGCTGCTAAAACCTGCCCTTCCCCAGCCGGGTCGGTGCCTGGGACAAAGTCCCCCCTCCAAGGGGACCTCGGGGGTCCCCAAGCAGCCCCGGTGCTTGTTTGTTGCCATCACCGTGGCACAGGGCACGTGTAGCTGGTTATTAAAAGCCATTACCCGGGCGGTGTCACGCTGTCCCCCCGCAGAACGGCCACCTTTCCCCAGGACTCATCTCATTAGAAAAGGAGCCAGGGAAGCGGCTGAATTTCCACCCTGCTGCTCTCAGTTATCTCTGCGAAAGGGGAGCCAATTACCAGCAGCTGGTGAGAGCCTAAAATTATTATTAATTTCAAACAAAGCATATGCTTTGCGTTAACAATCCTCCGTGGTGTGGCAGAAGGGGCCAACGCCATCCAGATGGCTCAAACGTGCCGGGGGAATGATTAATGCGGGGCTCCGCCGCCTCGCCGGGGGGGGTGTGTGGGGATGGAGGGAGGGCAGGGGGACGTGCCCCGTTTTGGGGTGAATCGGGAGCATTCGGGGTCACGGGGAGCATCGTTCAATGCTTGGAATCAAAGAAAACCCCTGAGAACTCGAGCCAACGTCCCACCAGCATCACCCCACGGCAGGCGAGGGAGAAGGGATGCTGGCAGCCCCAAGAGTTTCTGGTCCAACAGCAAGCTCCCTGAGGAAATATAATGAATTTATAATTATATCTATCATATATATAAAATACAAGGAAGTATAAGTCCACTCTGGAGTCCTCAACACAGGAAGGACATGGAGCTGTTGGATGGGTCCAGCGGAGGGACACGAGGATGCTCAGAGGGATGGAGCCCCTCTGCTGGGAGAGGGGGCTGAGAGAGCTGGGGGGGTTCAGCCTGGAGAAGAGAAGGCTCCATGAAGACCTCAGAGCCCCTTCCAATATCTGAAGGGGCTCCAGGAGAGCTGGGGAGGGACTCTTTGTGGGGAAGTGCAGTGACAGGACAAGGGGGAATGGTTTTAAATTGGAAAAGGGGAGATTGAGATGAGATATTAGGGAGAAATTCGTCACTCTGAGGGTGGTGAGAGCCTGAAACAGGTTGCCCCCCTGAGAAGCTGTGGCTGCCCCATCCCTGGAGGGGTTCAAGGGCAGGTTGGAGGGGGCTTGGAGCAACCTGGGCTGGTGGGAGGTGTCCCTGCCCAGGGCAGGGGGGTTGAAACTCGATGATCTTTAAGGTCTCTTCCAACCCAAACCATTCTGTGATTCTGTGATCCCTGCAATCCCTGCAAAATCCCAGCAATGACCAGTCCTGCGTTTATGGAGCCACTGGAAAGGAAAGAAAAAAAGGAAAGGAAAGAAAAAAACAAAAGCTGGAGTTAGGAGCTGGCTGTAGCTCCGACCCGTGGCCGCAGTCACCACCTCCCTGCTCCTCACCCTGCACCTTGTCATCAGCTCCATTCCCTCCCCATCCCGAGAAGGCGGCCCCGAGAGCTCCAGGAAGGAGAGAGGTGAAGAGAATCCAGACCCTCCCAATTAGGCAATATATATATTTTTTTTTCTGAATGAAGGGCCCTGCTCCGCCTTACGCCGGGAACGTGATTGACATAAATCCCGGGGCTGATTAGGGGCTTGTCATTTAGCACCTATAATGCCTCCCTCCTAATAGTATTAGGGCCTCCTTGGCGAGACTCTAATGCAGTTTGCAGCTGCAACCGTGGCGCCTGGGATGCGGCGAGCGCCCCGCAGAACGAGCACATCTCTAATCCGAGGAGACAGTAATGAAAAAAAAAGGAGCTGCCTCGATAAGGTGCACGGAGCAAAGGGCGGGGGGAAAAAAAATTACTCCTGGGATGTAGCATCCTCTCCCTGGCCGTGGGTTGCATCCCCATCCTGGTCGCTCACTGAATCATAGAGTCATAGAGTTGTCCAGGCCGGAAGGGACCTCCAAAGGCCATCTAGTCCCACCCCCCCGCAGTCAGCAGGGACACCCCCAACTAGACCAGGTTGCCCAGGGCCTCGTCGAGCCTCTCCTTGAATATCTCCAGGGAAGGGGCCTCAACCACCTCCCTGGGCAACCTGTTCCAGTGCTCCACCACCCTCCCAGTGAAGAACCCCCTTCTAATCTCCAGTCTAAATCTGTTCCCCTCCAGCTTGAAGCCATTGCCCCTCGTCCTGTCACTGCAGGCCTTTCTAAACAGGTTCTCCCCAGCCTTCCTGTAGGCCCCTTCAGGTACTGGAAGGCTGCTATTAGGTCTCCCCGGAGCCTCCTCTTCTCCAGGCTGAACACCCCCAGCTCCCTCAGCCTGTCCTCGGAGCAGAGGTGCTCCATCCCCCTCATCATCCTTGTGGCCCTCCTCTGGCCCCTCTCCATCAGGTCTATATCCTTCTTATATTGAGGGCTCACTGAGCTCACTCCTTCCTCACCTCCCCGTCCTCTCCATCCCAGAGATGCTCGGACCCCTCTTTCCTCACTCTATCCCTCCAACCTTTGCCAGCCCAGCCTTCCCCTGGGATTCTCCCTGCTTTTTCTGGGGGGGCTACATCCCTGGTCCGTGCCCCTCGCCCCGGGATGCGGCTCAGCCTCTGCTCCTGGGGGGAAGCATGGGAAAGGGGCCGGGGCTGGAGGGAGCGACCCCTTAAAGCTCTGAACAAATCTCTGTTTTGATTAGCTGTGCTCTTAACTGATTTATAACCAGCGTAATACAATAACGACAATAACTCCCTAATCAGATTAAAGCTCTCTCCATTCGTCTGGGGCTTCGGGCTGTAATCTCTTCCTCCCTTCTCTGCCATCGATTCCCTTTTCTCAGCCCAGCCCCTCATTGAGCCCCACCAGGGCATCGATTCCCTTTTCTCAGCCCAGCCCCTCGTTGAGCCCCACATGGGGCTTTTCACATAATCACAGAAGCACATGGGGTTGGAAGGGACCTCTGGAGATCACCCAGTCCAGGGCCACTCAGAGCAGGTCCCACAGGAACGTGTCCAGGGGGGGTTGGAATGTCTCCAGAGAAGGAGACCCCACCACCTCTCTGGGCAGCCTCTGCCAGGGCTCTGCCACCCTCACAGCAAAGAAGTTCCTCCTCATGTTGGAATGGAACTTCTTATGTTCCAGTTTGTGCCCGTTCCCTCTTGTCCTGTCCCTGGGCACCACTGGAAAAAGACCAGCCCCATCCTCCTGACACCCACCTTTGAAGTATTTATAGGGGTTGATCAGATCCCCCCTCAGCCTTCTCTTCTCCACACTCAAAAGCCCCAAGTCCCTCAGCCTTTCCTCGGAAGGGAGATGCTCCAGGCCCCTCCTCATCTCTGGAGCCTCTGCTGTCCCCTCTCCAGCAGTTCCCTGTCCTTCTGGAGCTGGGGAGCCCAGAACTGGTCCCAGTGCTCCAGCTGGGGCCTCCCCAGGGCAGAGCAGAGGGGCAGGATGACCTCCCTCCACCTGCTGCTTCCAGCCTTTTCCAGCCTTTGCATCCACCTTTCCCGGATCGGATATTCCAGGACAGATCCCCTTTTTCCACCCTAAACCCCATCCATGGGGAAAGCTGGAAGCCATTCCCTTTTCCCAGCCCGTGCTGCCGCCGCTGTGAAATTTGATGAGTGCCATTGGCAGCGACTCCCTCGTTACCCCCACGGGCACGGCCCAAATCTCGTTAGACCCTTCGGAACTTTCCGCCAAGTCCGGAAGGTGTTTCCATTTCTCCACTTAATGAAGAAAAATAGCGATGGAGGCGGCTGGAAGGAGTGGGGATCGCAGCGGGGAGCCGGGCAGGAGGATGGCGAGGAGAGAGGACTGTGTTAACACTGGTTAATAATAAATAACTGCTATAATGAGCACTAATTAATAATAGCGCACGCTTAAGCGATTGATTCCTGGTGAATGGCGTCGTGCTGCCAGGAGTCCCCAGCGCTCCAGCTGAAGAAGGTGGTGGGGCTGCTGGATGCTCCTGGCTTTGCCTGGGATCTGGAGATGGGGACCAGCCCGGCTGGGGATGGGGATCATCCCTCATCATGGAATCATAGAATTGCCCAGGCTGGAAGGGACCTCCAAAGGCCATCTAGTCCCACCCCCCCGCAGTCAGCAGGGACACCCCCAACTAGACCAGGTTGCCCAGGGCCTCGTCGAGCCTCTCCTTGAATATCTCCAGGGATGGGGCCTCAACCACCTCCCTGGGCAACCTGTTCCAGTGCTCCACCACCCTCACAGTGAAGAACCCTCTCCTCATCTCCAGTCTAAATCTGTTCCCCTCCAGCTTGAAGCCATTGCCCCTCGTCCTGTCACTGCAGGCCTTTCTAAACAGGCTCTCCCCAGCCTTCCTGTAGGCTCCCTTCAGGTACTGGAAGGCTGCTATTAGGTCTCCCCGGAGCCTCCTCTTCTCCAGGCTGAACAACCCCAGCTCCCTCAGCCTGTCCTCGGAGCAGAGGTGCTCCATCCCCCTGATCATCCTTGTGGCCCTCCTCTGGACCCTCTCCATCAGGTCCATGTCCTTCTTCTATTGAGGGCTCCAGACCTGCACACAATACTCCAGGTGAGGTCTCACCAGAGCAGAGTAAAGGCCGGGAAAGGATGGGGAGCTGCGGGATAAGGAGCATCTCCCACCCCTCAGTGCACCCTTTGGCCTCCCCAACCTCTCCCGCTGTCCTGGGACACAGCAAGATCTGCCTCGCTCCACGCTCCTCCTTGGCCCCACGTTCACTCGCTGGAAAAACCTGCTGGAGGTTTCCTTTTTTCTCTTTTTTGGGCCTTTTTCAGGTGTTTCCGCTCACGGAGCATCCCAGTGCCCTGCTGATCCCAGCCGGGGCGGGCAGCACGGGGGCCCCTGTTTGTTTGCCATCCCCTTCACTCCAGCGCGTGAGAGATGGATTGATACGGATCTTTAATCAGGGTAATATAGAAAGCACTTAATTTGCCTTATTAAAAGTCTGCACTTTGGATTTTTCAGGATCCAGGAAATTAACTCAAGCACCTAAGCGTTTATTTGATTGAAAGAGATCATAAATAATTCATGCCTTTTCCTTGCCTTCCGTGGCAGACCTGCTGGGGTTGGTGGGGGACCCGCAGTGACTCCCGGGGTCCCTCGGTCACGGTGACGGAGCTGGTGAGCACCCGAGGCCCCATCCAGGGTGATGGGCACCCACGGAGCCCGGGGAGACCCTTCTGTGCCAGGGGACCACCAGGGAACTGGGGCTGGTGCCTCCCACCATGCCCATCAAGGGGTTCAATGTCCCCTATCAAGGGCTGGAGGTGGCCGGGAGGAGGAGGAGGAAGAAGAAGAGGAGGAGGAGGAAGAAGAAGAGGAGGAGGAGGAGGAAGGAAGAGGAAGAGCAGGCTGACCCAGAACAAGTCAGGCTGTGTCAGCCCGTGTACAGGTCTCACTGTGCCAGGAGGAGGGGAGCCAGGCACTAAAATCACCATGACAATAAAGCTGAGTATTTCATCTATAATTCAGAGGAGCTGGAAAGTGGTTTTAGGGGTTGGGAAAAAAAAAAAAAAGTAAAAAAAAAAAAAAAAGAGAATAATTTACAAATTAGGACATGTGCTAAAAATTTGATATTTTTTTCCAAAGCATGATCCTGATCATGAATCTTTATATTGCAGGTAAGTGGCCCAGCTCCTCTCTATTAGAGGGGGGGGGGGAAAGGCCTTTTGAAATTATAACTCCTAATTAAGTTCATACTTTCATCAGTAATATGATACTTGTTGTCTCTTGAGTCTTTGATACATCTATCAGTGTAGCATGGATCCATCTTATACACAGATGGGAATTACAGTATCTGGGCCAGACCAAGAGCAAATTTTGCCATGTTATAGTGTGTGTTTCAATTTGCACTGGCATAACTGAGATCAGAATCAGTCATGTGAGTATGGAAGTGAACACAACTCTGCTTTCCATTTAAAACAGCTTTCTCAAGTGGGATTAAGGGATTAGGTTTTGTGGTTCTCTTCAAGACGCAATGTCACGGGGTGATTTTACTAGGGAAAGACCTGGTGTTTCGCCAGTGCAAAATAAAGTCTGCTGGCAACATGAATGCAAAACCATTGAGACAGAGGCTCAGCTCAGCTGCAAGAGCATAGACCCAAAGTTACATGAGCTCTGACTCTCCCGCAGAAGTAGATTAAAATTAGCTGACAAACTTGTGAAATTCCCCTCTCTC
>NW_015091123.1:201093-210015 GCF_001431845.1 Calidris pugnax | reverse complement strand
AATTCAGAGGAGCGCGAAAGTGGGTTTTGGGGTTGGGAAAAAAAAAAAAAACTAAAAAAAAAAAAAAAAAGAATTAAAAATAAGATCGTGGCTGAGACAGTAGAAATTTATGCCGTTGTTCTTGCTGAGTGAGGATGTAAGTGGTAAGGGCTGGGTGGGAGAAGATTGGTGTGGGCTAAGAGAAACCTGCAGGTTGGGCATGTGCTTTTGGTGTGAGGTTGGCACCGTGGGGCTGCCCTCGAGGTGTGGGGTGTCCATCCGTGGGGTGTGAGCATCCCGGGGTGATGCATTGTCCGGCTGCATCCTGGGGTGTGGGATGAGCATCCCTGGAGTGTGTGTCACACACACGTGGTCCCAGGACCATGCATCATCTGGCTCCATTTTGGGGTGCAGGATTTTGATCCCTGGGGATGTGCATCACCGACCAGTGTGGACTGAGCATCCTGGGGTGCTGCATTGTCTGGCTGCATCTCGGGGTGCAGGATGAGCATCTCTGGGGGTTGGGCATGTGCTTTTGGTGTGAGGTTGGCACCGTGGGGCTGCCCTCGAGGTGTGGGGTGTCCATCCGTGGGGTGTGAGCATCCTGGGGTGATGCATTGTCCGGCTGCATCCTGGGGTGTGGGATGAGCATCCCTGGGGTGTGTGTCACACACACGTGGTCCCAGGACCATGCATCATCCAGCTGCATCTTGGGGTGTGGGATGAGCATCCCTGGAGTGTGTGTCACACACACGTGGTCCCAGGACCATGCATCATCTGGCTCCATTTTGGGGTGCAGGATTTTGATCCCTGGGGATGTGCATCACCGACCAGTGTGGACTGAGCATCCCAGGGCGACGCATCATCCACATTTTGGGGTGCAGGATTTTGATCCCTGGGACTGTGTGTCATCCCAGGGTGATGCATTGTCCAGCTGCATCTCGGGGTGCAGGATGAGCATCCCTGGGGGGGTGTGTCACCAACCAGCATCCCAGGATCATGCATGGTCCAGCTGCATCTTGGGGTGTGGGATGAGCATCCCTGGAGTGTGTGTCACACACACGTGGTCCCAGGACCATGCATCATCCAGCTGCATCTTGGGGTGCAGGATGAGCATCCCTGGGGGGGTGTGTCACCAACCAGCGTGGGATGAGCATCCCGGGGCCGTGCATCATCCAGCTGCATCTTGGGGTGCAGGATGAGCATCCCTGGGGGGGTGTGTCACCAACCAGCGTGGGATGAGCATCCCGGGGCCGTGCATCATCCAGCTGCATCTTGGGGTGCAGGATGAGCATCCCTGGGGGGGTGTGTCACCAACCAGCGTGGGATGAGCATCCCGGGGCCGTGCATCATCCAGCTGCATCTTGGGGTGCAGGATGAGCATCTCTGGAGTGTGTGTCACCAACCAGTGTGGGATGAGCACCCCAGGACCACCTTTTTCCAGCTGCATTCACAGTATGGGATGTACATCCATGGGGGGGTGTGTCACCAACCAGCGTGGGATGAGCATCCCGGGGCCGTGCATCATCCAGCTGCATCTTGGGGTGTGGGATGAGCATCCCAGGACCATGGATTGTCCGGTTGCATCTTGGGGTGTGGGATGAGCATCCCTCGGGGGGACCATCACTGACCAGTGTGGGCTGAGCATCCCAGGGCGACGCATCATCCAGCTGCATCTTGGGGTGCAGGATGAGCATCCCAGGACCACACATTGTCCGGCTGCATCTTGGGGTGTGAGGTGAGCATCCCTTGGGGGGACCATCACTGACCAGTGTGGGCTGAGCATCCCAGGGCGATGCATCATCCTGCTGCATCTTGGGGTGTGGGATGAGCATCCCAGGACCATGCATTGTCCGGCTGCATCTTGGGGTGTGAGGTGAGCATCCCTGGGGATGTGCATCACCGACCAGTGTGGGCTGAGCATCCCGGGGTGACGCATCGTCCGGCTGCATCTTGGGGTGTGGGATGAGCATCCCAGGACCATGGATTGTCCGGCTGCATCTTGGGGTGCAGGATGAGCGTCCCAGGACCACGCATTGTCTGGCTGCATCCTGGGGTGTGGGGTGAACATCCCTGGGGGGTAGCTGCATCTTGGGGTGCAGGATGAGCATCCCAGGACCACACATTGTCCGGCTGCATCTTGGGGTGTGAGGTGAGCATCCCTTGGGGGGACCATCACTGACCAGTGTGGGCTGAGCATCCCAGGGCGATGCATCATCCTGCTGCATCTTGGGGTGTGGGATGAGCATCCCAGGACCATGCATTGTCCGGCTGCATCTTGGGGTGCAGGATGAGCATCTCTGGAGTGTGTGTCACCAACCAGCGTGGGATGAGCATCCCGGGGCCGTGGATCATCCAGCTGGATCTTGGGGTGCGGGATGAGCTTCCCAGGGGGTGTGTGTCACCAACCAGTATCCCAGGATCATGCATCATCCAGTTGCATCTTGGGGTGTGGGATGAGCATCCCAGGACCACACATTGTCCGGCTGCATCTTGGGGTGCGGGGTGAACATCCCTGGGGGGTGCAGCACCAACCAGTGTGAGCTGAGCATCCCAGGACCACGCATCGTCCGGCTGCATCTCGCGCTGGGGGACGTGTCTCCCTCGGGATGCTCATGGAGGATCCGTGCCACTCAGAGCTGGGCTTCCCGAGGTTTGGCCGGGCAAGGAGCCGGGGGGGTTGGGGTCTGGTCCTCAGGGTGCTGCGGGGGGGATGAGCTTGGGGGTGCGGGGAAGGCTGGAGCAGAGAGGCGGAGGGGATGCTGAGGGGGGGTTCCCCCCGCCTGCCCTGCCCGTTCGGCGGGTGCACAGTGCCCTCCAGTGGGCACATCCCGGCTGCCGGCCCCACAGCTGGCCAGATGTGTGGGGGGGGGTTCCCCCCGCCTGCCCTGCCCGTTCGGCGGGTGCACAGTGCCCTCCAGTGGGCACATCCCCGCTGTCGGCCCCACAGCTGGCCAGATGTGCCCCACTGCTAGCCAGATGTGCCCCACCGTTGGCCAGATGTGCCCCACAGCTAGCCAGATGTGCCCCACCACTCCACAAGAATGCCCCATCCTCTTCAACCATGGGTGCGATGAGCTGGGAGGGGGATCTCAACTCTGTCCGGGGAGGGGTTTGTGGGCTGGGGGATGGGACGGGGACAACATTGCCATCCATGGGATGTCCTCTCCTCCTCTCCTTCCCCATCCCGTCTCACTGCAAGTTCCTCTTCTTTGCAACCTTGAGGGCCACGTTGTCGTACTCGGTGTCCCCCAGCCACTCCTTGCCCTGCAGCAGGAAGGGTTGCCGGAGGGGGACGGGTCTCTTGGGCACGGCGTAGTCATCCCGTTGGGGGTTGTAGGGGTACTCGTGCCCCGTGGGCTCCTCCGAGGCCGCCTGCAGCCTCCACGCCTCCCCCTTCACCTCCTCGGGCTCATCGTAGACGGTGTTGGGGGACAGACCCTCGGGCTCGTCGTAGATGTGGTCGGGTTTGGCGGTGGTGGGGCGCGGAGGGGGCTGTTGGCCCGTTTGCCCCCCCGCCGCCCCGACGCTGTCGTAGAAGGGGTCGGGGAGCTCCTTGGGGTGATGGACCAAGCTGCTGAACTTGCCAGCCACGAAGGTCTTGGCGATGGTGTCGAAGGGGACGGCGTACTCGGATTCGGTGGCCACCTTGGCCGGAGCATCCTGCCTCCGGTTCTTCTCTGGCAACGGGGGGTTCCCCCGGCGCAGGGAGTTGCAGGGCTCAGAGTAGGGGCCATCGGCACCACGAGAGGGCAAGAAGGTGCCCAAGGGCTCCCCAGTCCCGGGGCAGCTGCTGGGGGGCATGACCAGCTTGGGTTTCGGCCCCTTCCCCTCCCAGGTGGGCTCCAGCTTGGTGCCACCAGGCTCCTCATGCCCCTGCGCCCAACTGGGCATCTTGGCATGGCCGAGTGGCCGGGAGGCTTCGTCCCCAGGGCCCCCCCGCCATGGCTCCTCGGCCCCCCGGCCCCGATGGACGTTGATGGCCGACTCAATGGCCTGGAAGATCTCGTTGCCTTGCCTGGTCTCAAACTCAAAGTTGCCTTCTCCGGATGCACAGCGCCGGCCGGCCTCAAAGGAGAAGGTCACCTGGGGAGGGACGGGATGAGGTGGCCACAGCCCACCCCCTCAGCCCACCCTCCCTGGTGTCCCCCCCAGCCTTACCTTATCCCTCCCAAAGCGCCGCAGGAAGCGGTAGGGCCAGCTGTAGATGATCTCCAAGGTCTGGAAATCCAGCAGCTCCAACGCTTCCTCCCCGGCTCGCAGGATGCACCGTCCCCAGAGCCGGCAGCGCTCGGAGGACTCAGTGGCCCTCACCGTCACCTTGAACGCCTGCTCCGAGCCGGCTGGGGAGGGAGGAGGGGGGCATTTCATAGAATCATAGAATTATAGAATCATTGAGGTTGGAAGAGACCCTTGGGATCATCGAGTCCAACCATCTCCCCTACTCTACAAAGTCCTCCCCTACACCATGTCCCTCAGCACTGCATCTAAACGGCCCTTAAACACAGCCAGGGATGGGGACTCCACCCCCTCCCTGGGCAGCCTGTTCCAATGCCCGACCACTCTTGGGGTGAAAAATTCCTTCCTAATATTCAGTCTAAACCTCCCCTGTTGGAGCTTGAAGCCGTTCCCTCTCGTTCTGTCATTAATTACTTGTGAGAAGAGACCAGCACCAACCTCTCTACGGTGTCCTTTCAAGGAGTTCTAGAGAGTGATGAGGTCTCCCCTCAGCCTCCTCTTCCTCAAACTAAACAGTCCCAGCTCCTTCAGCCGCTCTTCATATAGAATCATAGAATCACAGAATCATTCAGGTTGGAAGAGACCCTTGGGATCATCGAGTCCAACCATCTCCCCTACTCTACAAAGTCCTCCCCTACACCATGTCCCTCAGCACTGCATCTAAACATCCCTTAAACACATCCAGGGATGGTGACTCCACCCCCTCCCTGGGCAGCCTGTTCCAATGCCCGACCACTCTTTGGGTGAAAAATTCCTTCCTAATGTTCAGTCTAAACCTCCCCTGTTGGAGCTTGAAGCCGTTCCCTCTCCTTCTGTCATTAATTACTTGTGAGAAGAGACCAGCACCAACCTCTCTACAGTGTCCTTTCAAGTAGTTGTAGAGAGTGATGAGGTCTCCCCTCAGCCTCCTCTTGACAGAGTTGCATCTCCCACCCCTGGAAGGGATGCTGTGGGGACCCATCGCTCCCCCCCCACCTCCCCAACCTCCCCCCCGTGAGCCGGGGAAGCGGCGTCCGGCCGATAAGGCAAACCCCAGCCCTCACCAAACCACAGAGCAGGAAGAGGCTATTTTGGGAGACTTTCCACCGCGGCGACGTGCAGGCTGCTCCCCGGCACAAACCCGGCCGAGGTGTCGAGGGAAAAGGGGGGGTGATGAGATGCTGGGGGGCCTGCGCTGCCTCCCATGCCAACAAACCCACCTTCCCCCCCCTGCCTGGTACCCACCTTTATCCCGGGAGCTGTAGAGGGAGTTTTCCTCCATGGAGAACCCGCCGTCGGTGCCCTGCGAGCTCTGCTGGCCATCTTTGCCTCCTGCCTGCTCCTCCCTGCTCCTCTGCCCCGGGGAAAGAGCGGTGGGTGAGAGAGGGCATCTCCCATCGGGATCTTCCCACAGAGACCCGAGGGCAGAGCAGGGCATCCCCATCAGGATTTTCCTGCAGGATCCCAGGACAGAGCAGGGCATCCCCATTGGGACCTTCCTGCAGGATCTGAGGATGGAGCAGGGCATCCCCCATTCGGATTTGCCCACAGGATCCAAGGATGGATCCCCCATCGGGATCTACCTGCAGGGACCCGAAGGCAGAGCAGGGCATCCCCCATTGGGATTTTCCTGTAGGATCCCAGGGCAGAACAAGGCATCCCCCATCAGAATTTTCCTGCAGGGATCAGAGGACAGAGCAGGGCATCCCCATTGGGATTTTCCCTCAGGATCCGAGGACAGAGCAGGGCATCCCCATCGGGATCTTCCCACAGGGATCAGAGGACAGAGCAGGGCATCCCCATTGGGACCTTCCTGCAGGATCTGAGGATGGAGCAGGGCATCCCCCATTCGGATTTGCCCACAGGATCCAAGGATGGATCCCCCATCGGGATCTACCTGCAGGGACCCGAAGGCAGAGCAGGGCATCCCCCATTGGGATTTTCCTGTAGGATCCCAGGGCAGAGCAGGGCATCCCCCATCAGAATTTTCCTGTAGGATCCCAGGGCAGAGCAGGGCATCCCCCATCAGAATTTTCCTGCAGGATCCCAGGGCAGAGCAGGGCATCCCCATTGGGATTTTCCCTCAGGGATCTGGGCACAGAGCAGGGCATCCTCCATCCGGATTTTCCCTCAGGATCCGAGGATTGAGCAGGGCATCCCCCATCAGGATCTACCCTCAGGGATCCGAGGGCAGAGCAGGGCATCCCCATTGGGATTTTCCTGTAGGATCCCAGGGCAGAGCAGGGCATCCCCCATCAGAATTTCCCCACAGGATCCAAGGATGGATCCCCCATCGGGATCTACCCTCAGGGATCCGAGGGCAGAGCAGGGCATCCCCATTGGGATTTTCCCTCAGGATCAGAGGATGGAGCAGGGCATCCCCCATCCGGATTTTCCCACAGGATCCAAGGATGGAGCAGGGCATCCCCATCGGGATTTTCCTGCAGGAATCTGAGGGCAGAGCAGGGTATTCCCATTGGGATTTTCCTGTAGGATCCGAGGGCAGAGCAGGGCATCCCCAATCCGGATTTTCCCACAGGATCCAAGGATGGATCCCCCATGGGAATCTACCCTCAGGGATCCGAGGGCAGAGCAGGGCATCCCCATTGGGATTTTCCCTCAGGATCCCAGGGCAGAGCAGAGCATCCCCATTGGGATCTTCCTGCAGGGATCAGTGGACAGAGCAGGGCATCCCCATTGGGATTTTCCTCCAGGGATCAGTGGACAGAGAAGGGCATCCCCATGGGGATTTTTCCAAAGGGATCCGAGGGCATCTCCCATTGGGATCTTCCCGCAGGGATCCGAGGGCCGAGCAGGGCATCCCCCATTGGGACTTTCCTGCAGGATCCCAGGGCAGAGCAGGGCATCCCCCATCAGGATTTTCCTTCAGGAATCTGAGGGCAGAGCAGGGCATCCCCATCGGGATTTTCCCTCAGGATCTGAGGACACAGCAGGGCATCCCCATCGGGATTTCCCCCCAGGGATCCCCCCATACCCCGTGCCCCAGGTACCCCCCGTGGCTGCGTTACCGGGAAGGCCAGCTCGCACAGCTTCTGGATCCAGTCGGCCACCTCCGTGCCCTCGGCAGCCAGGAGGAACCGCTTGTCGGTGGTCTCCAGGAGGAAGGGGAAGGTCTCCTTGGGGCAACCAGCATCGCCACCGACCTCGGCCACGTGGACACAGTCGCTCAGCTTGACCAGCTTCTTGCTGCCCTCGCTTTTCCGAAGCTTTTCGGCAGCTGGTGGAGCCGAGCCCTCGAAGAGCTCCAGGCGGGCGGTGGAGCAAGGGCTTTCCCGGTACAAGATGCCCCAGAACTTCTTCCATTTCTGCCGCCAGAGGAGAAAAAACCCAGAGTTTGTTCACTTTTCCAGGAGTTTTTAATCCCCTCGGCATCATGTGCCACCCCCGGGGCAGGATATGGGTTCAAACCGGGCAGGATCTCGCACTGGGTTTGGTTGGATGGCCAAAGCCAGGGTGGGGGGGAGATTAATTGGGCTGAGTAGGGAAAATTATCCCTAATTAAGAGCATCACCAGCCATATCCCTAACAGGGCAAGGCTTTTCCAGCCGGGAAAGCCACCGGCAGCATCCCATCCCCACCCGGCACCGGGATCCATCCCACCCCAAAGCTGTGCCCACATCCCCCCCAACGCCAAAGGACTTTCAGCTCCTCTTTTTCTGCGTTTTCCCTGAAAATACCGATTTTCCAAGCCATTCCCTGCTCGCCCTCCGGGGAGGCAGCCGCCCAGGGTGCACGGAAACGGAGGAGGAGGAGGAGGAGGAGGAAGCCTCACACCCACATCAGACCATTCTCCGCGGCGGCTCCTGGCACCGGGGGCTGTGCCGAAATACGGCACCCTTTTTGCTGGGGAGTGTTTTTGGGGACCCACCATGGGGGTGCCCCCTGCCCCGTCCTCCTCCGTGGCTGGCACCGTGCTGCAGGAAGGCAATGCCGTGCCTGTCCCCTTGCTTGCCACCCTGCCCCCTGGCATTTTGAGCCCCCCCACCCCGTGGATGGTGGCCACGGGGACCACCTGCCCCCTGCCCGGGCGAGGGACCCGGAGACACCAGGGTGGCTCCTTCCCCTTCTTGCACAAGAGCAGGAGCCGTTGCCAAACCCTGGGCGTTATCGGCCACCGAAAGCCACGAGGCTCTGGGGGTTGCAGCCCTTCATTCCACGGCTCCCACTTGGTGCTGGGGGGGTCCAGCCAAGGGGGGGGGGTCTTCTCTTGGTGGCACGTCCCCAGCTCCTTCCATCCTCCTCCCTGTCCCCACTGGCCTGACGGAGAGCCCAAGGATGGTTGAGGAGCCAACGGGTGGGAGCATCCCATTCCCTTTGGGTGCAACCCCCGCTCTCTACCCCCCATTTCCAGCCCAGCCCCCCCACAGGGGGGGTTCCCCAAGGACCGAGCAGCCCCCCCTCACCACCTCCTCACCTTCCCAAAAGTCTGCTGCAGCTGGAGGTGGAGCACACCCTGCTTCACCACCGCCTCCTCCATCCTCCAGCCACCAGCATCCTCCCGCGCTGCCGCCCCTCCGCCGCCGGCCCCCGCCGTGTCCCACAGTTCTGGGGGGGGTCCCGTCCTGCCTGCACCCCCCTCCCCGTCCCCCCGCAGTGCTGCTGTCGCGACGTGTGGTGCCGTCTCAGCATGTGACGTGCGGTCGGGCTCTTCTATTTCCTACGCTCTCACAGGGCGCGGGCTCCGGCTTCCTGCGCCTCTGAGCT
>NW_015091123.1:195942-199430 GCF_001431845.1 Calidris pugnax | reverse complement strand
CCCCCCCCCGTGAGCCGGGGAAGCGGGGTCCGGCCGATAAGGCAAACCCCAGCCCTCACCAAACCACAGAGCAGGAAGAGGCTATTTTGGGAGACTTTCCACCGCGGCGACGTGCAGGCTGCTCCCCGGCACAAACCCGGCCGAGGTGTCGAGGGAAAAGGGGGGGTGATGAGATGCTGGGGGGCCTGCGCTGCCTCCCATGCCAACAAACCCACCTTCCCCCCCCTGCCTGGTACCCACCTTTATCCCGGGAGCTGTAGAGGGAGTTTTCCTCCATGGAGACCCCGCCGTCGGTGCCCTGCGAGCTCTGCTGGCCATCTTTGCCTCCTGCCTGCTCCTCCCTGCTCCTCTGCCCCGGGGAAAGAGCGGTGGGTGAGAGAGGGCATCTCCCATCGGGATCTTCCCACAGAGACCCGAGGGCAGAGCAGGGCATCCCCATCAGGATTTTCCTGCAGGATCACAGGACAGAGCAGGGCATCCCCATTGGGACCTTCCTGCAGGATCTGAGGATGGAGCAGGGCATCCCCCATTCGGATTTGCCCACAGGATCCAAGGATGGATCCCCCATCGGGATCTACCTGCAGGGACCCGAAGGCAGAGCAGGGCATCCCCCATTGGGATTTTCCTGTAGGATCCCAGGGCAGAGCAGGGCATCCCCCATCAGAATTTTCCTGTAGGATCCCAGGGCAGAGCAGGGCATCCCCCATCAGAATTTTCCTGTAGGATCCCAGGGCAGAGCAGGGCATCCCCATTGGGATTTTCCCTCAGGGATCTGGGCACAGAGCAGGGCATCCTCCATCCGGATTTTCCCTCAGGATCCGAGGATTGAGCAGGGCATCCCCCATCAGGATCTACCCTCAGGGATCCGAGGGCAGAGCAGGGCATCCCCATTGGGATTTTCCTGTAGGATCCCAGGGCAGAGCAGGGCATCCCCCATCAGAATTTCCCCACAGGATCCAAGGATGGATCCCCCATCGGGATCTACCCTCAGGGATCCGAGGGCAGAGCAGGGCATCCCCATTGGGATTTTCCCTCAGGATCAGAGGATGGAGCAGGGCATCCCCCATCCGGATTTTCCCACAGGATCCAAGGATGGAGCAGGGCATCCCCATCGGGATTTTCCTGCAGGAATCTGAGGGCAGAGCAGGGTATTCCCATTGGGATTTTCCTGTAGGATCCGAGGGCAGAGCAGGGCATCCCCAATCCGGATTTTCCCACAGGATCCAAGGATGGATCCCCCATGGGAATCTACCCTCAGGGATCCGAGGGCAGAGCAGGGCATCCCCATTGGGATTTTCCCTCAGGATCCCAGGGCAGAGCAGAGCATCCCCATTGGGATCTTCCTGCAGGGATCAGTGGACAGAGCAGGGCATCCCCATTGGGATTTTCCTCCAGGGATCAGTGGACAGAGAAGGGCATCCCCATGGGGATTTTTCCAAAGGGATCCGAGGGCATCTCCCATTGGGATCTTCCCGCAGGGATCCGAGGGCCGAGCAGGGCATCCCCCATTGGGACTTTCCTGCAGGATCCCAGGGCAGAGCAGGGCATCCCCATCGGGATTTTCCCTCAGGATCCGAGGACTTTCCTGCAGGATCCCAGGGCAGAGCAGGGCATCCCCCATCAGGATTTTCCTTCAGGAATCTGAGGGCAGAGCAGGGCATCCCCATCGGGATTTTCCCTCAGGATCCGAGGACACAGCAGGGCATCCCCATCGGGATTTCCCCCCAGGGATCCCCCCATACCCCGTGCCCCAGGTACCCCCCGTGGCTGCGTTACCGGGAAGGCCAGCTCGCACAGCTTCTGGATCCAGTCGGCCACCTCCGTGCCCTCGGCAGCCAGGAGGAACCGCTTGTCGGTGGTCTCCAGGAGGAAGGGGAAGGTCTCCTTGGGGCAACCAGCATCGCCACCGACCTCGGCCACGTGGACACAGTCGCTCAGCTTGACCAGCTTCTTGCTGCCCTCGCTTTTCCGAAGCTTTTCGGCAGCTGGTGGAGCCGAGCCCTCGAAGAGCTCCAGGCGGGCGGTGGAGCAAGGGCTTTCCCGGTACAAGATGCCCCAGAACTTCTTCCATTTCTGCCGCCAGAGGAGAAAAAACCCAGAGTTTGTTCACTTTTCCAGGAGTTTTTAATCCCCTCGGCATCATGTGCCACCCCCGGGGCAGGATATGGGTTCAAACCGGGCAGGATCTCGCACTGGGTTTGGTTGGATGGCCAAAGCCAGGGTGGGGGGGAGATTAATTGGGCTGAGTAGGGAAAATTATCCCTAATTAAGAGCATCACCAGCCATATCCCTAACAGGGCAAGGCTTTTCCAGCCGGGAAAGCCACCGGCAGCATCCCATCCCCACCCGGCACCGGGATCCATCCCACCCCAAAGCTGTGCCCACATCCCCCCCAACGCCAAAGGACTTTCAGCTCCTCTTTTTCTGCGTTTTCCCTGAAAATACCGATTTTCCAAGCCATTCCCTGCTCGCCCTCCGGGGAGGCAGCCGCCCAGGGTGCACGGAAACGGAGGAGGAGGAGGAGGAGGAGGAAGCCTCACACCCACATCAGACCATTCTCCGCGGCGGCTCCTGGCACCGGGGGCTGTGCCGAAATACGGCACCCTTTTTGCTGGGGAGTGTTTTTGGGGACCCACCATGGGGGTGCCCCCTGCCCCGTCCTCCTCCGTGGCTGGCACCGTGCTGCAGGAAGGCAATGCCGTGCCTGTCCCCTTGCTTGCCACCCTGCCCCCTGGCATTTTGAGCCCCCCCACCCCGTGGATGGTGGCCACGGGGACCACCTGCCCCCTGCCCGGGCGAGGGACCCGGAGACACCAGGGTGGCTCCTTCCCCTTCTTGCACAAGAGCAGGAGCCGTTGCCAAACCCTGGGCGTTATCGGCCACCGAAAGCCACGAGGCTCTGGGGGTTGCAGCCCTTCATTCCACGGCTCCCACTTGGTGCTGGGGGGGTCCAGCCAAGGGGGGGGGGTCTTCTCTTGGTGGCATGTCCCCAGCTCCTTCCATCCTCCTCCCTGTCCCCACTGGCCTGACGGAGAGCCCAAGGATGGTTGAGGAGCCAACGGGTGGGAGCATCCCATTCCCTTTGGGTGCAACCCCCGCTCTCTCCCCCCCATTTCCAGCCCAGCCCCCCCACAGGGGGGGTTCCCCAAGGACCGAGCAGCCCCCCCTCACCACCTCCTCACCTTCCCAAAAGTCTGCTGCAGCTGGAGGTGGAGCACACCCTGCTTCACCACCGCCTCCTCCATCCTCCAGCCACCAGCATCCTCCCGCGCTGCCGCCCCTCCGCCGCCGGCCCCCGCCGTGTCCCACAGTTCTGGGGGGGGTCCCGTCCTGCCTGCACCCCCCTCCCCGTCCCCCCGCAGTGCTGCTGTCGCGACGTGTGGTGCCGTCTCAGCATGTGACGTGCGGTCGGGCTCTTCTATTTCCTACGCTCTCACAGGGCGCGGGCTCCGGCTTCCTGCGCCTCTGAGCTTACCATAAAGGGCAGC
>NW_015091123.1:192669-195614 GCF_001431845.1 Calidris pugnax | reverse complement strand
GGCGATGGCATGGCATGGGATGGCATGGGATAGGCAATGACATGGGATAGGATGGGATGGGATGGAATGGGATGGCATGGAGAAGGCAATGGCATGGGATGGGATGGGATGGGATGGGGAAGGCGATGGCATGGCATGGGATGGCATGGGATAGGCAATGACATGGGATAGGATGGGATGGGATGGAATGGGATGGCATGGAGAAGGCAATGGCATGGGATGGGATGGGATGGGATGGGGAAGGCAATGGCATGGAATGGGACGGAATGGGATGGGATGGCATGGCATGGGATTGGATGGGATGGCATGGCATGGGGAAGACAATGGCATGGGATGGGATAGGATGGGATGGGATGGGATGAGATGGAATGAGATGGGATGGGGAAGGTAATGGCATGGGATGGGATGGATGGGATGGCATGGCATGGCACGACATGGCATGGGGAAGGCGAGGCATGGGATAGGATAGGAGGGGATGGGATGGGATGGCATGGCATGGCATGGCATGGCATGGGGAAGGTGATGGCATGGGATAGGATGGGATGGGATGGGATGAGATGGAATGAGATGGGGAAGGCAAAGGCATGGGATGGAATGGGATGGGATGGGGAAGGCAATGGGATGGGATGGGATGGAATGGGATGGCATGGCATGGCATGGGATGGGATGGCATGGCATGGCATGGCATGGCATGGCATGGGGAAGGCGATGGCATGGCATCAGTAAGTGCACCCTCAGTAAGCTTGCAGATGACACCAAACTGGGTGGGAATGTTGACCTGCTGGAGGGTAGGAAGGCTCTCCAGAGGGACCTGGACAAGTTGGATGGGCCCAGGCCAATGGGATGAGGTTCATCAAGGCCAAATGCCAGGTTCTGTAGGTCCCACCAACCCCATGGACGCTCCAAGCTGGGGGCAGAGTGGCTGGAGCTGCCCAACAGGGAAGGACATGGGTGTGTTGGGGGACTGTGGGCTGAACAGGAGCCAGCAGTGTGCCCAGGTGGCCAAGGAGGCCACCAGCATCCTGGGTCAGGACCAGCAGGAGCAGGGCAGTGATGGTGCCTCTGGACTGGGCACTGGTGAGGCTGTGTGGGGTGAGGGGGGCTGCTGGGGCACGAGGCCTGTCCCTGCCTGGGGTAACTGGGAGCACTGGTGCAGGGAACTGGGGACAGTGGTCCCAGGCACTGGGAGGACTAGTTCAAGGCACTGGGTGAGCTGGTGCTGAGCTGGAGCTGCCCAACAGAGAAGGACCTGGGGGTGTTGGTGGCCTGTGGGCTGAACAGGAGCCAGCAGTGTGCCCAGGTGGGCAAGGAGGCCACCAGCATCCTGGGTCAGGACCAGCAGGAGCAGGGCAGTGATGGTGCCTCTGGACTGGGCACTGGTGAGGCTGTGTGGGGTGAGGGGGGCTGCTGGGGCACGAGGCCTGTCCCTGCCTGGGGTAACTGGGAGCACTGGTGCAGGGAACTGGGGACAGTGGTCCCAGGCACTGGGAGGACTAGTTCAAGGCACTGGGTGAGCTGGTGCTGAGCACTGGAGGCACTGGGAGCCCTCGTGCAGGGAACTGGAGGAGCACTGGTACCAGGCACTGGAGGCACTGGGAGCCCTCGTGCAGGGAACTGGGGTAACTGGTGCTGGGCACTGGAAGCACTGGGAGCACTGGTACTAGGCACTGGGAGCCCTCATGCAGGGAACTGGGGTAACTGGGAGCACTGGTACAGGGAACTGGGGTAACTGGTGCTGGGCACTGGAGGCACTGGGAGCACTGGTGGGGGTTGCTGCTGGGGCACAGAGGCCTGTCCCTGCCTGGGGTAACTGGGAGCACTGGTGCGAGGAACTGGGGACAGCGGTCCCGGGCACTGGGAGGACTGGTCCAAGGCACTGGGTGCGCTGGTGCTGGGTGCTGGGAGCACTGGGAGGCCTCGTGCAGGGAACTGGAGTAACTGGGAGCCATCATGCAGGGAACTGGGGTGACTGGGAGCACTGGTACAGGGAATTGGGGTAACTGGTGCTGGGCACTGGAGTAAGTGGGAGCACTGGTACCAGGCACTGGAGGCACTGGGAGCACTGATGCAGGTAACTGGGATAACTGGGAGCCCTCGTGCAGGGAACCGGGGTAACTGGTGCTGGTCACTGGAGGCACTGGGAGCACTGGTACGAGGCACTGGAGGCACTGGAGGCACTGGGAGCCCTCATGCAGGGAACTGGAGGCACTGGGAGCACTGGTGGTGGGTGCTGCTGGGGCACGGAAGCCTGTCCCTGCCTGGGGTAACTGGGAGCACTGGTGCGAGGAACTGGGGACAGCGGTCCCGGGCACTGGGAGGACTGGTCCAAGGCACTGGGTGCGCTGGAAGCCGTGAGGGCCGCGGGAGCCGGGTGCGCGTCCCCTTACTGGTGCTGGGCACTGGAGGCACTGGGAGCACTGGTGGGGGTTGCTGCTGGGGCACAGAGGCCTGTCCCTGCCTGGGGTAACTGGGAGCACTGGTGCAGGGAACTGGGGTAACTGGTGCTGGGCACTGGAGTAACTGGGAGCACTGGTACCAGGCACTGGAGGCACTGGGAGCCCTCACGCAGGGAACTGGAGGCACTGGGAGCACTGGTGGTGGGTGCTGCTGGGGCACGGAAGCCTGTCCCTGCCTGGGGTAACTGGGAGCACTGGTGCGAGGAACTGGGGACAGCGGTCCCGGGCACTGGGAGGACTGGTCCAAGGCACTGGGTGCGCTGGAAGCCGTGAGGGCCGCGGGAGCCGGGTGCGCGTCCCCTTTAAGCGCCATGTCAACAAAACCCGCCCCTCCCTCCAGCCGCGTCGCCGCCGTCGTGACGTCACCCGCGCCGCCGCGGGGGAGAGCGAGCGAGCGAGCGAAGGAAGGAGTGGGCGTGGCCGTTGCGCGGCGCGCGGGGTGGGCGGGGCCAGGGGCGCTGTGCGCAGGCGCGCTGGGGGGCGGCGGGG
>NW_015091123.1:175724-192624 GCF_001431845.1 Calidris pugnax | reverse complement strand
AAGAGGAAGAAGAAGAAGAAGAAGGCGGGAGGAGGCGGGGGCCGGCGGCGCGCGGCGGCGGGCGGGCGCGTGCCGTGCCTCGGCGAGAGGCGGAGGGAGCGGAGCATGAATGGAGCAAAATGGCGGATCATGTGCAGGTGAGAGAAGAAGGAGGAGGAGGAGGGTGTGTGTGTATATATATATATATATATATATGTGTGTGTGTGTGGAGGGAAGAAGGGCGGGACGAGACGAGACCTCTTACTCCCCGCCCCGGGTTGCCGGGGTCGGGCCTACCCGTGTTTCCCCCCCCCCTCAACAACCGAGGCCCGGCCCGGCACGGATAGGCCAGGCCTCTCCGGTGAGGCCTGCTCCGGCCCGGTGAAGCCTGACCCGGCGCGGTGTGAGGCGCCGCCGCTGATGGATCCCCACTCCCCACCCCGGTGCTGGCATGGCGGGCGCGGGGGCGAGCGGCCTTGTTGGGCCGGCGGCGCGGCATCCTCCTCCTCCTCCGGGCCCGTGTCAGGCTTGTCTCCGCCGGGAGGGCGACTTCAACGGGGGGGGAAGCCGGCGGTGTTTACCGGCCAGGCCTCCCGGCCGCCCCTGTGGAGTTTTCTAGCAAACACCTGGAGGAAGGAGACCCCCCCATTCCCCGTCTCTCCCGGTGTCTCTGCAGCCCCCGCAGCCCCCCCAGCTCTGGGGGTTTTGCGTCCTTGCTTCCCCCCAGTGTTTTATTTTGCAGCGAGGCTTGGCCTTGGAGTTAAACTGGGTTTGGTTGGCGTTAAAAAACAACCCCCTGCCTGGATGTTTGCTGTCGTGGGCAGGAGCTGAGAAGCAAATGGAAGGTGCCAGTGGCTGTAACCGAGTCAGGTTGGTGTGGTAGGATGGAAAACCTGCTCAAGAACCCAGTGCTGTCACCAACAGAATTAGTAAAAATAGGCCCAGCTGGGGGGAAACGGTGAGTGGGGGTTTGTTTGGGTTTGGTTTGTTTTTCTTTTTTTGCATAATATTTTAGTTAAGCCTGCAGAGGATTTGCGTGGTGGCCAAAAGCCTGGCTAAACTGTAATGACACTGGTAGTTACATATTACCTATGGAACTTGGAAATAAATATATTCTTCGCATGGTACCGTCGTGGACCACAAGGGTGAGCAGTTTATTAACTCACAGCAGAGCCGTGCAGCTCGCAGGTTGTCTGGCAAGGTTGTTGGCAAATGTCTCTCGGGTAATCTCAGGGGAGGAGAGGAATTACTGCATTATTAAACAATTCACAGGCTCTAAATTTCCTGAAGAAACTCTGAATTCGTTTGCGGGGAGTGGAGCCCTGCCTTTCAGACTCAGCCTGCGGTTTGACACCGGCGGCGGGGGGAAAGAGCTGCTCTTGTTGCTTTAAAGCTCTGCTTCCTACCCTGCTTTCCTTTGTTAAATATTGAATTGAGCAAATGGGAGTTGGAGCCCGTTAAGAGCGGGGTCGCAGTTGCTGTGGTTCGAGTTGGGTAGTTAAAGTTTAACGGCAAAGGCTCGGAAGATGTTCCTCTGGGAGGAAAAGTGATTTGCAAAGAGGGTTGAGGCACCTGCAGCTCGGGACAAATATAGTTGACAAAATCGTTACCTGCTGTAACTGGACAGGATTTGCTTGGGGTTTTTTTTATTCTCTTTTCTTCTCTCAGGTCCAGGCAGAAGCAGTAGCTCTGAGGAGCTTTCCTTCCCCAAGCAGAGTGTGAGATTCCCTCCAAAACTCTGGATTTTTGTGGCTGAGGGAAGTAGTGGCTTTTATTAATAAATTAAAAACTTGGTGAGAGGGCTTTCCGTAGCTCGAAACGCCGGTCTTTTGGAGATGATTTGAGCCAAGTTGCAGAGAGATTCCCCGATCAAACGTGACGTTCCTTTAACAGGGTGGTTATTGAGTTATCCAGCGTCGCGGGGAGATGGTGATTATCCGTGTGAATAATTGAAAGAGTTGGTTTTATGGCATATGCTGTGGGAGTTGGTCCTGTTTTAATGGAAAGGGGGATTTGTGAATAAATAACTGGCTGTCAAAAGCTGGGAGGGTTTAGCAGGTTGGGAAAGTCTTGCTGCTGCTTCAGGAGAGTTTTGGTTCAGGTGTTCTATGTTCGCAGAGGAACTTCCTGGAGTTGTACCCGGTGTGTTTGTACCCAATCGAGCACAAACCCCATTATTTATAGGCTGCATCTGCCCTGAAGTTATTTACTTTGCAATATGGAGCAACAGCAAGGGTGAAGACAAACTTTTCAGGCCGTGTTGAAAGCGAATATCAGGTTTTCATCTTTAAAAAAATAATCATAATGCAAATTGTGAGCGAACCCACCCGTTTTGTTGTTGGAATCGTGTGGCTGAAGCTGGCTGTGGTGCTTTCCTCGAGCTGCTGGTCAAGGGGGGGGACTGTTCAGTGGCTGGAAACAAAGGCTGCAGTGATACTGATATGGGAGGAGAGAGAATCAGATGATTTTTGTGGGGCTGGAAAGAAGTCTCAAAGCAAATCGCTTTGCTCCAACTTCTCCACTTCTCAAAAAGCTCGTGTGACCTTGTTTTGAATGAATATTTCTCTTCCAGGTGTTGTAAGCATCACTTAAACTTGCTTTGTGGGGAAAATGAGTCTCCTTCCCCTCACCCCCCCCTTTTTGGAAACAGATTTATGTCATCATTGTTTTTCTTCCACTTTCCTTGTCCTTTAGATGTTTTCCCTCCTGCTGCCCGAAAATGGGATGCACTTAGTGAATGTGAATATTCCTGGGGGAGAGCGTTTGTTGCAGGATGATGATGATGAATTCTGAGACTCTGTGTACTGAATGTTTCATTTGAATTTAAAAAAAAAAACAAACCAAAACGTGGCTCTGATTAGAAATTGTTGTCACTTCGATGTGACACATTATTGTCTCTTCTCAGTAGTTTTAAACTTCATTTTAAATGGAAGAAATTTGGGCCCGTGAGAGGAACGAGGCAGGTGCTGAGGAGGCTACTTGTAATAATAAAAAAATAAGAAATCTGCCATCTAAAAAGGAAATTGCATCCTGTGATTTGCTTCCCTGCTATCTGATT
Source organism: Calidris pugnax (assembly GCF_001431845.1). NCBI lineage: Eukaryota > Metazoa > Chordata > Aves > Charadriiformes > Scolopacidae > Calidris > Calidris pugnax. The sequence goes on along the minus strand of NW_015091123.1, from coordinate 189,587 downwards.
TTAGGTTCAGGGCTGGGTTTTTCAAATCCCAGAGATTGGCACAGAGTTTTCCATCTTTTTTTTTAAACTGTTAAATGAGCTGAGGGCGCTTGGCTCCAGGCTGGAAAAGTTCCCCGTTTGGAGTTTGTGTGTCTGTTGCAGGTTCAGGGGCTGTGCTGGGGCCTCCAGATGCACCGGGTGGGCAGAGGTGGTGGCTTTTATCTCAACAGAGTTGGGGAGGAAGCTCGGTAGAATAAAAAAAAACAAAACAAAACAAAAAAACCCATCGTATGAAAGCATGTTTGAGTGATGCTCTGGTGTCACGTCCACCTCGTGCTGGTTATCTCAACAGAGTTGGGGAGGAAGCTCGGTGGAATTAAAAAAAAAACAAAAAAACATCGTATAAAAGCGTGTTTGAGCGATGCTCTGGTGTCATGTCCACCTCGTGCTGGGCGTTTGCAGAAACAGGTCCCTCCGTGTTGAGCCAGCAGTGTGTGTGCCCAGGTGGCCAAGAAGGCCACCAGCATCCTGGCCTGTGTCAGGAACAGCGTGGGGAGTAGAGCCCGAGAGGTGATTGTCCCCCTGTACTGGGCACTGGTGAGGCCTCACCTTGAGTGCTGTGTCCAGTTTTGGGCCCCCTACCATAAAAAAGACATTGAGGGGCTGGAGCGGGTCCAGAGAAGGGTGACAAAGATGGTGAGGGGTCTGGAGAGTAAGTCTGATGAGGAGAGGCTGAGGGAGCTGGGGGTGTTCAGCCTGGAGAAGAGGAGGCTGAGGGGAGACCTTATTGCTCTCTCCAACTCCCTGAAAGGAGGGTGTAGAGAGATGGGGGTCGGTCTCTTTTCTCAAGTCACAGGCGACAGGACGAGAGGAAATGGCCTCAAGTTGCCCCAGGGGAGGTTCAGGCTGGATATTAGGAAAAATTTTGTCACTGAAAGGGTTCTCAGCCCTTGGAATGGGCTGCCCAGGGAGGGGGTTGAGGCCCCATCCCTGGAGGTGTTCAAAAGCCGGGTTGATGTAGTGCTGGGAGGTCTGGTTTAGTGATGATGCTCCTTGTTTGTTGTGTGGGTGTCTATTTTTGTCAGTCGGGTTGACGGTTGGACAAGATGATCTTTAAGGTCCTTTCCAACCTAGAAGATTCTGTGATTCTGTGTGAGGATGGACACAGGGATTTTCTCACTGGTGTTGGTGGCTCCTTTGTGCTGGGGGGGAACACACACAACTTGTTGTCTGGAGGCTATTTCCTACGGCAATTCCTTCCCCGTCCCTAATAGGACCCCAATATTTTTTGTTTCTGATGTGTTTGCTGTGTTCTAAACGACGTTGTTTTGGCTCAAATGCAAAATCTAATTTGGCTGTAGAGATGTATAACATTCAGCTCACTCCGGAGGAAACCCTGGAGACTGGCTGCGTGTTTCCCATTTGATATCTCAATAACCTTGCACTTGGTAAAAGAGTCACGCTGGAACCTGCTGCCCGACTCCAAATCGCTCAGAATACTACTTTTTCTTTTGTTTTAATTCAACCTTTTACCTTCCCCGTGTCATTGGACTGGTGGAAAGCTCTAATTAAAGACTTGGGTTTATCTCAGAACAGCCCAAGGGAGCACTTGGGACCTGGGGAGGGGGAAACGCTGCTTCGACTAAAAATAGAACTGGCCATATTTCTTTTGCAAATTAGGCTTTTTTTTTTTGGTTTTGTTTAAACTGTGCCGTTTGGCTGCTCAGCACCACAGTTGCAGAAGGTCTTCAGAGCTGGAAGGTGGAGGTGTAGAATCACAGATCCACATCTCAAGATTTCTCCAGCCAAACTTTGTCGTGGGGAAACAAACAAAAAAAAAAAAAGTGAAGGCTCTTTTTCAGCTCCGGGGACTCCACCACCAGGAGTTTTATTTCCAGTCCCCCAGCCGACATCTGGAGTGGACTTTAGAGGTCCCTTAGGTAGAAGGTAAGGTGTCCAGCTCCCATCTCCTGGCAGCAGACCCAGGTTCTCCTCCAGAGGATGATGTTTGGAAGAGGACAGATGGGAAAGGAGAACGTGGTGGCTTCGTTATGGGCCAAGAGAAGGGCTTGGGCTGAAATCCTGGACTTACTGAAGCCAGTGGGAAGATTTTGTTGATTAATTCAGTGAGCTGGAGCTACTGCTGTGTGTTTAAGTTAGAATTTTACCCATAATAGTTCACTTGAGGTCTCAAAACTTGTGTGTCACCGAGGGGGAAGGTGATGCTGAGTTTGGCATGAGCCAGGTGCCTGTTCCACCGGAGAGGAACACGTCGGGGCTGTGAGCCCTCTCCTGGGTGGCTGCTCTCCTCTCCCCGCTGTAGCCACCGAGCTGTGCTCCCTGGAGTAGCCAGGGCTAATACAATTAAGGAGGATTTGTTCGTTTTTAATCATTTTAAGAGAACACTGACTGCTCTGTAGCTCAAGAACTCTATTACTGTTAATAATGTCTTGTTGCCCTTGGTTTTGGGCAGCATGGTTGTGTTTTGTGACTTTATAGGGCTCAGGCCTACTAAAGCAAAGGTCGAAAAGTTGCATTTTTACTACTTAAAAAACGGCCAGCAAAAGTGTAATTTTTGTCTTCCTGCTTCTAAGCTGTGGTTTCAAGAAGGCATTTATCATTTGCGATACTTTTCCGCTGATACTGTTCTGTGGCTTAGATGTAAGAATCTGTTTTTTTTTTTTAAGAGTGACCAGTGTCATTTGTGTGTGGGGTCACTATTGTTTTTCTTGGCGTAATTAATACTTGTGCATCCTTGGCCTTTTGTGTGATGGTGATACTGGGAACCTCAGCTCTGATTTGCAAGAAGGGGTTTGTTATTTCTTTGCTCATCCAACTTTGGTACAGCTGGCTTTTTCTCGATAGTGGGTTTGCTGTCCTGGGAGAAAACCACCTGAAAATGTCTTTATTTTTTAGGTCAAGCTGGAAATTGTTACACACCCAAGTGTTAACACGATAAAGTGGATTTTTTTTCTTCACAGCCTTAAGTCAGAGCCCACTGATTGGGCAATTAGCGGGTGGTAGGTCCTTTTTGGCTCGTTTTGGGATCTCCCTGTTCTGATTGTGCAAGGAATCTGGGATTTAGACCTTCTTAGAGGGATGAGTTTTAATTAAATGTGTCTTTCAGGCTCTGTCACTCACTGAATCCACAGTTGGTGACGATGGTGGTGTTCTTGTTGGCTATTTCTCCTATTACTAGTTCTAAAAGGTACTGTTGGAAGGGAGTTGCTAACTCACCCAGAAAATATCACAGCAGAAGCTTGACATTTTTGCTTTTGTTTCTCATTAAGGACAAAATGTGAAGTTTATTCACGCTCCCTGCTAACTCCAGTAATGGTTTGCTGCTGGGCACCTCGTTGCCCTGGTGTGGTCGGGATAAAACATCAGCTTTATGCTCTGCTGCTCGACATCTTACTGGTGGCACACTCTGAATATTGGGTGATGTAAGATCTCCGTGATAAATGTGCTTTGATACTCTGAGCCTTCTCTTCCATCTCCCCTTGCCTCTTGTCCTGCTCTGGAAATCAGAAGTGATTTCCAGGCTGAAAAATGGGCTGCACTTCAGAAAAATAACACGCAAGAGTTGACTGCTGTGAACAAGGAGTATTTTTTAGCAGCTCTTTGACAATTTAAACAGGTTTTGGGTGCAGTTGGCCAGTGATTGTGCTGTGTGATGTGTTCTTTTCTTGTTTTTAGCTGCTCTGGGCTGTGTCTTTTGCAGTTTTGCCTGTGTTGCAGGTGGGCACAGGGCAGGAGAACCCTAGTGCCAGGCTGGGCATCGTGCCATGGTACCCAGGGCAGTGATGCTGGTTAAACCTTGTGGGGCTTACCTGGTACCAGCCTTGCATGTAAATCCACACCCAGCTTGAGAGCAAAAAAGAAGTTATGTTTTACAAGGGGAAAAACACATTTCAACTTTTAAAAGACTGCCTTCTCCCCTTTTCCCTTGTTTGAGATCATTCACACAGACTATATAGTGTAAGAGAACTTCTTTTTCCTCGCCTTCTCCCCTTTTCCCTTGTTTGAGATCAAACAGACTATGTAGTGTAAAAGAACTTCTTTTTCCTTGCAGCAGCTTGATAAAGTGCAATTGTGGGTTTCTAGCTGAACTTGTAAAATTTGGTTGTCCAGTTCTCCTTTTAACGTATTGTTTCAGTATTCGTGTATAATTTCTTAAGAACAACACAGGAACGAGAAAGTTCTCCTTTTAACGTATTGTTTCAGTATTTGTGTATAATTTCTTAAGAACAACACAAGAACGAGAGTCAAACAAGAAAGTATTTACAAGAATGAGCCAGGCAAATTGTGTCCTTACCTGCCTGTTCCAGGTGACTACTTTGCTGGCTTGCATAGTGTCTTCGTTTGATTTCTTGTAATAGGGAGCTGGATGAATTCTGTAAACCAAGATTTTATATTATTTTTTTTAAAATATTTTTTCTTGAACTCTGTGAAGATTTCTCTCCCACTTTGACAGTGGGAGAAAAGTCTGTCGTGTCTATCTTCAGTCCATCTACCTGATGTCCAACAAATCTGATCACCAATTAGGTAAAATCATCAGAAAGGTTCTTCTTAGTTGAGAAGAATCATTCAGTCCCCTCACCTTGTAGTGGGATTACCAGCAGACTAGGCGTTTTCTCATGTTGTAAAATCAGTTTATAAAAGAAATAGCCTCCATTTTTTTGCTATTTCAGGATCATCTTTAAGTCCTTTTCATCCCTTTTATCGCCAGTAAAATGAGCTTTGCATCTTTATACCCTGTGGACTCACAACTCTAGATATGCAAAGGATTTCTGTCTGTCCTGCGGTGGCACTTTCTGTAATGAAGGGTTCTTGAACGCGCCTTTTACGTGGCTTATTCCACAGCCCATCATTCTGCCTTAATTATTCTCCCTTTATTATATTCCTGTTGGACTGGGATGTTATTGCTGCATCGTGGAAGTGTTTTGGTTGAATTCCCATCTGAAAGCCCGGTGCCCTCGTGTTACCAGTTCAGAGTGTTTGTGAACACAGCGATTACAGGAGTTAGAGTCCAAGGACATTGTCCTGGAAAATACTTATCCTGTTGTTTCTCCTCTAGCACTTGATAATGTCCGTATCTGACACTAGTTTAACCAGTAAGTTGAAGGTGATTTGCAGAGCTTGGATTATTTTGCTGTTTCTGGATGGTGAGTTCGAGCACTCCTGGGATTATTTTGCTGTTTCTGGATGGTGAGTTTGAGCACTCCTGTAGTAGCTTTAGTATTTTATATGATTTCCAGAGGTTTCAGGGTCTTTGGGAGGCTTCTCCTTTCTCCTGAGCCATCACCTCAGAGCACAGCTTTGTGTCCCAAACAAATTCACATGCCCCACGCCTCCTGTGGCCCTGTCTGGTCAGGCTTGACTTTGAGTTGTTGGGGTTTTTTTGGTAGTTTATTCCTGTTTGGGTAAAACACTTCTTCCTCACAGTGCCTTGGTGTGTGGGATCGATTCTTGTACCTGAAGGTGGCTTCTTCTGCAAAGCTTGTGCCCTCAAAGTTGTCTGTTACCTCTGTTAGAGAAGATGAGACCCAGAAATCTGGAAGTCAGCTTGTTTCACTGTGGCTACCTTGCCCGGTAGTGCAATTGCCTGAATTTTTCTCCCTGGCCCATAAGACTCCTTCCCTTCTCTTCCATGTCCTGAATGTGGTGGGAAGAGGCAATGCTGAAGCTTTCTTTTTCCCTCCTCTGTCACCGAACATAAAGCAAGCAGGAGCATCTGTGTCCTGAGAAGCAATTTTCGTTCAGATAATATTGTAAATGAGCTGTTCTTCCTAGAGTTCAAAGGAAAAAAAAATAATATCACTTGGTTAAAACTCTCAGAAGAGGTGTGTTACTGGTTTTTGTGTGCTCCTCTGAAGTGGGGCCCTGCAGGGGTTATCCTGCTATCTAAACAAATCAAAACTAATCCCTCCCAACACTGACAGTGCTGTTTAGAGAAGAGCCTGGTTCTGTAGCTCCAGCTCCTGCTCCCATCGTGTGGTGACGGAGCTTCTGATCTGCCCTGACCTCCCCGGACCCACACGGGCAAAGAACTGTGGTGCCTGTTGCCCCACTTTGTAATTTTGAGCCACAGAACGGCCTGTCTCCTCCTAAAATGACCATCAAGGGTGTAAGAAGTGTTTTTCAAATTATGCAAAGTCCGATTCTGTTTGTTCTCTAGAACTTTATTCACTCCTAGAGATATCAGAATCGTAATGTTAATCCTAATAATGTGAAAATCACTGCTTTCACAGCGAGAATTGCAGTGACCTTGGTCCCAGCCTATGCCCTGGGGCAACTTGAGGCCATTTCCTCTTGTCCTGTCGCCTGTGACTTGAGAAAAGAGACCGACCCCCATCTCTCTACACCCTCCTTTCAGGGAGTTGGAGAGAGCAATAAGGTCTCCCCTCAGCCTCCTCTTCTCCAGGCTGAACACCCCCAGCTCCCTCAGCCTCTCCTCATCAGACTTATTCTCCAGACCCCTCACCAGCTTTGTCGCCCTTCTCTGGACCCGCTCCAGCCCCTCAATGTCTTTTTTATGGTAGGGGGCCCAAAACTGGACACAGTACTCGAGGTGAGGCCTCACCAGTGCCGAGTACAGGGGGACAATCACCTCTCGGGCCCTACTCCCCACGCTGTTCCTGACACAGGCCAGGATGCTGGTGGCCTTCTTGGCCACCTGGGCACACACACTGCTGGCTCATGTTCAGCCAAGTGTCCACCAACACCCCCAACATCCTTTCTCTCTGTGATGTGTTATCGACAGGTAGAAGAGATTTTGGGGAGGTTTGGCTCATCCAAACGATGGCAGATTTCCCGAGGCCGTGTATCCAACCCTGGTCCCGTGCGTGCGTTGTCCTCGTGGTTTCCTAATTTCCCGGTCGCTGCTCGTTAGGAAATGGCCAACCTTTGCCATCCAAAAAGCCCTCAAATATGTGAGGAACGTGCAGTTCTGCCAAAGAGAGGTTAGAAACGTGCGGTTGCTGAAGTGGGGTGTAGTAGCTGTGACATAGAAATAAAAAGGGGAAGAGAAACAGGAGTGACTCGTTCTCCCACTGTGGTAGGAAAGGTGTTGGTGCTGCTCCAGCCTCTCCTGTTTTATCCTCAGAACTGGAGGAGCACACACTTGCTGCAGTTTTCCAGGCCCATCGGGCTCTGTCCTGCTGAGTCCTCCCACAGGGAGAGAGGCCTTGCTTGGGGTAGAATTCAGTAATTTATCCATTCCTAGGTATTACATCCCCAGGGATCTCTCATTGCTACTTCAACAGCATCAGTGGGGATTGAATTCGGGAATGGCTGCCTGAAGTTTAGGAGAAATCTGTGATGGTGTAGAGGCAATTTCTTTAAAACATAATTTATTGTTCCAAAAACTAGCTAAATTCTAAAGATTTACTTATTTTTTTGGTAAATAAGTGGATTTTTTTTTCAACTTCAGCTTTCCTGAGGTACGGTTGCCATAGTTTACAGCCTTGTGCACCTTCCCAGTCTGCCCACTTTTTCCCTCCCTCCATCAATGATCTAGACCTTGTCAATTCTAGAAGCTGGGAGCCTTGGGCCATCATATCTCTTTTGTTGGATCTAGACCTTGTCAATTCTAGAAGCTGGGTGCCTTGGGCCATCATATCTCTGTTGTTTTTATTTTTCCTGTTTGTTCTGTAACAAACCTCCCCTTCTAATTGAATTATGGGTTCAGGTGAGTAATGCTGCGCTGAAGGTAACGACCGGCGCTGAAAGCAGAGATGATGCCCGTTTTCACTGCATCTGTTTCATGCTTTAAAAATGAATAGATAAAAGTCTGATGCGTTGTCAGACCTCTTTTTAATTTATTTCGTGCCTGTTGGTTTACACACAGGGGTTCTGCCAACATCTGGAAGGCCTGATGACACAGAAATATAGAGGTTTGTCTTGGAGATTTCAGCTCGATCTGTTCTTGGTGTCGTTGGCCTCCGAGGTGTAATTAGCTTCAGGACTGTTCACTTAAGACATGTCCCGTGTTAGAAAGCCAAACATTACATTATCTTTTCCCTCTTAACAGCTAAACAAATGGCTGTCCTTCTAGAGCTAAGCCTTGATAAAATTATGCACAAGTATTTGTTTGCACCCAACTAGAATATTGAAGAGTTTCTCGGCGGTTTCACCACCCGCTGAAGGGTATCGTGTTCCTCCTCTTTAAGCAATTTGGGACAGAAACTGCCCTGTGTAACATTCCAGGTTATTTATTGTCAGAACTGAGTTAGGGGAAGTGTTAGTGTGAATTTGATGTGTTTCTGTGGGGTGTGGAGTGGTTCTAAAGCGTTGAGTAGCCAAATGCCAGGGCAGGGCTGAATCCTGATGGCAGCCCTGTTCTGGCTGGGCTTGAAGACCATTCATCTTGGAGAAAGAAATGAGAGCTCTTTGTTGATTCCCCAAGAGATTCAGGGGGATGCCTGAAAACACGACGGCAATAAATGATGTGGAGACGTGCTGGAAGGGTGTAGGTTGGTTTGCTTTCTCCGTTATTAGGAGGGAAAATGGAAATGGGCAATTTGTTGTTCAGATTCTCTTAACAAATGAGGGTGATGAGCCATGAGACCTTGATTTTTTACAGTTACAAGTGCTTACGAGATGCACCTTCCAGGTCCTTGGCAGTTAATAGTTGCATCGCTGGGCTTAAAAGCTTTTTTATTTTTGGTTGAAATACCTGACATTCATCAAGTGACCTGAGGCATTCTCTGAGCTGTAGTCACTTAAAGCACCAGGGCCCCTTTGCTATGATGAATCCTCATTGCTCAGACGCGGTGTTTTGGAGCCCTGGCTGCATTCTGCATCATCTTCCTCTCTGTTTTGCTGTGAAATCAGCAAGAATTGAGGAAAGCCAGCTAATTTCTACAGCTTGGAAGAGCAGAAGGTGACACACGCTATGCAATCGATATTCCTTAGACGTAAAATGTTGGAAAGAAAGGGAAAATAGATGATGGTTTCTTGCCACCTCCTGGAAGGGTTCAAGGCTGGGTTGGAGGGGGCTTGGAGCAACCTGGGCTGGTGGGAGGTGTCCCTGCCCAGGGCAGGGGGGTTGGAATGAGATGATCTTTAAGGTCCCTTCTAATCCAAACCATTCTGTGATTGTGTCACATCCTGGAGGGCCACGGGTAGCTCTTCTGGAGCCTGTCACATGCTCCTGGTGAGGTAGGACATCAGCATCTCATCTCCTGCCCTGCAGTCGCCCGGTGCCTGCGAAGTCTGCCTTGGATTATAACATATGGGGGAATCAGGTTGGGGATATTAAAATGGATGAATGTGCTGGGGACAAAAATAACTGTATTAAACATGTTGCAGGATCCTCTGGCTCGGGGAGGCAGTAACCATAAGGCAGGAGGAAGGGAATGTCTTGGAAACAATGTGTGCCTTGGAGGATTTACAGCCATGCACATCCTTCAGGAGGAGAACCACCAGGCAGCAGGAAAGTTGGGATTGATCTCGTTAAGCCAAATGCTGGGGTTTAGATGTCTGAATCCGTGGGGTTCTTGCTGGCTGTGTGGGCTCCTGCTCAATTTCTTACTCTGCCATCTTGAAGGAGCCCGGCTCGGCGTGTGTTCCCTCCATTTTTCTGAAATGGGAACTGTCAGCGTGGCCAAGTCAAACTCTATTGAACTAAACCTGCCTGGAGCTTATTGCAGCCCTCGGATGTAAAAAGCGTTGCTTAAGCAACCGTGTAATATAGGATCAATTCTCCAGCCACCCCCCGGGGACTCCTTTTAGGTAGCTGTTACTTTTCCTTGTAGTATTTATCATTTTCAAGATGATCACACGTTGTTTATCTTCACCACGGGGAAAACGCCGAGACGTTGGCGAGTTTTATTTGTAGCTGGTAGGATAAATGAGATTGATTGATAGATTGGGGGGTTCTTTCTACATTTGGAGCTTCACGGCTGCTCTCGGTGGACAAACATCTGAGGCCAGGATCGTGCAAAGGGGGTGCTGTACGTGGAGGAAAACTCATTTCTTCATCACTGATGATGGTAACATCACTGAGACATCATCAGTGATGGATGTTATTAAAGAATATAAAGCAATAACGTGCTGCAAAGTTCATGTGAAGCTTGAGGGATTGGCAATTCCTGCCCAGGAATGAATAGAGCTTCGGTGGAAGGGCCCCCCAACTCTCCGTAGGACGTTTGATCTGCAACAAAACCTCCCTGGGAGCTTGTTGCCGTTGAGGAAATCATTTTGTTTTGCTAATCATTTGTCAAGTTCTCTAGTTTCTCATAAATATACTTTCCCTTGTTGTCAAACACTTCTACTGCTACAAACCCACGGTGCTGAGGTCACTGGTAGAGCCTGTTCCGTTGTCCTCAGCAGTGGAGGGCTGAACTGGATCAAAAATATAAAAATATTAGACTTTATTAGTTGTTTTTTTTTTCATAAGGACACAAATTTATTCAACTTCTGTCTGTTTGCCAAAAAAAAAAATAAATAGGCTTGTAGATAGCGACGTAATGAGACGTCATGTCTGGAAGCTGGATTTAGAACACTGAGATAGGATGATTTCCACTCAAAGGCATTAATTGCCACACTTTATTCGGGGGAAAAACACGGGTTTTGTTTGGGTCTTGGCTTTGGAGGGGGAAAAATGTGGGTGCACATAGAAATAAAAGCAAAGTGATCATCGTTTTGGGATTGAGAGGTGATTATGTGACAAATTCAGTAGCAATTTAGGCTTTTCAGTATGAATTTAAGCCCCAGACTCCTAACTGGGAGGCGACTGGTGTTTCAGGTTGTCATTTTGCCTTTGTAGTGGGATGTTTGAGAGAAATTAGACAACGTGGGGTCGGTGTTTTTAGTTGTTGCTGCATAAAGTGCTTTGGGTGTTAACAGCACGGGCGACTAGAAAAATCCTGGGATTTCAGTGCTGTGGTGTGGGGAGCAGATAAGAGGGATTTGGGGGGGCTGGGAGCCGGGGGGGGAGGTGGTGGCTGACACTTGGGACAATCTCCCGTGACTCAGCAATTCCCTTCCTAAAAAGCCACCCCGAATTCTGTCCCATTCCTGCAGTGTCCCCACGGCACCCTGACCCCTCATCAACACCTCCTTGGGTGCAAACAATCATTTTTTTCCATTCACAAAGAGTTCTTGGAGCTGTTTGATCTCGGAGGAGCCACACACAAGTTTTGCTTAGTTGTAATTGTATTTTTAGGGCTATTTTTCTTCTCGACTCACCGGCCACACACCTTTCCATCCCATCACACAGCCCATGAGTTCGACGGGATGGCAGAGTGTCTCCAAGCTTCAAATTCTCTGCTGTCTCATGCTTTAGTCCTTATCTGGGCCACGCAGAGCTCTTTGCCCGGCTTAATCGTCGTACTAGAGGGTAGGTTTTTTATCTTGGTGGAAGGAGTAGGCATTGCCCAGTCTCTGTAGGGAAAGAATCCCTACCTAATTGTAACCCCTGAACATATCTCCGTTTCAGAGCCGGGTGCCGGCCTGATTTCTACCCCCTCAGCAGATGCCCTCGTCGTGACAATATGAAAATGTGCTGAAAATTTAAGGTTGCAAACCTGAAATGCAGGATCAGGGCAGCTCAATCGTTCTCCTGAGATGTGACACATAGTCGAGTTGGGGCAGGAGAGGAGAAAAGGTATTTATTGGTGGGACAGCCCTAAAGATTACACTCAAAGGTTTTTCAGGAGAGAAATTTGATCAGATTACACCTTGTCATGAGTGTTTTTTCACATATTTGAGCACGTTAAATTAAAGAATAAAATAATCATTCGCAAACTTGAAACAATGGCTGAAAACTCCCAGGTTTGGGCATCACCTTTCTCTCTGATTTGTACTTCTCCTTGTGTCCTAAAATGCCCCCTCTGTGCATCTGGGGTTACTGTGAGGCAGAAATATTGAGTGAACTTTAAATTCAGGATTATGTGGACAAGGACACTCGGAACAGCTGACGCCGTGCAAGAAGAGACATGATATTAAAAATATGCATAAAAACCTGGTGTGGATGCTTGGCTTAATCTAACATGAATAGAGAACACTTTTATTCTCTATTGAGTTGCTGGATTCACACTCCTGCCTAACTTGAACTAGCTTTTCCATGTGTGGGTTATATTTTTTAAGAGGAAAATTGTGCTTTAATGACCACAGTGTCATTAATTGGGGCGTTGAGGGTGCCCTCGGGCAGCAGATGGGCTCTTCGCTTGGTGTCCTTGGCTTTTTTTTGGAGTTGTTTTCTTTGAGCCCCTGGAGGCTGCCTGTTTCCTCTGGCTCTGAGGGAGTTAAGTGAGTGTAATCTGGGGGAAGGCTGGCCCAGATCACGCACTGTGCACAAACAAGGGGGTTTTGTCACGACGAGTGTCGCACGAAAGGGGCCGTGGTTGTGGCCACCACGTCCCAAAGAGTCGCAGGGAATTAGCATTTCTCAGAGGCGGGAAGAAAACCCACCGTAGGGAAACCCCATTCCTCAGCTTCTCTAAGAATTAATGCAGGGGGGTGTAAAACTCTTAAACTTAGATATTTTTATCCAAAATTGTAAACTATGCTCGTTATCGGTTCGGTGTGGGACCATGGATCCAGAGGGGGCCACGGAGATGCTGGGAGGGGGCTGCTGAGAGAGTTGGGGGGTTCAGCCTGGGGAATAGAAGGCTCTGGGGAGACCTTAGAGCTCCTTCCAGTCCCTCAAGGGGCTCCAGGAAAGCTGGGGAGGGACTCTTGATGAAGGAGGGGAGCCCTAGGAGGAGAAGGAAGAGTTTTAAACCAAAAATTAGGAGATGGACCTGAGATTTTGGGAGGAAATTAATTCTTCCCCCTGAGGGTGGTGAGAGCCTGGCCCAGGTTGCCCCCCCAAGAAGCTGTGGCTGCCCCATCCCTGGAGGGGTTGAAGGGCAGGTTGGAGGGGGCTTGGAGCAACCTGGGCTGGTGGGAGGTGTCCCTGCCCATGGAAAGGGTTTGGAACGAGATGGTCTTTAAGGTCCCTCCCAACCCAAACCATCTGTGGGCTGTGATTTATCGCTGTCCCACTGGGGTGGTAGACCCAGCCTGAGCTACTTCCCAAGGATTCAGCCCATCGTACACATGTGGGACTGAAGGGTTGTGGTAACTTTTCAAATTGATAAATGGTCAGAAGGATTTTGGAGAAAAAAAATTGTTTTGTTACTGAGCTGAAGATGATAAACATAAACGGGCACCTTCCTGTATGTGGACTTTGCCAAATAACTGAAAGTGGATTTGTAATGAGAAACCCCAGGTGCTGACAAGTGCTTAACTGGAGCTCATATGGTTTGTAAGAGTTTATGGTTAATAATGGTTTATATTCATCCTAGGGTTTTGGGGATTTTTGGTGTAGAGCTGAAGTCCTTGGGCTTGGCCTTTCTCAAACACAAAACTTCAGTTTGGCACTTAGCGAAGTTCTCTGATCTCTCTTAACGAAGTGAATCTCTTGGGGCAACATTTTCCATGAGGCTTCAAAATAAAATAAATCAGAGCTCTGGAATATGGTACAGGGCATCACATACTTGTGTGTGCTTTTGGCGTGGACTCGCTGGGTTTGTGTGTAAGGAAGCATCCAGCTGTGTGCTGATGTGTGGGAATCCCTCTGCTGACCCCGTAACTCGGCTTTTGCATAACAATCTCTTCTCCAAAAAGAAATTGAACGGCTGATGCTGCCTTTTTTACACATGCAAAAGTCAAAAGTTACTGTATGCTTGTAATGATTTATCCCTGGCAACTTAAAATGTAACCCTAAAGCAGTTATTTCTAACACCTGCTTATTAATCCAGCAGTGAGAACCTGAGGGAATATTTATATCCATCTGTGAAGGCGCTTTTTAACTAGGACACCTTAAGATTTCACTGGGGGAAACCATCTGCCCGGATCTCAGTTTATGGCAAATATTTTCCAGTTGTTTGAGCA
>NW_015091123.1:111833-162826 GCF_001431845.1 Calidris pugnax | reverse complement strand
TCTCCCGTGACTCAGCAATTCCCTTCCTAAAAAGCCACCCCGAATTCTGTCCCATTCCTGCAGTGTCCCCACGGCACCCTGACCCCTCATCAACACCTCCTTGGGTGCAAACAATCATTTTTTTCCATTCACAAAGAGTTCTTGGAGCTGTTTGATCTCGGAGGAGCCACACACAAGTTTTGCTTAGTTGTAATTGTATTTTTAGGGCTATTTTTCTTCTCGACTCACCGGCCACACACCTTTCCATCCCCTAACACAGCCCATGAGTTCGACGGGATGGCAGAGTGTCTCCAAGCTTCAAATTCTCTGCTGTCTCATGCTTTAGTCCTTATCTGGGCCACGCAGAGCTCTTAATCGTTGTACTAGAGGGTATTTTTTTTATCTTGGTGGAAGGAGTAGGCATTGCCCAGTCTCTGTAGGGAAAGAATCCCTACCTAATTGTAACCCCTGAACATCTCTCCGTTTCAGAGCCGGGTGCCGGCCTGATTTCTACCCCCTCAGCAGATGCCCTCGTCGTGACAATATGAAAATGTGCTGAAAATTTAAGGTTGCAAACCTGAAATGCAGGATCAGGGCAGCTCAATCGTTCTCCTGAGATGTGACACATAGTCGAGTTGGGGCAGGAGAGGAGAAAAGGTATTTATTGGTGGGACAGCCCTAAAGATTACACTCAAAGGTTTTTCAGGAGAGAAATTGGGTCAGATTACACCTTGTCATGAGTGTTTTTTCGCATATTTGAGCACGTTAAATTAAAGAATAAAACAATCATTCGCAAACTTGAAATAATGGATGAAACCTCCCAGGTTTGGACATCACCTTTCTCTCTGATTTGTACTTCTCCTTGTGTCCTAAAATGCCCCCTCTGTGCATCTGGGGTTACTGTGAGGCAGAAATATTGAGTGAACTTTAAATTCAGGATTATGTGGACAAGGACACTCGGAACAGCTGACGCCGTGCAAGAAGAGACATGATATTAAAAATATGCATAAAAACCTGGTGTGGATGCTTGGCTTAATCTAACATGAATAGAGAACACTTTTATTCTCTATTGAGTTGCTGGATTCACACTCCTGCCTAACTTGAACTAGCTTTTCCATGTGTGGGTTATATTTTTTAAGAGGAAAATTGTGCTTTAATGACCACAGTGTCATTAATTGGGGCGTTGAGGGTGCCCTCGGGCAGCAGATGGGCTCTTCGCTTGGTGTCCTTGGCTTTTTTTTGGAGTTGTTTTCTTTGAGCCCCTGGAGGCTGCCTGTTTCCTCTGGCTCTGAGGGAGTTAAGTGAGTGTAATCTGGGGGAAGGCTGGCCCAGATCACGCACTGTGCACAAACAAGGGGGTTTTGTCACGACGAGTGTCGCACGAAAGGGGCCGTGGTTGTGGCCACCACGTCCCAAAGAGTCGCAGGGAATTAGCATTTCTCAGAGGCGGGAAGAAAACCCACCGTAGGGAAACCCCATTCCTCAGCTTCTCTAAGAATTAATGCAGGGGGGTGTAAAACTCTTAAACATAGATATTTTTATCCAAAATTGTAAACTATGCTCGTTATCGGTTCGGTGTGGGACCATGGATCCAGAGGGGGCCACGGAGATGCTGGGAGGGGGGGCTGAGAGAGTTGGGGGGTTCAGCCTGGGGAATAGAAGGCTCTGGGGAGACCTTAGAGCTCCTTCCAGTCCCTCAAGGGGCTCCAGGAAAGCTGGGGAGGGACTCTTGATGGAGGAGGGGAGCCCTAGGAGGAGAAGGAAGAGTTTTAAACCAAAAATTAGGAGATGGAGCTGAGATTTTGGGAGGAAATTAATTCTTCCTCCTGAGGGTGGTGAGAGCCTGGCCCAGGTTGCCCTGAGAAGCTGTGGCTGCCCCATCCCTGGAGGGGTTGAAGGGCAGGTTGGAGGGGGCTTGGAGCAACCTGGGCTGGTGGGAGGTGTCCCTGCCCATGGAAAGGGTTTGGAATGAGATGATCTTCAAGGTCCCTTCCAACCCAAACCATTCTGTGGGCTGTGATTTATCGCTGTCCCACCGGGGTGGTGGACTCAGCCTGAGCTACTTCCCAAGGATTTGGTCCATCGTACACATGTGGGACCAAAGGGTTGTGGTAACTTTTCAAATTGATAAATGGTCAGAAGGATTTTGGAGAAAAAAATGTTTTGTTCCTGAGCTGAAGATGATAAACATAAATTAAATGGTCAGAAGGATTTTGGAGAAAAAAAATTGTTTTGTTACTGAGCTGAAGATGATAAACATAAACGGGCACCTTCCTGTATGTGGACTTTGCCAAATAACTGAAAGTGGATTTGTAATGAGAAACCCCAGGTGCTGACAAGTGCTGAACTGGAGCTCATATGGTTTGTAAGAGTTTATGGTTAATAATGGTTTATATTCATCCTAGGGTTTTGGGGATTTTTGGTGTAGAGCTGAAGTCCTTGGGCTTGGCCTTTCTCAAACACAAAACTTCAGTTTGGCACTTAGCGAAGTTCTCTGATCTCTCTTAACGAAGTGAATCTCTTGGGGCAACATTTTCCAGGAGGCTTTAAAATAAAATAAATCAGAGCTCTGGAATATGGTACAGGGCATCACATACTTGTGTGTGCTTTTGGCGTGGACTCGCTGGGTTTGTGTGTAAGGAAGCATCCAGCTGTGTGCTGATGTGTGGGAATCCCTCTGCTGACCCCGTAACTCGGCTTTTGCATAACAATCTCTTCTCCAAAAAGAAATTGAACGGCTGATGCTGCCTTTTTTACACATGCAAAAGTCAAAAGTTACTGTATGCTTGTAATGATTTATCCCTGGCAACTTAAAATGTAACCCTAAAGCAGTTATTTCTAACACCTGCTTATTAATCCAGCAGTGAGAACCTGAGGGAATATTTATATCCATCTGTGAAGGCGCTTTTTAACTAGGACACCTTAAGATTTCACTGGGGGAAACCATCTGCCCGGATCTCAGTTTATGGCAAATATTTTCCAGTTGTTTGAGCACACAGAATCTGCCTGGTGGTTTTATTTCCCTTCGAACGTGTTCGCTGAGACTCTGCTCAAAGGCATCCATCCCCTCCTGCCTTTCCTCTCTTCTGCTTTAGGTATTTTTGGCGTGTGTCCTCTAAAAGATTTACCCTGAGATCCTTCCAGCATCCTGGGATGCTGAAGTCTGTTACGGTGGCCTGTAAAGAGAATATAAAGCAAGTTGGGGAGGGGGGGTTGGATTTGACACTGTGTGACATAAAAATAAGGTGTGAGAAACATAAAAACTAGGTGTGAGAATGTTGTTGGCCTAACTTGAACTAGCTTTTCCATGTGTGGGTTATATTTTTTAAGAGGAAAATTGTGCTTTAATGACCACAGTGTCATTAATTGGGGCGTTGAGGGTGCCCTCGGGCAGCAGATGGGCTCTTCGCTTGGTGTCCTTGGCTTTTTTTTGGAGTTGTTTTCTTTGAGCCCCTGGAGGCTGCCTGTTTCCTCTGGCTCTGAGGGAGTTAAGTGAGTGTAATCTGGGGGAAGGCTGGCCCGGATCACGCACTGTGCACAAACAAGGGGGTTTTGTCACGACGAGTGTCGCACGAAAGGGGCCGTGGTTGTGGCCACCACGTCCCAAAGAGTCGCAGGGAATTAGCATTTCTCAGAGGCGGGAAGAAAACCCACCGTAGGGAAACCCCATTCCTCAGCTTCTCTAAGAATTAATGCAGGGGGGTGTAAAACTCTTAAACATAGATATTTTTATCCAAAATTGTAAACTATGCTCGTTATCGGTTCGGTGTGGGACCATGGATCCAGAGGGGGCCACGGAGATGCTGGGAGGGGGGGCTGAGAGAGTTGGGGGGTTCAGCCTGGGGAATAGAAGGCTCTGGGGAGACCTTAGAGCTCCTTCCAGTCCCTCAAGGGGCTCCAGGAAAGCTGGGGAGGGACTCTTGATGGAGGAGGGGAGCCCTAGGAGGAGAAGGAAGAGTTTTAAACCAAAAATTAGGAGATGGAGCTGAGATTTTGGGAGGAAATTAATTCTTCCTCCTGAGGGTGGTGAGAGCCTGGCCCAGGTTGCCCTGAGAAGCTGTGGCTGCCCCATCCCTGGAGGGGTTGAAGGGCAGGTTGGAGGGGGCTTGGAGCAACCTGGGCTGGTGGGAGGTGTCCCTGCCCATGGAAAGGGTTTGGAATGAGATGATCTTCAAGGTCCCTTCCAACCCAAACCATTCTGTGGGCTGTGATTTATCGCTGTCCCACCGGGGTGGTGGACTCAGCCTGAGCTACTTCCCAAGGATTTGGTCCATCGTACACATGTGGGACCAAAGGGTTGTGGTAACTTTTCAAATTGATAAATGGTCAGAAGGATTTTGGAGAAAAAAATGTTTTGTTCCTGAGCTGAAGATGATAAACATAAATGGGCACCTTCCTGTATGTGGACTTTGCCAAATAACTGAAAGTGGATTTGTAATGAGAAACCCCAGGTGCTGACAAGTGCTGAACTGGAGCTCATATGGTTTGTAAGAGTTTATGGTTAATAATGGTTTATATTCATCCTAGGGTTTTGGGGATTTTTGGTGTAGAGCTGAAGTCCTTGGGTTTGGCCTTTCTCAAACACAAAACTTCAGTTTGGCACTTAGCGAAGTTCTCTGATCTCTCTTAACGAAGTGAATCTCTTGGGGCAACATTTTCCAGGAGGCTTTAAAATAAAATAAATCAGAGCTCTGGAATATGGTACAGGGCATCACATACTTGTGTGTGCTTTTGGCGTGGACTCGCTGGGTTTGTGTGTAAGGAAGCATCCAGCTGTGTGCTGATGTGTGGGAATCCCTCTGCTGACCCCGTAACTCGGCTTTTGCATAACAATCTCTTCTCCAAAAAGAAATTGAACGGCTGATGCTGCCTTTTTTACACATGCAAAAGTCAAAAGTTACTGTATGCTTGTAATGATTTATCCCTGGCAACTTAAAATGTAACCCTAAAGCAGTTATTTCTAACACCTGCTTATTAATCCAGCAGTGAGAACCTGAGGGAATATTTATATCCATCTGTGAAGGCGCTTTTTAACTAGGACACCTTAAGATTTCACTGGGGGAAACCATCTGCCCGGATCTCAGTTTATGGCAAATATTTTCCAGTTGTTTGAGCACACAGAATCTGCCTGGTGGTTTTATTTCCCTTCGAACGCGTTCGCTAAGACTCTGCTCAAAGGCATCCATCCCCTCCTGCCTTTCCTCTCTTCTGCTTTAGGTATTTTTGGCGTGTGTCCTCTAGAAGATTTACCCTGAGATCCTTCCAGCATCCTGGGATGCTGAAGTCTGTTACGGTGGCCTGTAAAGAGAATATAAAGCAAGTTGGGGAGGGGGGGTTGGATTTGACACTGTGTGACATAAAAATAAGGTGTGAGAAACATAAAAACTAGGTGTGAGAATGTTGTTGGGTTTGGTTTTTTTTTGTAATGATTTATCCCTGGCAACTTAAAATGTAACCCTAAAGCAGTTATTTCTAACACCTGCTTATTAATCCAGCAGTGAGAACCTGAGGGAATATTTATATCCATCTGTGAAGGCGCTTTTTAACTAGGACACCTTAAGATTTCACTGGGGGAAACCATCTGCCCGGATCTCAGTTTATGGCAAATATTTTCCAGTTGTTTGAGCACACAGAATCTGCCTGGTGGTTTTATTTCCCTTCGAACGCGTTCGCTAAGACTCTGCTCAAAGGCATCCATCCCCTCCTGCCTTTCCTCTCTTCTGCTTTAGGTATTTTTGGCGTGTGGCCTCTAGAAGATTTACCCTGAGATCCTTCCAGCATCCTGGGATGCTGAAGTCTGTTACGGTGGCCTGTAAAGAGAATATAAAGCAAGTTGGGGAGGGGGGGTTGGATTTGACACTGTGTGACATAAAAATAAGGTGTGAGAAACATAAAAACTAGGTGTGAGAATGTTGTTGTTTTTTTTTTTTTTCCACTATTTAAAATGGGCAGGTTGGGATTGTCACCTGAAGAGGTTTTCCAGACCTCCTGGGCCACGCGGTGCTGGGTGGGCGCTGAGCCTGGGAGTGGGGTTTAGGTTAAAAAAAGGTGAAAGTGGGGAGGCACAGGGGTCGGGGTGCTTTATCAGGTGTAAGAGGTAGCTGTGAAATTTCTGTAGGGGTGATTTAGTAGGATAAATGTATTTAGTTGCTGGAAGAAGGTGCTTTGAGGTGAGTGTTTTCCTTCCTTTGCACAAACAACGGTGAAGTTGTAGAGAATCATGGAATCGTCCAGGTTGGAAGGGACCTTTCAGATCATCGAGTCCAACCATCAACCCAACACTGACAAACCCACCCCTCAGCACCACGTTTACCTGTCATTTAAATCCCTCCAGGGATGGCAACTCCACCACTGCCTTGGGCAGCCTGTTCCAAGGCTTAATAAACCTTTCAGTGTAAAAATTGTTCCTAATATCCATCCTCAACCTCCCCTGGTGCAACTTGAGTCCCTTTCCTCTTGTCCTATGTATGCGTACGTACAACCTGGGTTAAAATGCTGCATTATTAAACTGTAAAACCTCTTTATATATATTTTTTTTTCCTCCTGACTGATGTGTTTTCCTGTATTTCAGAGCCTAGCCCAGCTAGAGAACCTGTGCAAGCAGCTGTATGAGACCACAGACACCGCCACACGGCTCCAGGCAGAAAAAGCCTTGGTTGAATTCACCAACAGTCCGGACTGCCTGAGCAAGTGCCAGCTTCTTCTAGAAAGAGGGAGTGTATGTAAAAAAACAATATCATCCTCCCCGATGGATTTTGGGTATTTTGAGGCATCGATAAGGGAAATAGCCCCAAGGTCTGGTATGCGGTGTTGACATTGCACACCCAGTCTGTAGCTCCATTTGTGGGCAAACTCTGCCAAAAAAAGCACTCCCTCCGATGGCTAATTATGCTGCTGCAGTGGCTACTACAAAGGGTTGTCAAATCTCACGTTTTGTGGGCCCTGCTGCACTCTTTGCAGCTTTAAATGGAAATATTTCTTATGGCAGTGGGATTTCCCAGGCTGTGGGAACTGCTTGCCTGCTCTAGAGGTTTTTTTGGGAGAAAAACGGTGCGTGCACCGAGGTTCCTGTGGGATCAAACCAGCCCTGTTTCTTCTGGAATGTTTCCTTGGAAAATTGCCCCTGCTATAGTGCTGTCTTAATAATCCAGCAGTTTGAAAGAGGGGAAAATTAGATCATGTGCTTCAGAATTAGCGGTACAAAAAGGATGTAAAATATGCCAGCGGCAAATCCTGCCTGACTCCTTTAGCTTTCTTCTTTTTTTTTAAGTGGCCATTTGTTGCCTGACTCCTTTAGCTTTCTTCTTTTTTTTAAGTGGCCATTTGTTTTTTTGCTTTGTATCAGCACAAATAATGTTAAAAAGGGCTTTGCCACATGATCTTGCAAGGTTTGATTTTTGGCAGAGCGTGCATTCAGCTTTCCTTTCTATCAGATTGGAGCCTTGTTCCCAAAAATAAGAAACACGAAACAGCCTGTTTGTAAAGAGTGGGAGGAGGAGGTAAAGGGAGAGGGAGAAAATGACACTAAACAGGCTCTTAGCAAACTCACACAAAGCAAATTATTGGAACTTTCTGTCTCTTAGCAAACTCACACAAAGCAAATTATTTAACTTTGTGCTAAATTTGAAGTCCGGTGAATTTAAACCAGTGGATTTGAAGCTCTTCTGATGAGAACTAGGAACTTGTTTAACTGAGGGACAAATAATCATATTTTTTTTTAAGGAACGTTCCTAAAACCCAGTTTCATTCTGGGTGTCTGATCCGTTCCGGAGGGGTTCAGTCTGGGATCTGCCTCACTTTATACCTGGGAATGTTGGAATAAATAGCTTTCCTGCATCTTGGATCCTCAGCTTCCTACAGTACTGTCTGTTACAGAAATTAGCGTGCAAAATGCTTGTCATTTCCCTGGCTGTAATTTCTGGAATTGGGTGGAATCGGGGGTTTTAGGTGGTTTTATGCCATCATTTGTGTCCTTGAATTAGAGCATGGTTCAGTGGGCTGTGGGCTGTTCTGTAAGAAATAAATTTGAACCTGTATCTAGTAATAAAGTGGAAGTTGTAAGTGCTTCTTAATGTGTGGTAACGTATACTGCTGTGGCTCAGGGGGCTAACTGGGATTTTCAGGCATGGCTTTTTAGGTAACTTCCTGCAGTTTGACTATTTTTGCAGTTTTACTCCCGCCTTCAGCGGCGGTTCTGTTTTCTCCCACTCTTTAAAAGCTTTTCCTTACTTGAAGAAAGCATTTTAAGAAAGAATCTGGTTTACTTTAGTGTCTCTAAAACCGTGGAATAAATGCTATGTAGAGTATTTAGACTTACCAATTAAATTAATGCTTTAAATTCACATTTCCAGGCAGCAATTAGCTGAAAATCCAGTGTTGCTGCCTGATCTTCCATGGCGTGTGGTAAACTTCTTGTGTTTTGGTGTTTTTGGTTTTTTTTTCTTACAGTCATCCTACTCCCAGTTATTGGCAGCTACATGCCTTACGAAACTCGTGTCACGCACAAACAACCCTCTCCCGTTGGAACAGCGAATAGATATCCGTAAGTACAAGGCTTTTAATTTTTCCACCCAAATTTAGTGGAGATTTACCCCCAGGTGGGAGGTTTGAATTCAAGGCTGAATATTCAGACTTTTTTTTCAGATGGAAGGGAGCGACGACTCTGTGGTCTTGTGAATAACAAGTAATAATTAGGTTTTTTTGATTATAAAATACACAAGGTGCTTGCCTTTTTTGAGGACAGGCTTTCAAAACCTTCAAAATCCTTTATGGCTCTCCGAAATACCATTTAGAATATCTCCTAAGGGAGCAATCAGCCTGTCCTAGGGCTCTTTCCTGGAGAGTGGCTGATACTTCCTTTCCTCGGAGGAAAGAGTCTGGATGCCATTCACTCCACTTTCTTTTTTACAAATGATCTGGTGGATGATCATCCCCGAGGAAAGGTCTTGAAATATTTTGAGTTTTCTTGTTATTTATGTGTTCTGACAGAGGATTGGACTTAATCTGATAACACAAAACCAGTTAGGTGTGTGGGGAGGATCTCCATCCTGTCCCTAACCACTTTCCACACCTTTAGTACTTTAAAGGTGCAAGTAAAAGGTCAACGTTTGTCTCTATCTGATGATTTCTGTTAAAAAGCTTTCAAAAAGGTGCTTTTTCCTGTCGGTGTTACCACCTTGGCTGCATCTACCAGGATTTTGTCTACAGATAATGCTGCTTCTCTGTGTTTCAGGGAACTATGTGCTCAACTACCTTGCCACTAGGCCAAAGCTGGCGACGTTTGTCACGCAAGCGCTGATCCAGTTGTACGCCAGGATCACAAAGTTGGGCTGGTTTGACTGTCAGAAGGATGAATATGTCTTCAGGAACGTGATCACAGACGTCACGAGGTTTTTACAGGTCAGATTTTTTTGGATCGGATGGATACTCACCTTGTGGGGTTTGAAAGTCCACGATTTTTCAGTTATTTTTTGCACTTTAGTGACATCTCTCCGGTCTTTCAGCTGTACGTTTGTTGATTCAATAGATGGCTCCCAAGGTTAAGCAGCTGGCAACAGGTCAGTTTTTACAATTTAAAGTTTTGAAACTGCCAAAACTCTACCAAATGGTAAGAAAAGTCTCTTGAGTGTTCCAGTTGCATGATTCTTCTTTCAGGCTTTAATACCCCGGTGCTGATTAGTGCAAAGTGGTGAAACGCGTGGGTTTATTGTCTACGAGGGAAATATGTGCTTGACTTGCTTTCCTTGGCTGCAAGGGTGATATATCCATGGAAATCATTTGATCTTTAGCTGAGTTATCATAACAAAATGTACCTTAAAGCTACTCCGTTCCACAAATGTTATTGTTAACAATTTTCTTTGGAAGTCCTGCCTGTTGTTTCATAAATATACCTGCTGTCACCACGGTGTAGGGTTTCATTCTGACCCAAAAGTCTGTGTAGGTAGAAGGCTGCATTTTTATCAACTGTCTCCAAACTGAAACTTCCTCCCGTTGAGATCAGTGAATCCTGAACACTGATTTATTTCCTCCAAAATTTGTCCCAAAATCAGAAGTTGGTGGAAGACTATAAAAGAGGTCAAAATGACCAGAAATTCTTCCCCGTGTGGAAAAGGAGATGTAACGCATACAAGGCTTTAATTCTGGAGTGGTGGAGTGTGGGCATTCAGAAAATAGCCTTAACTACTATTATTTTAGGCATTTACAGATGTCTGAAGTGAAGTAGGATCTAGAAGATGTTAAATAATTTAAAGATCATGTTCCTTTCTGGGCAATAACTATATTCTAAATAGTTTTTAGTTGCTTTTAGCTGAAATTATCGGAGCTGGATGCCTCAATCTCCCGGCTCATGACATGGGGAGTGTGGGCTTTTTTAATCAGGAACCTAATTAAGTGTCTTCTTGTTGTGTTCAGCTCGATATGGTCTGTTCCCTTTATTTCAAGTTACCTGTTCTGGCTGCTAAAGTGTAGAAGAGGCTTCACTTTCTTAAAGACCATGGGTCCAGAGAGGTTTTCCAGTGGCTTCTGTCTAGATATTGTCATGTAAATATTGAGATTATCATGAAGAGGTGGCTCCAGTAAAGAAGCAGCCACGATCCTGAGCCTAAATATGCCCGAATTTCTCTGTTGCAGATGAGTTCAGTCTTTGAAGCTGGAGATCAGGGCAATTTGTCCAGCAGGTTGCTAACCCAGGTGGAGCTAGGAAAGGAAACATCATTTATCAGTTACAGAACAGAAACTGGGGCAAAGGGAACAATACAGGTTGTTTCTCTTCAATGGTTTGATAAATGGATTCCCCTTTGTAGTGAAGAGGTGTCTGTAACAGCCTCATTTCACAATTGGCCCCTTGTTGGGAGCCTCGAGTGCAGCCCCAGGCTGGGCAGACTGGGAAGAATGGGATCCCTTCATGGGGAGATGGGCTGCCCTGCTTGGCAGGAGGTCTCTAGTTTTAAAAGAGGACGTGGGGGGGAGGAGGAAAGAAAGTTTATTTCCCAAAGTTTTTTTCATCTGGCAACTTTTAAGACTCATTCTGATGTTGCAGAGATTTCCTCTGGCTTTACCTTTACACGCGCAGCCTCTGTTAAAATTAAACACACTGATTTAAAAAAAATAAAAAAGAAAAAGAAAATCGAAATAAATCTTTCCAGAGTTGATGCTTAACACAAAAAAGTTGATTAATATTCAATAAAGTCATTCATTTATTCAGTGAAAGGAACCTGTTTTTATTAATTCGTGTTATACAACTCTTTAGAACTCTTTGCCTTATAAACAATTTTAAAAGGTGAATTTTAAATTCTTTGCTTGGTATTTCTCATGGGCTTTTTTCTGGCTTCAATACTACGAAGGTAACTCATTTCCAGGCAAAAATGTCTAGAAATCTTCTGAGCAGATTATGGGGAAGCTCAAGGAGAGCATCCTGGCACCGCTAATGGCTCTCCCTGTCCCCTCTCCTCCCTCAGGACAGTGTAGAGCACTGCATCATAGGAGTGACAATCCTCTCCCAACTAACGAATGAAATTAATCAAGTAAGTGCTTCAGCCTTCCTCAGTGAAGTAAGTGTCCAATTTTCTCATTCATATTGTGTCCTGCCGTGTGTCTGTGCGTTGTTTTGGGGGGTTTTGTTGGGCTCTTTTTTGGTGTGCGGTGGGGCTTTTTCTGCTTTATTTGCTTTATTTTTGGTTATTTTTACACAGTCATGTAGTTTTGTGGTAAGAAAACCTCCCGTCCCGAGGAATTGTTTTGTTTTCACTGGCATTTTCCATCTTCTCTCATATTTAATGTAATCTTTGGAGATGAGAAAGGGAAGAGGACAAAGCCCCCAGAGTGGGGACATCCCTGTCACCTCCTGGTGTCCGTTATTCCAGCTCACAGCCTTCTTGTGCCAAGAAGTGAAGGGAACCCACCCCTTATTGACCAGGGAGATGAAATAAAGAGGATTTCTCAAATTGCACACATCTTGAAAGGGTTCTTTTCATTCAGTCCTAAATCTCATAGCGTTCCCAGCAGGTAATTCTCAAATTCTTGCCTGTTCATCGGGACTGAGCGTGAGGTGTTGACACAAAAGCCTTTCCAGGTTGGTTAGTTCCATGGTTTATAGAGCCCTCTAATGTTTTGCTGCCTCTTGGTGTTTGTGTTGAAAGCTGGAATAAATGGCTTTACTTGGTGCTATCAAATTTACATCCTTTCCCTCATCAGTCAGATTTGCTGTAGCACCCTTGGTGGCTACCACTGTCTTAAGACAGCGTGAGGGTTGCCAATATTTCTAATTTTGCTAACAGGACCAGGTGTAGCTAAGGTTTTTTTGATTTTAATATCTTATTAAAGAAATTATCCTTTCATTTTTGCTGATATATTGACTAATCCAGGCGTTGGACCACAGAGATCCTCTAGTGGGACTTAAAGGGTGGTGACAAATTGTTTTCAGAACTGGAAAGGGAGGGGAAGGTGTTGCCCTGGCCAGGGCAAAGCACCCGTTTCTTCAGCTGGATTTTATAAAGTTCAGCTCTTCTGCACTTCTTCAGCCCAGTGCTGTGATCTGAATGGTTTCTGCATCCATTTTTACCCCCAAATTTGCTTTAATTCTTCAAGCCTGGTCTGATGAGTAAATCCTAGTGTGTAGCTCCCCTCCTAAATCTTAAATCACTGTTACTGTTTCCTTGCCCAGATTTTAGTACAATCCTGAGTCCATCACCACAGAGGGTCGGTCCTTCACTTCCTTGCATCAAGAATGAGAGTGAATCTAGAAATTGGCTAGAAAATCTAGAAATTAGTGTGTGTCTTGGCATCTTTGTGTGGGGCTACGGCTTCTGCTTGGGGGAGAATGGGCAGCACAGACATTGTCACCCGTCCCGGTGCCAGTGTGGGGCTACGGCTTCTGCTTGGGGGAGAACGGGCAGCACAGACACTGTCACCCGTCCCGGTGCCAGAGGCTCTACAGGTTCATATTAAAATAAGTGACAAAGTTAAACACTTTAATGAAAAAAAATCTGTGACAAAGTTAAACACTTTAATGAAAAAAATCTCTGCCCCTACAGAGGAATAACCCCCTGCACCAGGACAGGTTGGGGGTGACCTGCTGGAGAGCAGCTCTGAGGAGAAAGAGCTGGAAGTCTTGGGGGACAACAGGATGCCCATGGGCCAGCAATGGGCCCTGGTGGCCAAGAAGGCCAAGGGCATCCTGGGGGGCATGAGGAAGAGTGTGAGCAGCAGGGGGAGGGAGGTCATCCTGCCCCTCTGCTCTGCCCTGGGGAGGCCCCAGCTGGAGCACTGGGACCAGTTCTGGGCTCCCCAGTTCCACAAGGACAGGGAACTGCTGGAGAGGGGACAGCAGAGGGCTACAAAGAGGATGAGGGACCTGGAGCATCTCCCATACGAGGCAAGGCTGAGGGACTTGGGGCTTTTGAGTGTGGAGAAGAGAAGGCTGAGGGGGGATCTGATCAACCCCTCTAAATACTGAAAGGGTGGGTGTCAGGAGGATGGGGCTGGTCTTTTTTCAGGACAAGGAGGACAAGAGGGAACGGGCACAAACCTGAATGTAAGAAGTTCCACCTAAAGATGAGGAGGAACTTCTTTGCTGTGAGGGTGGCAGAGCCCTGGCAGAGGCTGCCCAGGGAGGTGGGGGGGTCGCCTCTGGAGACATTCAAACCCCCCCTGGACACGTTCCTGTGGGACCTGCTCTGGCAGGGGGTTGGACTGGGTGATCTCCAGAGGTCCCTTCCAACCCCATATCTGTGATTCTCTGCTTAATTGCAAAATAATCAATCTGCCAACGTTCCTGCTCATCAGAGCAGGGTCATATGTATGGATATATCAAAAACCCCTTCTGGGGCTTCTCTTCAGGCTTTCTTTCATAACTATTTAAACTTCCAACTACATTGTGTGAGAGCTGAATTTTCTTGAGCTCTGTTTACTAAAGCTTTTGTTCCAAAAGCTCGCAGTATAAATAAAATAGAGTGCTAGTAACTGGCTAAAAGTATCAGTTTTCGTCCTGCACAGACTTGCCCGGAGGTCCCAAGTGTCTGCTCTATTGTAGGAGTTCACTCATTCAAGTGGAGAAAAAGGAAATGCTCCTTTGCCACAAGCCTTAAAATACATGAGATTTGTAATAACCACGGAAAGAGTAAATAATGCTCATTTTCTTAAAGACCCTGAAATCTAATAGCGTGAGCTGAGGAAGGGGAATTCATTCATTAGACAAATGTAGGTCCAGTTCTCATCTGCCACCAGCTGCTGGGTAATGCAGGGTTTCTCTTTCTCACCTATAATATGAGAAATAAAGAGAATTTGCATCCTCTGTAGGAGGTTAATACCCTGAAGTGATGTCTGTGCTGGTCAGAGCTGTACTGATTCCTGTGGTACTGGATGAGATGTGTGCAAATTAAATATATAATACCGTGTATAATAACAAAAGAATCAAGGAAACAGAGATTGAAATCGTGCCTCTGCCGTGAGGCTCTGTTTTGGATGCACTGTGATTACCAGCTGCCCATCAGGGAACTTATACTGGGCAATTTTTATCATTTTATATCATTTTTATCAATGATATAGACAGGGAGATTAAAGGCACCATCAGCAAGTTTGCGGATGATACCAAGCTGTGTGGTGGTGTTGATACACCAGAGGGATGGGATGTCATCCAAAAGGACCTGGCCAGGCTGGAGAGGTGGGCCCAGGTGAACCTCATGAGGTTCAACAAGAGCAAATGCAAGGTTCTGCACCTGGGCTGGAACAATCCTCACCACCAATACAAACTGGGGGGTGAGGGATTGGAAAGCAGCCCTGAGGAAAGGGACTTGGGGGTGCTGGTGGAGGAGAAGCTGGACATGAGCAGGCAGTGGGCACTCACAGCTCAGAAGGCCAATCCCATCCTGGGCTGCATCAGAAGATGCGTTGCCAGCAGGTCCAGAGAGGGGATTCTGCCACTTTGCTCTGCTCTGGTGAGACCTCACCTGGAGTCTTGTGTGCAGGTCTGGAGCCCTCAATAGAAGAAGGACATGGACCTGATGGAGAGGGTCCAGAGGAGGGCCACGAGGATGATCAGGGGGATGGAGCACCTCTGCTACGAGGACAGGCTGAGGGAGCTGGGGTTGTTCAGCCTGGAGAAGAGGAGGCTCCGGGGAGACCTAATAGCAGCCTTCCAGTACCTGAGGGGGGCCTACAGGAAGGCTGGGGAGAGCCTGTTTAGAAAGGCCTGCAGTGACAGGACGAGGGGCAATGGCTTCAAGCTGGAGGGGAACAGATTTAGACTGGAGATGAGGAGAGGGTTCTTCACTGTGAGGGTGGTGGAGCACTGGAACAGGTTGCCCAGGGAGGTGGTTGAGGCCCCTTCCCTGGAGATATTCAAGGAGAGGCTCAACGAGGCCCTGGGCAACCTGGTCTAGTTGGGGGTGTCCCTGCTGACTGCGGGGGGGTCGGACTAGATGGCCTTTGGAGGTCCCTTCTGGCCTGGACAACTCTATGATTCTATGAAGTGGAGTTTTGCTGGTCAGTGTTCAAATAAATGGCCAAGATGTGAAGTATCACTTCATTTTTCTCCCCTTCTTAGAAAGGACTCTCTAAAGTGGCCTAACCCTCTCTGCCCTTCACTTCTCCCATGCTAGAATACGTTGATTTAATCAATCAGAGACTTTATTATCCAGTATAAAGCCATATGTGTGTATTTTACCTCTTAGATCAGTTTTATTCTGATTGGGTGAGAGGTCCAGAACCGGAGTTTATAATGGATACAGCGAAGTTCAAACCTGCTGTCACTGGTTAACTCTCCTTCTAGTTTTCTTCTCATCTGTGCAGGTTCAGGAGGGGAATTAGAATTGCTAGTAGTTGGCCATGTGTCTGCCCAGCGGCTTCAGGTAGGATTTAACTCCTTAGGGAGTTGGGAGCACTTTAGAAAGCCACCTTCAAGCATCTAAAACAACTTTAAGTGCTGTCAAAAATACTGCTGGTCCTGCTTTGGGAGAGATTTAAATGAAATTGGGAGGAAACCCTTCTTTCTGGCAGGGGTGAAACACAGCGGTGGAAGTGTTGTAGGTGGAAAGTCCTGCCGTCAGCCAAAAATAGGATTTTATCCATGGAAAAATCCCCCCCTCTGGACGGTTTAGCCAGTTGGGGGAGGGAAACTTGGATGTCCTGGGTTCCTGTGGGTTCTGCTGCTCTTGTTCCCCCTCTGCCCTTCACTTCTAAGCACTGGTTTTCTCTCTGCTCAGGCGGATACTACTCATCCTCTGACCAAGCACAGGAAAATAGCCTCTTCCTTCCGAGATTCATCTTTATTTGATATTTTCACGCTGTCATGCAATTTACTGAAACAGGTAAGGAAACTGCCCTTTGTCACCTCTCCCGGGGTTGTATTTTGGGGTGACAGACTTCAGGTTGAAGTTCCCTCTGATGTAACTCTCCTGGAACAAGCACTTTTGGTCTAAAAGTGGTATTTTGGACTTGTTTTTCAGGAAACCTTTGACTTAGGTTTCTTTTAAGGAAAAAAAAAAATAATAAAAGAGTATGGCACAAATATATATGTTCAATTAAAATTGTTGAAAAGAGTTCTATTTCTGTGCCTGCACCACAAGGCTTGGCTTAAACTTTCCTGTCTTAAAGAATTAGGAAACAGATTGAAATGTTTGGTTTATATTTTAAGTATCTTTGATTTTTCAGTAACTGGCTGAGAGGTTTCCTGTAAAATACTTGTCTCTCTTTTAACCTCAGTTCAAAACCCACGTGATGAGAGGAAAAAAAAGTGCTAGTGAAGATCTGCTCAGTGGGTTGAGACTAAAGACTGTCCTTGATATTTTAACACGTGATAAATATTAAGACTGTCTTATGTTCCCCAGGTTTTTCTTTTGTGCCAATTATCAACCACACTTGAGTTAATTTGCTTTAAAATACTTACCTTGGGACCAGACAGCAATATCCTGCTAATAGGGTGGGGGTTTACCCCCCAAAATGCAGTTTTTCTTTCAGCTGAAGTAACACCTGTCTATTTTGTAGGCAAGTAGATTTGTCTGAAGAAAAATCTTGATTCTGCATCGGGTTTCTTTTCTAAAAGGCTGATCTGGGGTTGTAATGGTGCCTTTATGAGAAAGTCTACCCCAATAAACGGAGCGGCGGTAGCACAGATTTGATTAGTTCAACTTTTATCCTTCCTGCTGAGTGAAGTGTCAAAGTTGACAAATAGCACAAAGAGTGCAAAGGAAATTTTATTTTCAAGCTATTTCAAAATGAGCAGCTCTGCTTCTGTCAGTAATAAAGGTGGGGACGTGGGTGTAATTTAATCTTTTTTCTTTTTTCTCCTCCTGGTTTCTAAAGGAAGCAAGGCTTGTACAATTATCCTAGTCATCCTTTCCCCTCCTCTCCTGAACCGTAACAGCTCTGGCAGCTTTTGAATTCCTTCGCTTATTTTTAGGTGCATTTCATGGTCATTTAGAGGTCTTGGAAATAAAAGGATACCTCTAGGTGGTGCAGATGGGGCAGGGTCCTTATCACTGCCCAGTCTTGGTGGAGAAAATTCAGGGATTGCTGGTACTCGGCCAGGGGGGATAAACCAGAGCTGCTGAAACTGGTGTCCCCAGAGCTGCATTTAGAAAATATTATGGGACAAAACCTTATTTGATCCTTATTTTCCTGTGATTAGACACCTACTCAAGTTATGTCTATTTTTTGAGGTCTAATAGTAGCTGTTTAACACTTCTGTCTATAAAGCAGAAGTTTCTGCGTGGGGAGGATTGTGCTGCAAGAAACCAGCGCTCACGTCTGGATCCGTGTCCATAAAACAGGGGGGCATTTAAAAAATACCCCAGAAATATTTAGATATATTTTTCTGGGGTATTTATAAATATATCTCTGTGATACAGAGGAGAGAGTGAGGACATCCCGTGACCGCCGGCCTTGGCAGTGTCACCACAGTGTTATTTGCAATAGAGTTAAACTGGAAGAAGTTAATTTTGTTTTAAATAAGGAGCGATAATACAAAAGACAGAGGGAGTGGGCTGTCCCTGGAGTGCAGACCTGAGAGCTGCATCTGAAACGACCTGGCCTTTCTGTATCCATCGAGTTCTTTGTGTTACCGGAGAATATCCCTGTTTTCCCTGCCCCTTGTAACTGGAGCAGGGCTGAGCCAGATCATCTGTGCAATGAAAATGAACGTGCTCATTTCCATAGGAGGGTGAGGTGGAGCAACGAGATTCCCCTCTGCTAAGTGCTCGTCAGGCAGAAAATGTATTCTTGTGTTTAACCTTAATAAGAACTTCTTTATCTCCAGAATCTCCTGCTATAATTGCAAGGGTTTTTTTCCTGCGAGGCACAAGCCAAGTGAAATCCCTGGAGTGCAGACCTGAGAGCTGCATCTAAACCAAGGTGAAATAACCTGGGGTTTCTTTATCCATCGAGTTCTTTGTGTTACCGGGGAGAATATCCCTGTTTTCCCTGCCCGTTGTAACTGGAGCAGGGCTGAGCCAGATCATCTGTGCAATGAAAATGAACGTGCTCATTTCCATAGGAGGGTGAGGTGGAGCAACGAGATTCCCCTCTGCTAAGTGCTCGTCAGGCAGAAAATGTATTCTTGTGTTTAACCTTAATAAGAACTTCTTTATCTCCAGAATCTCCTGCTATAATTGCAAGGGTTTTTTTCCTGCGAGGCACAAGCCAAGTGAAAAAAGAATCATAGAATGGTCAGAGTTGGAAGGGACCTTGAAGATCAAGGAGGTCCAACCCCCCTGGCCTGGGGGGGTCCTGCAGAGACGCCTCCCACTAAACCAGGCACTATTTATCCCTCTTGTGTAAAGACTAAGCGTGTAAATACACACGCTGTCTGTAAAAATATGTGATAGTTGGGGTTGGTGCTTGTGATGTGTGATCCTCCCAATTGTGACACACTGTTTGAAGTTGAATTACTGCCTCAAACTCAGCTGTCACGATCAAGGAGGTCCAACCCCCCTGGCCTGGGGGGGTCCTGCAGAGACGCCTCCCACTAAACCAGGCACTATTTATCCCTCTTGTGTAAAGACTAAGCGTGTAAATACACACGCTGTCTGTAAAAATATGTGATAGTTGGGGTTGGTGCTTGTGATGTGTGATCCTCCCAATTGTGACACACTGTTTGAAGTTGAATTACTGCCTCAAACTCAGCTGTCACCTTGATTTTTTTTTTATTTATTTTTTTTTTCTTCCTTACTTTATAGGCTTCCGGGAAGAACCTGAATCTCAATGACGAAAGCCAGCACGGTCTGCTTATGCAGCTTCTTAAGCTCACCCATAATTGCCTGAACTTTGATTTCATTGGCACCTCAACAGACGAGTCCTCAGATGATCTTTGCACTGTGCAGATCCCAACCAGTTGGAGATCAGGTAATCTGGCTGGGGGAAGAGGGCTAATCCCCAGCCCACCAGCTGTATTTGACAAATAAACCTTTGCCTACAACGCCAGATGCCAGATCCCAGCCTTTCCTTAGTGTGATTACCAACGTGAGCTGCACTCAGGTTGGACTGTCCTGAGCTATAAAACCCACTCCTCTGCCCTTCCAGTCTTACACCTTCCAATTCAAGGAACAGTAAACTGGTTTTTAAAAAAAAAACAACCCATAAATAACAAATAACTCAGCACCTGTCCTCAATATCCCCGCTGTTCTCACCAGGCATTGTGCAGGCAGCTTCACAGATTGCCTTCTTAAAATATTTCCCTGTAATGTTTCCCTTATCATAGTACCAGTGGGTTTGGTTTAACTTCTGGGAAAAGCAATTGTGTAAAAATGTAAAAGCCTTTGGAAGTTTTCCCATAGTCTGGTACTTCATGTGACAAATCCACATGCCGTTGCTGATAATATAAGCTTTAGACCTATGGAAAGCAGTAAATGGAAGTATCCTCAGTAAAATACTCTGTTTTGTTTCAGCATTCTTGGATTCTTCGACCCTTCAGTTGTTTTTTGATCTTTATCATTCCATCCCTCCTTCGTTTTCTCCTCTGGTGAGTTCAGTAATTATTTTTCTTACGGGCTTGGCTACAATAAAGTGTGTGTGGGATTCATCTGGGAGATTTACAGTTGGTCAAAGAGTTTTCCTGATTTCAGAGAGCTGCCCCTGCTGCGATGGCACTGCCCAGTGGCTGCTCTGGTGCTGCTGCTGAGAGTTTTGAAGCATTTTTAGGTTTTGGATTTGACCCAAGAGCAGCTTGTTTGCTGGAAATCCAATCTGCTCTTTCGTTCTCGTGTGGCTTAGAGCCTTGCCCTGCCAGCCAGCCCCTTTTGAGGGATGTAGATTCTGTTATTTCCACTTTATCATGGAATTGTTGGAGTTGGAAGGGACCTTCTAGAGCCCATCCAGTCCAACCCCCTGCCAAAGCAGGGCTGCCCAGAGCACATCACTCAGGAGCATCCAGGTGGGGCTTGAAGATCTCCAGAGAAGGGGACTCCACACCCTCCCTGGGCAGCCTCTGCCAGGGCTCTGCCACCCTCACCCCAAACAACTTCTCCCTCCCATTGCAGTGGAACTTCCCCTGCTCCAGCTTGTGCCCGTTGCCCCTCGGCCTGTCCCTGGCAACCACGGAAAAGAGTCCGGCTCCATCCTCCTTCAACCCACCCTTGAGATCCTTGGGAGCATGAAGAAGGTCTCCCCTCAGCCTTCTCTTCTCCAGCCTCAAGAGTCCCAGCTCTCTCAGCCTTTCCTCACAAGGGAGATGCTCCAATCCCTCCAGCATCTTGGTTGCCCTACGCTGGACTCTCTCCAGCATTTCCCAGTCTCTCTGGAACTGGGGAGCCCAGAACTGGTCCCAGTGCTCCAGTTGTGGCCTCCCCAGTGCAGAGCAGAGGGGGACAATGACCTCCCTCCACCTCCTGGCCACACTCTGCCCTACGCAGCCCAGGATCCCATTGGCCTCTTGGCCACAAGGGCCCATTGCTGGCTCCTGGAGAGTTTACTCTCCACCAGGACCCCCAGATCCTTCTCCTCAGAAGTACTTTCCAGCAGGTCCATCCCCAACCTCTACTGGTGCCTGGGGTTCTTCCTCCCCAGGTGCAGGACCCTACGCTTGTCCTTGTTGAACCTCATGAGGTTCTTCTCTGCCCAGCTCTCCAGTTGATCCAAAAAACTGTCCTGCAAGTAGGTAGCAAGTCTGGGAGCACGACTGAGGAATGTAATTTCTCCTTCCACGCTTTAAAACTAGGCCATGTCCCAGTTGAATGAAATGGCCAATAGCGCAACTGAACTACAAGTTGGATTATTTCTTCTTGGAAAAGAAAAATAAAAAAAAGTTGCCCGCCAGGCATTTATCTATGGGATAAATATTTTCCATAATTAATGCTACAATGAAAACATGCCCTTTGGCTAGGGAGGGAGAGGCCTTTAGAAGGGTATTTTTCCGCTGAGACTCTCAGCGCTCTTCATTACGTTGAAGGGTTCCTTGCTAATTCTGAATTTTAGAGTCTCAAATATTCATGAGAGATTTTAACAGTGTGAGACTTTTTTTTTTTTTTTCTCCCGTGTTTCCTTTTTGTTATTGAATAGAAATCTGAAGCAATGACACCTTTAATTGTCCTGCCTCTTTGATCAGCAGATGTAAGAGTGAGAGTTGGAGCAAGGTAGTCCTTATACTGGTCTGAGGGAGCAGGGCTTTGCAGGGTGCTGGTCGTACCCAGCTGCCACTGCTCTTCAAACCCTCCTCACCAGCCTGTTACTAATTGCTCCCTGGCAATTTAAACTTCAGAGGTTTGGGTTGAGAACAGTTTAAATTATTTTTCTTGCCAATCTTCTCTTCTGCGATACTTTTCCAAGTCTGTGTTAAGCTTTCCCCTCCAGTCCGGGGGTATTTCCAGTCTTGGGCCACCTGTGTTCTCCATCTGAAGTAATCCCAGCATCTTGGGGAGCAGAGTTTGGACACCCCTTTGACTGTCAGGATGGAGATGTTGTTCCTTTGGGGTTTATCCCTCCTGTAATTTACTTTTTTGCTTTTACATAGACTACCCAGAGTTGCAAAGCTGATGGCAGTCATTTCAAATCCTCTTTTGAAGCGAAGGAGCTGTCGTGTAGCCTGCAAAGGAGCACCAGGCTTAACTGATGTGTTGCGTCACGAAAAGGCAACATATTTTCTCTTTTATTGTTCTAATCCCTCCTTTTTTCTTTATTCTCTCTGCCCCCTTTTAGGTTTTATCCTGCTTAGTGCAGATAGCCTCTGTACGCAGATCCCTCTTCAACAATGCCGAAAGAGCAAAGTTTTTATCTCATCTCGTCGATGGAGTTAAACGAATACTGGAAAACCCCCAGGTATTTCAGCTGCCCTCGGTGCAGTTGGGTTTTTTTGCTTTCCCTCCATCAGTTTTCTTCACCAAAATTCCTTTTTAATGGACACGTCCCACTTGTGGCCCTGGGGAGAAGGGGGCAACATCTCCCTGCTCTTTTCCTACCATCAGCTTGTCCCTCTTGTAGATTCACCACGTGTTGCGAAGTAGGGTTGTTTCTCAATTCTCCTCTTTTTCTCCTCTTTTTCTCCTCTTTTTCTCCTCTTTTTCTCCTCTTTTTCTCCTCTTTTTCTCCTCTTTTTCTCCTCTTTTTCTCCTCTTTTTCTCCTCTTTTTCTCCTCTTTTTCTCCTCTTTTTCTCCTCTTTTTCTCCTCTTTTTCTCCTCTTTTTCTCCTCTTTTTCTCCTCTTTTTCTCCTCTTTTTCTCCTCTTTTTCTCCTCTTTTTCTCCTCTTTTTCTCCTCTTTTTCTCCTCTTTTTCTCCTCTTTTTCTCCTCTTTTTCTCCTCTTTTTCTCCTCTTTTTCTCCTCTTTTTCTCCTCTTTTTCTCCTCTTTTTCTCCTCTTTTTCTCCTCTTTTTCTCCTCTTTTTCTCCTCTTTTTCTCCTCTCAGAGTCTTTCAGACCCAAACAACTACCACGAGTTCTGCCGGTTGCTGGCCCGGTTGAAAAGCAATTACCAACTGGGAGAACTGGTGAAGGTGGAGAACTACCCCGAGGTCATCCGACTCATTGCCAACTTCACCGTGACCAGCCTGCAGGTACAGAAGGGTTTTACTTCCCCTTCCGTGGGTGTTTATGCCCCTTGTTTCCTCTTGAAACAAAATTATAACCCTTTTGTCTGTTCTTTGCCCCTTAATTTGCCGTATGTTATTTTTACCCAAACCCCTGCAGACTCTGTGACAGAATCCTGTGGTGTAACATTGATTTATTCGGAGAATTCCTACTGAATGGCACAGAAAGGCAGGGTTGCTATGCCTCCAGAGTCTTTCCATGTCCTAGCGGGGGGGGGGAGGAGAGGAAGGGGGGCAAAAAAAACCCCCAACCTTGTTAAATACAGCTTATTTTTAGAAATATGTATCACTTCACCATTAAAATGCAGTCGCAGGGATTGCTAGTACTATGAGTATCATGCCATGTTCCCACTGAGTTTTCCACTGGTATACAGCTTGGGACTACATCCCTGCACAGAATATAGTTTAAAAAAAAATAATGTTATAGCTTATGTAATGCTTTTGTTTGTTAAATTTTAATATTTATCTGGAAACCAGCTTCAAACTGGACATTCTGTTGGGGGAGCTGTCTGCAGCACGATAGAGTATGAGCTCAGTTTGGGACCAAAGGCTTTGGCTCAGCCACACAGCCAATATAAAAGAATATAAATACAAATACATGTGTAATGTATATATATATAATTCTATATATATATATAGAATATAAAAAAATACATACATACAATATAAAAGAATATAAAAGTCTTTACCGAATGCCCACTGAAATCAGGTGTGAACTGAAATTCATCGTTAAAATTGGCAACCAAGATCATGAAAGCACTTAGATGTTGCCGTGTCTAGTGCTACAGGAGTCAAATTAAAATGGGTAATATAATCAAGGCTGTAATTTGCTGGTTTTCTTTCTTTTTCACTCTCTTTTGGCTCCTGGTAGCACTGGGAGTTTGCCCCCAACAGCGTTCACTATCTCCTAAGCCTGTGGCAGCGGCTGGCGGCGTCGGTGCCCTACGTGAAAGCCACGGAGCCTCACATGCTGGAAACCTACACCCCAGAA
The DNA here is from genome assembly GCF_001431845.1 of Calidris pugnax. NCBI lineage: Eukaryota > Metazoa > Chordata > Aves > Charadriiformes > Scolopacidae > Calidris > Calidris pugnax. The sequence continues at coordinate 138,850 of NW_015091123.1, read as the reverse complement.
GTCACAAAAGCTTACATCACGTCCAGGCTGGAGTCCGTGCACATCATTCTGAGGTGAGAAAAGCAGAAAAATGGCAACGCTTCTCGTTGGCACCAGAATCTTCCGCAGAAGGCTCTGGCGTGTGCGTTTTCTGAGTTTTCTTATAAAAATGGCCATGACTTGTGTGAGTCACCGAAGGATTTCGAAGGGAGGTTTGCCTAAATGGAATATTCTGTCTCATAAAAAAGAGATTTATGTTGTTTTTTTTAATCTGGGGTGGTTTTTTGAAGACCTTTCTCCATCTCCGATGTCTGAGATGGATCCAAGTGGTCTCCAACACGTTATGGGTAGAATCCATCTCACCCAGCACCACCCACCTGCAGCATAACGTTTCCTCTCTAAATTGCCATCGTAGCAGAGATGAATAAAAGTGCAATTCGCTTAATTTTTAGATCTTTACTGTAGGATGGCACAAATTACACCTGAAAATATCTTTTTTTGGTCTTCCTTTGAGCGTAGGGGTGGCCTCCAGGACTCTTTCATGTGGGATGAATTTCACCTCGTGTGTGTTTGTATTTGATGGAAACAAACAGTGAAATATAGAAAAATAATGTCTTTCTTAAGGAAGACTGATCAGCTTATCCCTTTTTAAGTATCCAGCAACGCAAGGGAGGAACAGGGGGTTTAGGTAGTTCTGGAGTTTGCAATAAGCTTAGTGTTGAGGTTGGTATTTTTAGGAGAAAAAGCAACTAAAACAGTGAGAAAGACGGAGAACTTCGTTACACAAAGGCAGCCAGACACTGACCTTGTTCTTGGCACTCCACGTTGTGTTCAGAGACCTGGATAAACATTAAAGACCTAAGAAGAGCTTACTTATCCCAGGTCCTGATGGCCTTTCCACCTGAAATTCTACTGTTTTCCTGATTTAGGGCCAGAGTAACCATCAGTTGGTCCATGTAGAGGCAAGGAGGCAGGGATTTTAGTCATTGGAATTGCTCTGTGCTGGGGAAAACATCTCCTACCTGGGAGAAACAAGCTTATGTTATGTGTTAGGCCATCTCTGCATCTTAAATCCTTTCATAATTTGCTTTCTTGCCCCTTAGGGATGGTTTGGAGGACCCGCTGGATGATACTGGCCTGGTGCAACAGCAGCTGGATCAGCTCTCCACAATCGGGCGGTGCGAGTACGAGAAGACCTGTGCTCTGCTGGTGCAGCTCTTCGACCAGTCAGCCCAGTCCTACCAGGAGCTGCTGCAGAGTGCCACCGCCAGCCCCATGGACGTTGCTGTACAGGAAGGTGAGCATGTTTGGAGAACTGTGGCCTTCAAGCTCTGCAGTAGGTTGCCCGTTCTCAAAAATAGCATTTCAGAAGCCTCCGTTCCCAGTGAAATCCATAAACAGGGAGGCAAATCTCACAAACCTTCCCTTGGGGTCTGGTGTAGAATGTTTTTGGCTGTGGACGGGCACTCCCAATGCACACAGAAGTGCTGGCTGAAGATATTGCCATCCTACAACTGACTTCATTCTTTTTTAGGGGGAAATTTAGCACATCTCCTTGCCTGGTCTGTCAGAGACGAGTTACGCTGGCTGAAGATATTGCCATCCTACAACTGCATCTCCTTGCCCAGTCTTTCAGAGATGAGTTATGAGGGTGTTCCCCCATCCACAGGCACCTTCATTCCTGGTGAAACCCATAAATGAGGAGGGGAATCTCACAAACCTTCCCCTGGGGAGGTGCCCCTGTGGTATAGAACCTTTTTGGCTGTGGACAGACACTCCCAATTCACACAGAAGTGCTGACTGAAGCTATCTCCATCCTACAGCTGACTCCATTCCTTTTTGGGGGGGGAAATTTAGTGCATCTCCTTGCCCAGTCTTTCAGAGACGAGTTATGAGGGTGTTCCATCATCCACAGGTGGTCAGCACCACCTGCCCCATCCCTCTTTTTGTCTGGGGCAGGATATGGAGTGCTCTTTTGAACCTCCTCATTTGGAGATGTGGCAGAAACCTCCAGCTGGTGGTTGGTAATGAGTAACTGGGAGTTGGGGTTTTCAACTGGTGCCACTGGTGTCTGTCCACAGTGCTGGGTGGGTTCAGCGTGGAGGGTTTGTACTTGCCCAGCTGGTTGGGGCAGGAATTGCTTAACACCATCCATAAAGAAGCAGTTCCTTTGGAGTTTCAGGTGTATCATGCCCCCTCTCTAATAAAGAAACTTCCCCTTTGGAGGAGGAGTTGGGTTCATCAACACAAGTTTGAGAACTTCTTCCTTCTGAAACAGTATTGTCTGATCTAACTCAATATATTGTTTTTTGTGTGTGGGCAAAACTCCATATGTTGTTGACTTCTCCACCGGCCACGTGTATTTTGAGAGAATAAACGCTGCCTGCTGGCATCTGCACATGTTTAAATACATAGAATTCTAAAAGAAAGTGGCTTTCTGCAGTGGAACAGCTTTAAATAATGAAAATCTCCCAGGCAGACCTGACATTCTGATTTCTTTGTAAGTAAAGTCGTGCCTGTTCTCCACCAAGTGGACAATTTCAGTGAATTTTTTAGAGTTGGAAGGGACCATAGAGATCATCCAGTCCAACTCCCCTGCTGAAGCAGGATTGCCTAGAGCTTGTCAGAGCATGTTACTCAGGAGCATCCAGGCGGGGCTTGAAAATCTCCAGAGAAGGGGACTCCCCACCCTCCCTGGGCAGCCTGTCCCAGGGCTCTGCCACCCTCACCGTGAAGAAGTTTCTCCTCATATTTGAGTGGAACCTCTTCTGTTCCACCTTGTGCCCGTTGCCCCTCGTCCTCTCACTGGGAACCACTGAAAAGAATCTGGCTCCCTCCTCCTTCAACCCTCCCTTGAGATACTTGTAGGCGTTTAGAAGGTCTCAACTCAGCCTTCTCTTCTCCAGACTAAAGAGTCCCAGCTCTCTGCCTCGATTGAGTAATTTTGGTAGAGATGGGCTCTAAAGCCAAGAGATACTCCTTGGGAATCCTGTCTTTGCCAATGTATGATGCAAATTATCTCAGTTTCCTCCGCGTGACGCGCTGGGTTCTGATGTCCTCTCTTGGTTTCAGGACGCCTGACGTGGCTCGTCTATATCATCGGGGCAGTGATTGGTGGTAGGGTCTCCTTCGCCAGCACGGATGAGCAGGATGCGATGGATGGCGAGTTGGTTTGTCGGTAGGGATGTGTTTTTTCTTTACCTGCACCTCTCTTCGAGTCAAAAAATTGCTATTGCTAGATACTCCTTGGGAATCCTGTCTTTGCCAACGTATGATGCAAATTATCTCAGTTTCCTCCACGTGATGTGCTGGGTTCTGATGTCCTCTCTTGGTTTCAGGACGCCTGACGTGGCTCGTCTATATCATCGGGGCAGTGATTGGTGGTAGGGTCTCCTTCGCCAGCACGGATGAGCAGGATGCGATGGATGGCGAGTTGGTTTGTCGGTAGGGATGGTTTTTTCTTTACCTGCACCTTTTAAGTCAACCCAAAAAATTGCTATCGCCGAGCTGCCGTCATGTTCTTCCCCTCTTTTCGCTAAAAAGACCGCTGTGGAGTTGGCCAACTTGGAAGAAGAGATTGTGGGAGGCACTGGCTGGAGCCCGTCAGCAAACTTCTGCTGTGGCTTGGCTAAATTGGGAAATTTGGGGTTGTAAGAAAGAGGATGAGAGGGGAAGAGCATGTAAGAGGGGGATTATACTGGGCTTAAACGCTTGTGCGATGGATGGCGAGTTGGTTTGTCGGTAGGGATGGTTTTTTCTTTACCTGCACCTTTTAAGTCAACCCAAAAAATTGCTATCGCCGAGCTGCCGTCATGTTCTTCCCCTCTTTTCGCTAAAAAGACCGCTGTGGAGTTGGCCAACTTGGAAGAAGAGATTGTGGGAGGCACTGGCTGGAGCCCGTCAGCAAACTTCTGCTGTGGCTTGGCTAAATTGGGAAATTTGGGGTTGTAAGAAAGAGGATGAGAGGGGAAGAGCATGTAAGAGGGGGATTATACTGGGCTTAAACGCTTGCACTGGAGTAGAACTAAATGCATGATGGTTCTTTGCTGTGGTGGGGGGAAAAGGTTTTTTTTTTCCTACTCGAGCTGCCGTCATGTTCTTCCCCTCTTTTCGCTAAAAAGACCGCTGTGGAGTTGGCCAACTTGGAAGAAGAGATTGTGGGAGGCACTGGCTGGAGCCCGTCAGCAAACTTCTGCTGTGGCTTGGCTAAATTGGGAAATTTGGGGTTGTAAGAAAGAGGATGAGAGGGGAAGAGCATGTAAGAGGGGGATTATACTGGGCTTAAACGCTTGCACTGGAGTAGAACTAAATGCATGATGGTGGGGCGAAAAGGTTGGGGTTTTTTTCCTAGTTAATAAACCAAAGTGGGGTTTGTCCATAAACACTACGAATATTGTAGTTCCTCTACAACTGTTAAAACTTAATACTGTCGTTATACTTATAACACGTGCTGGATTTGGGGGATTATGAATCCTTTCTGGCACAAGCTTTATTTGGGGGATGTGAGAACATGCACTTACTCTCATCTTACTCATGAGCGACCTTGAGTCTCACTGAACCCTTTGGGGTCCAGAGCTTCATTGCTCTGCTTGAAGCTGGGGCAGTCCAGGAGCTATACTGGGAGTGTATGGGAGCTGGCCTGTTGGGGAGCCAGTAAATAACATCAGACACTGGCTTCCCACAGAGCTGATGAGTTACTGGAGAGAAAATGTATATATTTCATCTCCATAAATACATATTTCATATATTTCAGCTACCTTTAGCGCCACCATATGTGGTAGACATTCATAGAAGTCTATTTATGTTTTACCTTCTTTCCCATTCTGTTTTGTGACACTTGCCAAAAAGAAATATCGTTGCTTTTGCCCCCCTTTTCTGCTAAATGTGTGGTACTTGCCCTAAAATCCTCTCCAGCCCTTCCTTGCCTGCTCCTTGAGCCCGTGCACCGGCAGCAGCGGTGTTTCCGCAGGGCTCAGGGCAAAATCCACACTGAAATGGGAATGTCCTTTAGTCTGGCTCTTGGGAGGGGAGCAGGTAGTGGTTTCACAGGTGGGTTTGAGAACAAGATGGACCAGTTGCTGGGTAAGTGTGCTAAAGCACCCCCCGCTCACTCCTGCAGCAAATTAAAACCCTGCATCCCTGTTAAAAGGGATATTGAAGCTTTTTAATGGCCTTGCACAGAAGAGGAATGTGCCCTAGTCGGTGTTTTGGCATCACTTTTGTCAGTTCTTGACCAAAAAGAGCAGTGCCCCACAGACTGTAAGAAAATACACAGCTTGGAAACAGCACCACGTGCCAGAAATGCCTCATTTATCATAGAATTATAGAATCATAGAGTTGTCCAGGCCAGAAGGGACCTCCACCTCCCCGCAGTCAGCAGGGACACCCCCAACTAGACCAGGTTGCCCAGGGCCTCGTCGAGCCTCTCCTTGAATATCTCCAGGGAAGGGGCCTCAACCACCTCCCTGGGCAACCTGTTCCAGTGCTCCACCACCCTCCCAGTGAAGAACCCTCTCCTCATCTCCAGTCTAAATCTGTTCCCCTCCAGCTTGAAGCCATTGCCCCTCGTCCTGTCACTGCAGGCCTTTCTAAACAGGCTCTCCCCAGCCTTCCTGTAGGCCCCTTCAGGTCCCGGAAGGCCGCTATTAGGTCTCCCCGGAGCCTCCTCTTCTCCAGGCTGAACAACCCCAGCTCCCTCAGCCTGTCCTCGGAGCAGAGGTGCTCCATCCCCCTGATCATCCTTGTGCCCCTCCTCTGGACCCTCTCCATCAGGTCCATGTCCTTCTTCTATTGAGAGCTCCAGACCTGCACACAACACTCCCGGTGAGGTCTCACCAGAGCAGAGCAAAGTGGCAGAATCCCCTCTCTGGACCTGCTGGCAACGCTTCTTTTGATGCAGCCCAGGATGGGATTGGCCTTCTGGGCTGCAGCTGCACACTGCCTGCTCATTTCTCCCAAGGTGGGTCCCCAAAACGTGGGTTTTTTTCCCCATTCCTGCAGGGTGCTGCAGCTGATGAACCTGACGGACTCGCGGCTGGCGCAGGCAGGGAATGAGAAGCTGGAGCTCGCCATGCTGAGCTTCTTCGAGCAGTTCCGGAAGATCTATATTGGAGATCAGGTGCAGAAGTCTTCCAAGGTAATCAGACCCCTTGGCTGGAGCTCTTTGCTGTTAAAAAATCCAGTAAAGCTTCCCTTTTTAAATGAAATCAAGCGGCATTACTTGTTTTCTCTCCCTTATAGCTGAAAATATTTAAGAGACATTTCTGCTGTGTTTTCTAGATCCATACCCAGTGTTAACGTTGCAAACCCTGAGCTTTTTGAAATATATTTGTGAAATATGGTGTTCTGTACACGTCAGGAAGGAAACACTATCACAGCCTGGAGCTTGAGACCTGGGATCAGTTTTGTTCCCTGCCAGGTTTCTGCCCTGACTTCAAATGATTTCCTTCACCCTATAGACCTGTGAAAGTGTGCGAGTTGCACCACCTTGTGCACCCAGGAGGAGCTTGAGCTTGACATCTGAGCCTTGCTTCCTCAGCTCTAAAGGGAAGATAAACATCCCTCCTCTTCATCACAAGGCAGTTGTAGATGTACGAGACTTTGGCTGCCTTGGAGCATCTTTAGAGATGTGAAATACCTTTTTCAAATGAAAAAAATAAATGGAAAGAATGGGAACATCGTTACACCAGAATTAGGTTCCCTTCCTTTCCAATAACTTATCTCCTTCATTCCCCACTCTGAAGACTTCGGAGAGGAGATGTGACGAGGGGCTTAGAGTTCCAGACAAATTCACTATAAGCTACTCTTGGTGCAGGTGGAGGAGCACAGTTTTTATATCCCCTTATATTCCCCTTTATATTCCCCTTTCCTGTGTGCCTGCTATGACTTGGGATAGAGAGGAGGGAGCAGTGATTAGGCCAAAAATTGATCTGGATGAGATCACAAACATCTCTCTGCGTTGTTTGACTGAAGTGTGCCTGCTATGACTTGGGATAGAGAAGAGGGAGCAGTGATTAGGCCAAGAATTGATCTGGATGAGATCACAAGCATCTCTCTGCGTTGTTTGACTGAGCTGGGAAAGCCCAGAGCACACACCCTCCCAGGCCTGTGTGCCACAAAGGGAGAGAAAGAGGGGAAAAAATGGATAACCCTTGATCATTACTTGTTTTGTTGGCAGCCTTTAAATTGCTGTTGTTTTGTTGTCCCCTCCAGCTGTACCGCCGGCTCTCGGAGGTCCTGGGCTTGAATGATGAGACTATGGTCCTGAGCGTCTTCATAGGAAAAATGTAAGTGTCCCTGCTTGCAGGCATCAGAGATTGCAGGGTTGTTTTATTTGAAGGTGTAACCAGCCAAACTGGAATGTGAGGGAGCGTTGTGCAGTCTAAAACCAGTAACATCTGGCTACTCGAGAGAATGACAGGCTTTGATCAGGGCTTAAGTCACGCGCAATATTCCAGGATTGATTTATCCGCCGTGGAGCCACAAAAATAGGCCGTACAGCAAGAGAATGGATTCTCTTCCCAGTGCCTGCTTAGCAAAACCAGTGTCAGAGAGGGGGACAGCCTCAAGCACTCGTGCCCTATCACTTGACTATTGGCAATCACCAGCCACGAAAGCTCTTATGGGGAGGGCGCTGCTCCCTCAAAAGGTTTTTACTCCGCAAATCGTGCCGTCGGATACCAGAGCAGCACAAATCCTTTCCTTAAAAATCCTTCCTCTCTGGTATGTGCCCTAGCTGGCCTGTTCCTTGGCAGCTTTCCACTGGACCAAACCAGTCCACTGGCTTTTTTGTCCTGTCTTTGGCAGCCTCCCTTGGCATTTTGAAGCAATTCAGTAGCTCCCGACGCTGACGCCCAGTGCCCTGTGCCTGGCGCCGTGCAGCCCCCCAGGATTTCTTTAGCATCACCCCCATCTTTGCCTGCCTGGGGCTTTTGCTTTACCCTCACTTGCCCCAGCTGCTTATCCATCCCCCCCCCCCCCCCAAACGGGGGCATCAGTAAATAAAGAAGATTAGAATTCTCCCTCTTACAGCATTTGGAGGTTGGGCATACTTATAATTGGAAGTAGTGGTTGGCAATCTGCTTTCAGGGAACACTGCCTATCCCAGTTGTGTGATAAGAAGTTTTAAGTGATACATCATGACTGAGGCATTCAGGCCCCCCTCCCCCCCCCGCTTTTCCCCCCCCCCCCCCCCCCCAAAAAGGGGTGAAATGGCTCTCCCTGGAAAGAAGCAAGGGCTACTAGAATTCTGCAGCTGACAGTGGATGGTGCAGGTGCAGAATTGCATACGTCTGCATGTAGTCACTGCCGCAGAATTCTCTTACCCTTGCTGCAGAAACCAGCCCTGGAGTGCCACAGAATTCCAAGGGCCTGGGTATGGGCCAGTGTAGCTTGGGACCCAAGTAGTGAAGATTATCTGAAGGATAATTTTTCTAGTCAACCAAATGTAAGTACAGTAATTTTATACCAATCTTTTGTGGCTTGTGATGTCTGTGGTTTCGGTGGAGGGTGGAGCTGATGATGTCGGGTGACTTTTTTTTTTGGAACTGCAAGAACCCGCCGCACAGCAAAGGGGAAGCTGAGCAAACCCCCTCTGATCCCTCCCTCTTGTCCTCTTCCCCTAGCATCACCAACTTGAAGTACTGGGGTCGCTGCGAGCCCATCACCTCCAAGACGCTGCAGCTGCTCAATGACCTCTCCATCGGATATCCTTTGCGGAAGAGCTGGCGGGGGGTGCACGAGGATGGGGTGCACAAAGATCTTTAAAAACCTCTGGATTTGGGGAAGAGTCACCCAGATGCTCGGCTGGAACAGGAGCACTCTGCCTCTAACCCATTCCTCAACCGCTTCAGCTTCGGGGTAGTGAGAAGAGCAGAGCGTGAGCGCTTGGTCAAGGTCTTCTCTAGGTGTTGAATTGCAGTAGATGGGTGTCATATTGTAAGGGGGGGAGGTGTTATTTTGGGTCATAATGGCTTTGCAGCTTCCTTTTCACAGTTTGTGGGTAAGGTCACAGTCTGTCTTAGGGTTTTCTACTTATTCATCCTGGCAGAGTAAATAAAAAGGGCGCTGCAGGTCTCTACCCCAGGGATGGCTGCAACGTGGAACAAGTTTGGCTCTTGAAACAAATGGAAGAGAGGCCAGAACGTATTGAGTAATGTAGACCGAAGCCTCCTTCCAGTTTTGCCCTGGAAAGTGCTTTGCAAGAAGTTTTTCTGCTGACTCTGCTGCTTCCTTAACACCCCCTTTACATACAGCAGCGTTAGAAAGCTGGTGAAACTCAGCGCCGTACAGTTCATGCTGAACAATCACACGGTGAGTCCTTTCACCTTCTGCTTTTCAAACTCCTCCATCTGCTGAGATAACCCTCTGATTCCAACACCTGGATGCACTTCAGAAGTTCACCCCTCTCCTGGATGCTTCCATACTAGATGAGCCTCCAGAAAAACGTGATCTGTGTTGCATCTCTCCCCTTCAATTTTGAGGGGCTGTAATAACATCATACCTTCCATCCCCAAAGGGTTCATGTGGAGGTCTCTGTTGTCCTCTGAAAGAGCCACCTCCAGAGCAAAATGGGGGAGAGAAAGTGCTGCTCGTGCAGGCAGGCAGCAGCGAGCACTGTTTATGTGATTTAATACAAAACACAACAGCATCTCAGTGCCCCCAGCTCTCACTCTAAAAGTGCTGATTTGGAGGAAGTGCCATCACTCACAGGGGACAGGGTGGCAGTCTTGCTGCTTGGTCACTGCCGGTGCAGTACTCCCTGGGCCCAGCTGTGGGATGCTGATTTGAAATCAAAAAATGTTAGAATCAGCAACTTAGAAGCCCAGCAGCAAAATATCAGATTCCTGACTTGCCTCTGGGAAGGTGTGGTCATTTGATGCTGCGATGCTGGAGCGATAGGGACTCATGGCACCACATCCAGAAGCTTTCCAGCAACTGGTTCAACAAGATGCTGTTTTCCTCCAGCTGGGGACTATTTTACAGGGAGTCCCACCTCCTGTGTTTGGCCCAGAAATGGTTCAAACTTCATTGTCTGAGGCTACTGTTTCTGTGGAGAATGTGGAGGATCTGTCTGGTTTTCAGCAACCTTAAAGCCTGAAGGGTCCCCATGAGGAAGGAGGGGGACAAATTGCTTCTCTGCTCCGGAGGCAAAGCAAGATTTCCTTGTTCTTCTGGTCCTGGGGAATTCTGAGATGAAAGATGAGATCTGGTGTCTCTGCCAGCAGATAGGAGAGGCTGCTGCGGGGCCTGTTGCCCTCTGGTGGCCTCTTCTCCAAGAAGGCTGGCAGATGGGAAGTTTGGCATGATAACCCTGCGGCTCATCCCTGCACAGGTGGAGAATCAGGGGAATGAGGAATCCTCAGCCCATTCAAGGTGGTGGTTCCTCTTTAGAATCATAGAATCGTCCTGGTTGGAAGGGACCTTTAAGATCATCAAGGTCTTGATGACCATCCATCAACCATCAACCCAACGTGGCCCAAACCACCACTGACCCATGTCCCTCAACACCACGTCTGCCCAGCTTTTAAATACCTCAAGGGATGGCGATTCCACCCCTGCCCTGGGCAGTTACCACGTCTGCCTGGTTTTTAAATCCCTCCACAGATGGTGATTCCACCACTGCCCTGGGCAGCCTCTTCCAGTGTTTGACAACCCTTTTGGTGAAGAAATTTTTTCCCAATATCCATCCTAACCCTCCCCTGGTGCAACTTGAGGCTGTTTCCTCTTGTCCCATCGCCTGTTCCTTGGGAGAAGAGACTGAACCCTCCTTTCAGGGAGCTGGAGAGAGCGAGAAGGTCTCCCCTCAACCTTCTTTTCTCCAGGCTGAACCCCCCCAGCTCCCTCAGCCTCTCCTCACAAGACTTGTGCCCCAGACCCCTCACCAGTTGTCCTTCTCTGGACTCGCTCCAGCCCTTCAATGTCAGTGAGGGGCCCAAAACCTCACTTTTAACCCATCTTTAACCCATCTCTTCTCTTCCTTTTACAGAGTGAGCACTTTTCCTTCCTGGGCATTAACAATCAGTCCAACCTGACTGACATGAGATGTCGGACAACGTTCTACACTGCACTTGGGCGTCTTCTCATGGTGGATTTAGGTACTTGGGTCTTTTTTCTGGGAACCAGAGTAAAATGCTGCCTTTGTGGTTCGGATGCTGGGTCCTGCTGTTTAGGGAGCTCTAAGTTCCTGCAGGAAAAGATGCTGGAATGGGAGAAGCCAGATGGGATAAGAAAAAAGGAGGGGAGAGAAGTTCAGGAGTGGGTTTTGTGCCATGTTTCTGGCTCCAGAGCTGCACACCACCGAGGCTGGGGCTAAATTTTGCCTTCCTAATATTCCAAGTGTTCTTCTGAGGTGGCAGAGTTTGTTCTAAGTCTTTTTTCTGGGTTGGATATTGGCAGTGATAGATCAACCTGTGGTCTCTCAGCCTCTAGCTCTGTGGGTGAGCTATGACTGAATGTCCAGCTCAGGCAGTACCGCAGGGATGTGCAGTCTTATTTCCTCCTGATTTTCCTTATTTATTTTTGTTCTTTCAGGGGAAGACGAGGATCAGTACGAGCAGTTCATGCTTCCCCTCACTGCTGCCTTTGAGACCGTGGCACAGATGTTCAGCACAAATACTTTCAATGAACAAGAGGCAAAAGTAAGTTGGGCAGGACCTTCCCTGTTACTCGGGCTCTCCCTGCTCTTTCCCTTGGGAGCTTTGACATTTTCAGTTCAGATGGGAGAGAACCAGTAAATCCTGCAGAGGGAGAGCTGTTGAGATAAATAGATGCTGAGGCTTAGAGAGTTGGGGGGGTTCAGCCTGGAGAAGAGAAGGCTCCAGGGAGACCTTGGAGCCCCTTCCAGTCCCTCAAGGGGCTCCAGGAAAGCTGGGGAGGGACTCTGGATGAGGGAGGGGAGCACCAGGAGGAGAAGGAACAGTTTTAAACCAAAAATTAGGAGATGGAAATGAGATTTTGGGAGGAAATTCTTCCCCCTGAGGGTGGTGAGAGCCTGGCCCAGGTTGCCCCTTGTATCCTTATGTGTGTGATGTTTTAACATATCTTTTCTTTCACGATGCAGAGAACTTTGGTTGGTTTGGTGAGAGACTTGAGGGGAATAGCCTTTGCCTTCAATGCCAAGACCAGCTTCATGATGCTGTTCGAGTGGATGTATCCTTCTGTTGCCCTCAAACTTGAGTCATCCCGTCTGGCAGAGGGGAGAGCCCTGGCTGACTGCATCCAAATGCCCTATTTTCCCTGCTAAATCCTGACTGGGGGGTTCTCTTCACTTTTGTAGTACTCGGTGTCCTGTCTCTTGAGCCCTAAAATAGCTTTGACTTGGTCTGGCTGCAACCAAGTCAACCTCGAAATGTGCTGAAAGCTGAACTGGTGGGGTTTTTCCGATTGGAGCTGAAGAGATTTGACCTGTAAAGCACAAAGCCCTTTAACAGGGGATGTTTGTGTGTCTCAGCAGCAACAAAAGCTTTCCTCTTGCTCGCTGAAGCCAGCAGCAGTTGGTATTTTTGTCCTCCTGGTGAAAGTGTGGCTGTGCAAAGAGCAGGGTGTCTGGGCTCCAGATTTCTCCCTGGCTGCTGAAGGTCAGCTGTCTGTCACAGTGACAGATCTTTAGCTGATCTTCCCTTTCATTCAAAACCTTTTTGCTGCTTCTTTGTCCTCGTGTAAGAAGCGTGGGTGCAATTCCTTCCACGGACTTAAGGTGTTTTTTTAAATTGTTACTATTTTTTTCTGTGATAAAGCAGACCCCAGCGAGCAGCATCACTGTTAAACCTTGTTAAGTGAGCTCCTTTACAAGATTTGAGTGAACGACACAAAAATCTGCCTTTTTGGTAGAAGTTGTGACCTTTTCAGGGTTTGGATGTGTTTTTCACTGAGATCTTTTTTGACAGAGCCAGGAAGCTCTGCCCAGAGTGCTGTGTACTCACTTTGCCAAAAGCTGTGGGTCCTGTGGGTGCCTCCCCCAGCATCTCCAGGGCATCCTCAGCCAAATCCCTGACTCCTTGCTGGATCACCAAATTAAAATCTGCCTTTTTGGTAGAAGTTGTGACCTTTTCAGGGTTTGGATGTGTTTTTCACTGAGATCTTTTTTGACAGAGCCAGGAAGCTCTGCCCAGAGTGCTGTGTACTCACTTTGCCAAAAGCTGTGGGTCCTGTGGGTGCCTCCCCCAGCATCTCCAGGGCATCCTCAGCTGAATCCCTCACTCCTTGCTGGATCACCAAACTGCATCTCCAGCTGGGAGCTGGTGTAACACATTACTGACCCTGGGAGAAGGCTTTCCCACCCCTTCTGCCTGTCCTGCCTCCCAGCTCCTGCCTGCTGGGCCAGCAGCACTGCCCTTGAGGCCACGGTGTGGAGCAGGAGCAGCACAGGACTCAGAACATCTCCAAGGTTTTCTATTTCTTTGGCAATTTTATACTGGGGGGAAAAGTGGCTGTAGAGGCAGAGGATGCTTAGAGCTGTGAAACACAAACTGGGGCAGGGCAGGGGGCTGTGCTGACCACCCCTTCAGGTGTCCCCACACAGAATCACAGAATCTTCTAGGTTGGAAGGGACCTTAAAGATCATCTTGTCCAACCGTCAACCCAACTGACAAAAATAGACACCCACACAACAAACAAGGAGCATCATCACTAAACCAGACCTCCCAGCACTACATCAACCCGGCTTTTGAACACCTCCAGGGATGGGGCCTCAACCCCCTCCCTGGGCAGCCCATTCCAAGGGCTGAGAACCCTTTCAGTGACAAAATTGTTCCTAATATCCAGTCTGAACCGCCCCTGGGGCAACTTGAGGCCATTTCCTCGACTTGAGAAAAGAGACCGACCCCCATCTCTCTACACCCTCCTTTCAGGGAGTTGGAGAGAGCAAGAAGGTCTTCCCACTGCTGGGCACTGCCACGTCCCCTCCTGAACTTGACGGGGAAGGATGACTGGTGGGACCCAGCTGGGACATCCCAGTTCCCAGCTGGAGCAGGTCTTGGTGGCTTCTGCTTGTCCTTGGGGAAATCCCTCTATACATGAGCTCTGGGTTGCCAAGACACCCATCATGCTGGCTGTTGTCACATCAACAAACTGGGGGTGCTTGCAAGGAGCTTGGGTACACACGGCTGGTTGCACAGGCTTGCTCCTGGCTTTTGGAACCAGGAGGCTGGGGATGATGTCTGGTAGTTCCTGGTCAGGTCTATAAAGGCATTTCAAGAACATATCCATCATGCTGGCTGTTGTCACATCAACAAACTGGGGGTGCTTGCAAGGAGCTTGGGTACACACGGCTGGTTGCACAGGCTTGCTCCTGGCTTTTGGGACCAGGAGGATGGGGACGATGTCTGGTAGTTCCTGATCAGGTCTGTAAAAGCATTTCAAGAACAGGTTTCATAGGAAATAGTTGAACAGGTTGCCTGGAGAGATGGTTGATGCCCCATCTCTGGAAACATTCAGGTTGGACGGGGCTCTGTGCCTGCTCATGGCAGAGGGTTTGGACTAGATGACCTTTAAAAGGTTCCTTTCAACCCAAACTATTCTGGGATTCTCTTCATTCAAAGCAACAAAGTTCCTTAGCTCTCCCCCTGCAGCTACCCATCCTACATGCCAATCCTACAGCGGGCCATTGAGCTCTGGTACCATGACCCAGCCTGCACTACTCCTGTCCTCAAACTGATGGCCGAGCTGGTCCATAACAGGTAGGAGCCTCCTGCAGCTGAAACCCAGCAGGGATTTGTGCCTTTGGGTGGCTCTTGGTGTCAGATGGTGGTTTTTCTACTTCAATCTATTTATGCCATAAAGGCTACTGAGGACACAGGGGGTGAACCTGGCATTATTTCAGTAGGGAACTAAAAAAATCGAACAGTTCGGATATCGGTCGTGTCATGACTCAGTGGGACCCAGAGACACGATCAATAAACATTGAATTTGCTCAGTGTCTGTTTTCAAGGGCAGTGCTGTGAGATGGAGGCAGGCAGCTCAACTTTAATTTTTTAAGACCTGGGTTTAAAACGAGCCTTGTTCTGTCTGGCAGCCAGATGACAATTTTTTTTTTGCTTGCACCGGCTCTTTTTTTTTTTTTTTTGCTGTACCTCTGAGGAGGTTCAGATAATCCAAAAGGTGTTTAATCTGGTAGCGGTGGAAGGTCACCAAGATGTTGCTGTGGCCTGGAGCTGGCCCTGTAGGAAGGGACAGTTGTCACAGCCCGGTGGAAGGGACAAGAGGTTTGGGCACAGCCATTTGAGAGCTGGCTCTCCGTGCTGGGACATCTTCTTGCAGCAGGACAATCCTTACTGGAGTACCTCCTCTCTCATGGGGTTCTTCACTGTGAGGGTGGTGGAGCACTGGAACAGGTTGCCCAGGGAGGTGGTTGAGGCCCCTTCCCTGGAGATATTCAAGGAGAGGCTCGATGGGGCAACCTGGTCTAGTTGGGGGTGTCCCTGCTGACTGCGGGGGGGTGGGACTAGATGGCCTTTGGAGGTCCCTTCCAGCCTGGACAACTCTATGATTCTATGATTTATTTGGGAGGTGAAAGGGGCAACTCGCTGGGCTCCCATTGTCAGATCTGTTCACTGTAGGGGCAGGGGGGGAAGGGAGGAAAATGCCAAGCTCTGAATTCTTGATCACATTATGAATAGGAGCCACTCAGCCTGCCCTCTCCAGTGCTGCTTCCAAGATGTTCTCTGTGTCTGTGTACAGTAGCCTGGTGACTATTGCCAAGGCAGGATTTCCAGCCTCGATTTTGTGCTATTCCCAACGTCTGTGGAATATTAGACCCTTTCTTCTCTGCCAGCAGAGCTCGCCTGGCCCTGAGTGCCTGCCTCCTGTCTGGCTCTGCTAATCAACGGCGGTATTTTCTCCCAGAACGGGGCATTTTGTTGAACTCTGGGAGGACAGCAGCGTGGGGAGGCGCTGGAGCTTTAGCTTTGTGTTCATTCCTAGGCTCCCAATTTATTCCCTGTCTTTCCCTTAGATCCCAACGGCTGCAGTTTGACGTGTCCTCACCCAATGGCATCCTGCTCTTCCGAGAAACCAGTAAAATGATAACGACGTATGGTGAGTACCCAGCAGGGGGAGACCCCCCAGACCAGTGAACACCCCCAACTCTCTCAGCCTCTCCTCACAAGACTTGTTCTCCAGACCCCTCACCAGTTTTCTTGCTCTTCTCTGGACCCACTCCAGCACCTCAATGTCTTTTTTGTAGAGAGGGACCGAAAACTGGACACAGCACTCGAGAAGGGGCCTGACCAGTGCCCAGTACACAGGGACCATCACTTCCCTTGTCCTGTTGGCCACACTCTACACACAAAGCACCCCACATTGGCATTTTGGGGTTAGGCTGGTACAATGTATTCAGTTTATTACCCATCTCTTCATCTCCCCAAGGCAATGGCATACACAGATATTAGTACCAGCCACCATGGAAAGCACAGCAGTGCTTATGATGAGGTTACATCTGTACTGGGTCTCTGCTTGCTTTGGGGAGCCAGGGCTGGGGCATTTGCCAGCTGGGAGAGCCAACCCGGGCTGGAAAAGGGTGCCAAATTGCTTGCTGGATGCCTGCTTAGACACAGGGAGATGCTGCTGCTTGAAGTGCTGAGTGCAGGCAAGCAGAAGGGCAAGGGGGTTCAGCATCCATCCTGAGGAGCAGGAGCCCAGCTGAGCCCCTTGGAGTGGGCAGGGTGACATGGACATGCCTGGAGAGTCCTTCTGGACACCTTCTGCTGTCCTGTCTCCACTGCAAAATTACATATATTTGTGTTTTCCCATATTTTCTAGCAGAGACACACTTAGAATCATAGGATTGCCCGGGTGGGAAGAGGCCTTTAAGATCATCAAGTCCAACCATCAGCCTAACTCTGATAAAAACCATCACTAACCCATGTCTCTAAGCACTAGGTCAACCCGGCTTTTCAATCCCTCCAGGGATGGGGCCTCAACCACTGCCCTGGGCAGCCCATTCCAAGGCTTAAGAACCCTTTATGTGTAAAAATTGTTCCTAATCTCCAACCTGAACCTCCCCTGGGGCAACCTGAGGTCATTTCCTCTTGTCCCATCACCTGTTCCTTGGGAGAAGAGACCGACCCCCCCTGGCTACACCCTCCTTTCAGGGAGTTGGAGAGAGCAATAAGGTCTCCCCTCAGCCTCCTTGTCTCCAGGCTGAATAACCCCAGCTCCCTCAGCCTCTCCTCACAAGACTTGTGCTCCAGACCCCTCACCAGCTCCGTTGCCCTTCTCTGGATCCACTCCAGCCCCTCAATGTCTTTTTTTGTGGGGAGGGGCCCAAAACTGGACACAGCCCTCGAGGTGGGGCCTCACCAGTGCCCAGTCCAGGGGGACGGTCACCTCTTGAGTCCTACTCCCCACGCTGTTCCTGACCCAGGCCAGGATGCTGGTGGCCTCCTTGGCCACCTGGGCACACTGCTGGCTCATGTTCAGCCCACAGGTGACCAACATCCCCAGGTCCTTTTCTGCCAGGCAGCTCCAGCCACTCTGCCCCCAGCCTGGAGCATCCATGGGGTTGGTGTGACCCAAGTGCAGGACCTGGCACTTGGGTTGTTGAACCTCATCCCGTTGGTCTCAGCCCATCCATCCAGCCTGTCCAGATCCCTCTGTGGAGCCTCTCTACCCTCCAGCAGGTCAACACTCCCACCCAGCTTGGTGTTGTCTGTAAACTGACTGAGGGTGCACTCCATCCCCTCATCCAGATCATTGATCAAGATGTTAAAGATGTCAATGCTTAATTGGTAATGATTTCCTTAACCTTCAGCTGGGGAATAAGTCATTGTTGGTGCTTGTGCCTGACTTCAGTCACGCTTTGTGGCTCTATTTTTATTTTTCCTGCGCTCTGGGGGAGAAAGGGGTTTGGATGGAGTTGCTGAAATACTGAGTCCGCTTCTGTGCTCGTGCAGGAAATCGTATCCTAACGCTTGGGGAGGTCCCAAAGGATCAAGTCTATGCCTTGAAGCTCAAGGGGATTTCCATCTGCTTCTCTATGCTGAAGGCTGCACTGAGCGGGAGCTACGTCAACTTTGGGGTCTTCCGTCTCTACGGGGATGATGCACTGGACAATGCCTTGCAAACTTTTATCAAGCTTCTGCTTTCCATCCCTCACAGCGACCTCCTGGTAAGCCCAGACCTGTGATCAGCAGCTGGGGAAGACAGGGAAGGTTATAGAGTAAAGGAATACTTTAATCATGGAGATAAATGAGCATAAATGAGTTCCTGCAGCTTCCTGGGACCCCCAACTATAGGTACAGGCTGGCAAGAAATTACAGCAGCCCCCACTGCTCAGCCCTCCAGCAGGGCACGCTCAGGTCTCAGCAGAGCAATTACCAAAATAATTCCTCCTCTCTCTGGAAAAAAAAAAAAAAAGCAAAACACACCTCCTGCCAGTGGATTGTTCTTCCCTGTCTTGCCTGTGGGCAGAGATCTCGATGCATCAGCAATTACTGCGCAACCTGAGTACTGAAGGCAACCACTTAAGGGAGCCTTGCTCCTGTCCAGCCCTCAAAATACACAAATCCATTACGTGGCAGAGCTTTCAGACCCTTTTAGCACACTCCTGCTTGGCAAAATATTGAGGAGAGAGGGCAGCATCTAGTCCTCCCAAGCCTTCTCTGTCTTATTACCATAGCAGGACCTGAAGGAGGTTGTTGTTGTCTCTGTGACTTGATTCTGTGACTTGGTTCTTTATTGAATCAAGACTATTAAATCAGATATTCTTGATTTAATATACCCGGGGTCAAACCCATCGAGACATGCAGCTCAAATGCAGCTCTCGAGGTGGGGCTGCTTTGCAGGACTCCCAGCAGAGATGTGTGTGTGTGTCCCCAATTTTGGGGGCTGTGGAGGGGTCTGTGGTGTGCACGACACACGTTGATTTTTTTTGGTGATCTGGCAACTCTGCGTGGACACCTGGAGAGCCCTTATCTCTGCATCTCCAGGCATTAATCAGCCAACACTCCCCGTTCAGGGAAAGAGCAAAGCTGTGGGGAAAGATGTTGTGATACCACAACGTTGAGAACCTGCTGGACCATTTCTGGAGCCTGTTTGGAAGGGGTTTGGTGGGGGAGAAGGGTGGAAAATCTGTTGTGCTGGGAGAGAGGTTGGTTTGTTCCCTTTCCAGGAGGATCCAGTAAGCAGTTTTCAGGTGATTAATGGATGGGTTGGGTCTAAGCAGAAAGCCCTAACGGCTGCTTCCAGGCAAACCACGAGGCCTTCAAAGTCTTTTTCTCTCTTCCTTTCTCTGCAGGATTATCCCAAGCTCAGCCAGTCGTATTATTCCTTGCTGGAAGTTCTTACCCAGGACCACATGAACTTTATAGCCAGTCTGGAGCCTCATGTAATCATGTATATTCTCTCTTCCATTTCTGAAGGCCTCACTGCACTAGGTAAGGATCTTTGTTGGGCTCTTAGGGCTTTGCTTTGGAAGTGGGGAAAGATTTTGGTTGCTCTAAATGCATAATATTTCAGGCTAAAAGATAAGACACACTGTGTGAATGGGTGGAGGAGTTTCACCTCTTAAAGCTGGAATGTTGGAGAGGGTGAATATATCAGTGAGGAAGTTGTTGGCTCGTTTAGGATTAGGTGGTTCTTGCTTACAAAATTCTTAAAAAAGACCCAGATAAATGGGTGGTGTTTCCCCGGGTGCATCTAAGCAAGGAAAATACCCCAATATCTCTCCTCCTTCCCCTTTCCTGCAGACACCATGGTTTGCACAGGCTGCTGCTCCTGTTTGGACCACATTGTCACCTATCTCTTCAAGCAACTGTCCCGCAGCACCAAGAAGAGGAGCACTCCCCTCACCCAGGAGAGCGACCGGTTCCTGCACATCATGCAGCAGCACCCAGAGATGATTCAGCAGGTACAGACCCGAGGCAGAGGAGGAAACACCCTGATAAACCCTAAATATTCTTAGCCTGATGTCATCTGGGGGCTGCGAGCTCCCTGCTCTAGAGCCCCGGGCTCTTCCAGAGATAAAAAAGGATTATTTTTTTTTGCTAGCATTGCACCTTTCCTACAAATCCATCCTATACCCCATCCCTGGAGGGGTTCAAGGGCAGGTTGGAGGGGGCTTGGAGCAACCTGGGCTGGTGGGAGGTGTCCCTGCCCAGGGCAGGGGGTGGGACTTGGATGCTCTTTAAGGTCCCTTCCAACCCAAACCATTCTGTGATTCTATGATTCAAGGCCCTGCTTCAGGGCTGTGGTTCTCCCTGAGCAAGGAACATCAGTTTTGTGTTTCAGATACCAAAGGAAGTAGCCAAATATTAGCTCTTTTGGTGTTTTGTTTGTTTTTTTTTTAAGATAAATATAGTTCTGGGCAGTGCTGGCAGTTCATAGAAACGAAGCCAGGAAACACCTCCAACCAGAGAGCGCATGCTCTTGTGCTGCTTTTAAAATAAAAATAGGGTTTATTTCAATCCCTGGAACAATTCGGTGGTAGATGTGCTCTTGCAGCAGAGTGGGCACTGCAGGGTTTACAAGGCTCCACCGAGATTTTAGGGTACAGGACCAATCTGTGGTCGTGTTGGGACCCTGTGGAAGTTGAATTTTCAGCCTCTTGGAGCTGAATTTGATCATGGAGCTTTCCTCCATCCCCAACACCTCTGACAGACACGGAGCTTGTTGGGGATTTATCTTTTCTCTGTGCCAGGAGTTTGTGGGAGGGCAGAGGATTCATAACGAGCTGAGACATTTTCCCTGCTTAGATGAGGCTTCGTTGAGCACAAACCTCCACCTATTGTGTAGTTAAGATAAATATAGTTCTGGGCAGTGCTGGCAGTTCATAGAAACGAAGCCAGGAAACACCTCCAACCAGAGAGCGCATGCTCTTGTGCTGCTTTTAAAATAAAAATAGGGTTTATTTAAATCCCTGGAAACTATTCAGTGGTAGATGTGCTCTTGCAGCAGAGCAGGCACCGCAGGGTTTAACCACAGAGATTTTAGGGTACAGGACCAATCTGTGGTCGTGTTGGGACCCTGTGGAAGTTGAATTTTCAGCCTCTTGGAGCTGAATTTGATCATGGAGCTTTACCTGCTGGTACCATCTATCTCCTGCCTCCATCCCCAACACCTCAGACAGACACAGACTCGTTGGGATTTCTCTTTTCTCTGGGCCAGGAGTTTGTGGGAGGGCAGAGGATTCATAACGAGCTGAGACATTTTCCTTGCTTAGATGAGGCTTCGTTGAGCACAAAACTCCACCTACCATGTAATTCAGGTGCCTCTGTGTCACTTAACGACAGATGGCTCTGCTCACAGAGGATTTTGGTGCCCTGGAGGGCCCTGCCTTGGGTTCTGGATATCCCTATTTTAGAGCAAACCACTTTTCTGTGCCTCTCACCTGGCTGTGCTGCTTTGAACAGCCCTCACTGTGTTTCTGGTGGCGTGATCCATCCCCGCTCGCTGGGGCTTGTCAAAGTGGCAGCACAACTCCCACATGAAAGCAGGCAATATTGTTCCACCCATGCTGGTAGATCAACTGCAAAGAAAAGCAGGCTTTTTTGAGGGCTAGAAGCTGTGTTTTCCGAGGTTAAAAAAAGAAACTGCATCTTCCAAACCAGCTGGGTTAGATTTGGGCTGTGGAAGGGAGCGCAGACACCCGTAGTGTGGCCTAGAAGAAGCTCCCCCAGAACACCAGAGCGTGTGCTCTCTCTATTTAAGCACTTATTCTTACTTTATTTATGTGAAGATGAACCAATCTTCCCCTGGCTGCCTTGGGGCAGGATGGAGTGCATCAGGAATAAAGAGCTATGAAGTTCTCCACCAGTTCATGGAGGCTCCAGGTCCTCTTGTCCCACGGTGCTGGGAGCTCTGAGGCTCCAACTGGAAGCATCCAAGATGAATCATTTCTCCTGAGCCCCCACGGTGGGTGGGTGGTGAGGAGAAAACTGGGGTGGAAGGGCTGGTTTTAAATCTCCCTTTTCCTCTTCCAGATGCTGTCAACAGTGTTGAACATCATCATCTTTGAGGACTGCAGGAACCAGTGGTCGATGTCGCGGCCTCTGCTTGGCTTGATACTGCTCAATGAAAAGGTGAATGTCCCACCTCCCCGTCGCAGCTGGAGGAGCTCTTTGAGCTTGAATAATGCTGGAACCTTTGGGCTGAAGGGAGCAGAACAGTGTCAGAAGGTGGTTGGGAGACCAGGACTGGAGAGATTGTATATTGAGGGGTGTCCAGCCCCCCCTGTAGCATCCTTGACACTAAGGAATCCCATTAACTTTTACTCATAAGTCACTTGAAGAGCTGGAATGCTTTTTCTTCATCTTCTGCACGCCCTGTCTCAAAGCTGAGGTAGATATTCCTCTGAAAATTAACCCATCTTTTTCTTTCCCCCTCCCAGTATTTCTCTGACTTGAGGAACAGTATAGTGAACAGCCAGCCTCCGGAGAAACAGCAGGCCATGCACCTCTGCTTTGAGAACCTCATGGAAGGCATCGAACGCAACCTCCTCACCAAGAACAGGGACAGGTCAGTGTGGGTCAGAGACCCCTTTGTGGGGCTGAGCCCTTCTTGGGGCATTGAGAGCCCATCCTGGGGCGTTAGGAGCCCGGTCCCCAGGGAGCTGTTGGGAGCCCGGTTCCTGGAGGTGATGGGAGCCATCCTGGGCTGTTTGGGAGCCCCATCCCCAAGGTGTTGGGAGCCCAGGGAGTTGGGAGCCAGGTCCCTGAGGCTGTTGGGAGCCTGAGAAGCTGGGAGCCCTGTCCCCAAGGTGTTGGGAGCCTGGTGCCCAGGAACCCTTCCCCAGGGGTGGAGGACAGAGCCTGTCTTGGGGCTTTAGGAGCTGGTCCCAGGGCTCTTGGAAGCCTGGTCCCTGGGGAGTGTTTGGGTGCCTCTCACCTGGCTGTGCTGCTTTGAACAGCCCTCACTGTGTTTCTGGTGGCGTGATCCATCCCCGCTCGCTGGGGCTTGTCAAAGTGGCAGCACAACTCCCACATGAAAGCAGGCAATATTGTTCCACCCATGCTGGTAGATCAACTGCAAAGAAAAGCAGGCTTTTTTGAGGGCTAGAAGCTGTGTTTTCCGAGGTTAAAAAAAGAAACTGCATCTTCCAAACCAGCTGGGTTAGATTTGGGCTGTGGAAGGGAGCGCAGACACCCGTAGTGTGGCCTAGAAGAAGCTCCCCCAGAACACCAGAGCGTGTGCTCTCTCTATTTAAGCACTTATTCTTACTTTATTTATGTGAAGATGAACCAATCTTCCCCTGGCTGCCTTGGGGCAGGATGGAGTGCATCAGGAATAAAGAGCTATGAAGTTCTCCACCAGTTCATGGAGGCTCCAGGTCCTCTTGTCCCACGGTGCTGGGAGCTCTGAGGCTCCAACTGGAAGCATCCAAGATGAATCATTTCTCCTGAGCCCCCACGGTGGGTGGGTGGTGAGGAGAAAACTGGGGTGGAAGGGCTGGTTTTAAATCTCCCTTTTCCTCTTCCAGATGCTGTCAACAGTGTTGAACATCATCATCTTTGAGGACTGCAGGAACCAGTGGTCGATGTCGCGGCCTCTGCTTGGCTTGATACTGCTCAATGAAAAGGTGAATGTCCCACCTCCCCGTCGCAGCTGGAGGAGCTCTTTGAGCTTGAATAATGCTGGAACCTTTGGGCTGAAGGGAGCAGAACAGTGTCAGAAGGTGGTTGGGAGACCAGGACTGGAGAGATTGTATATTGAGGGGTGTCCAGCCCCCCCTGTAGCATCCTTGACACTAAGGAATCCCATTAACTTTTACTCATAAGTCACTTGAAGAGCTGGAATGCTTTTTCTTCATCTTCTGCACGCCCTGTCTCAAAGCTGAGGTAGATATTCCTCTGAAAATTAACCCATCTTTTTCTTTCCCCCTCCCAGTATTTCTCTGACTTGAGGAACAGTATAGTGAACAGCCAGCCTCCGGAGAAACAGCAGGCCATGCACCTCTGCTTTGAGAACCTCATGGAAGGCATCGAACGCAACCTCCTCACCAAGAACAGGGACAGGTCAGTGTGGGTCAGAGACCCCTTTGTGGGGCTGAGCCCTTCTTGGGGCATTGAGAGCCCATCCTGGGGCGTTAGGAGCCCGGTCCCCAGGGAGCTGTTGGGAGCCCGGTTCCTGGAGGTGATGGGAGCCATCCTGGGCTGTTTGGGAGCCCCATCCCCAAGGTGTTGGGAGCCCAGGGAGTTGGGAGCCAGGTCCCTGAGGCTGTTGGGAGCCTGAGAAGCTGGGAGCCCTGTCCCCAAGGTGTTGGGAGCCTGGTGCCCAGGAACCCTTCCCCAGGGGTGGAGGACAGAGCCTGTCTTGGGGCTTTAGGAGCTGGTCCCAGGGCTCTTGGAAGCCTGGTCCCTGGGGAGTGTTTGGATCCTGGTCCCCAGGGAGCATTGGGAGCCCGTCTTGGGGTGTTGGGAGCCAGTGCCTGGGGGCATTGGGAGCCTGGTCCCTGAAGCTGTTGGGAGCCCATCCTGGGGCTTTGGGAGCCCAGTCCCTGGGGCTGTTGGGAGCTTGAGGAGTTGGGAGCCAGTTCTTGGGGTGTTGGGAGCCCATCCTGGGTCTTTGGGAGCCCAATCCCTGGGGCTGTTGGGAGCCCAAGGAGTTGGGAGCCCGTCCTGGGTCTTTGGGAGCCCAGTCCCTGGGGCTGTTGAGAGCACAAGGAGTTGGGAGCCCTGCCTCTAGATGTTGGGAGTCCAAGGAATTGGGAGCCCGTCCTGGGTCTTTGGGAGCCCAGTCCCTGGGGCTGTTGGGAGCCCAAGGAGTTGGGAGCTGGTCCTTGGGGTGTTGGGACCCCAGTTCCTGGGGCTGTTGGGAGCACTTGGAATTGGGAGCCCTGTCTCTGGGGCTGTTGGGAGCCCATCCTGGGGCTTTGGGAGCCCCGTCTCTGGGACTGTTGGGAGCCCAGTCCCCGGGGGCATTGGGAGCCCCGTCCCTGGGGCTGTTGGGAGCCCATCCTGGGTCTTTGGGAGCCCAATCCCTGGGGCAGTTGGGAGCCCATCCGGGGTCTTTGGGAGCCCAGTCTCTGGGGGCATTGGGAGCCTGGTCCTTGGGGTGTTGGGAGCCCGATGAGTTGGGAGTCGGTCCGGGGGCATTGGGAGCCCCGTCCCTGGGGCTGTTGGGAGACCAAGGAGTTGGGAGCCCAGTCTCTGGGGGCATTGGGAGCCTGGTCCTTGGGGTGTTGGGAGCCCGATGAGTTGGGAGTCGGTCCCTGGGGCTTTGGGAGCCCAGTCCCTGGGCCTGTTGGGAGCCCGAGGAGTTGGGAGCCGGTCCTTGGGGTGTTGGGAGCCAGTCCTTGGGGTGTTGGGAGCCCAATCCCTGGGGCTGTTGGGAGCCCAATCCCTGGGGCTGTTGGGAGCTGGTCCTTGGGGTGTTGGGAGCCCATTCTGGGTCTTTGGGAGCCCTGTCTCTAGGGCTGTTGGGAGACCAAGGAGTTGGGAGCCCAGTCTCTGGGGGCATTGGGAGCCTGGTCCCTGGGGCTGTTGGGAGCCTGAGGAGTTGGAAGCTGGTCCTTGGGGTGTCCCCATCCTGGGTCTTTGGGAGCCCCGTCTCTAGGGCTGTTGGGAGCCCAGTCCCTGGGGGCATTGGGAGCCTGGTCCCTGGGGCTGTTGGGAGCCCAAGATGTTGGGATCCCATCCTGGGTCTTTGGGAGCCCATCCCAAGACATTGGGAGCCCACAACTTGATGCAGAAGCGCATCCTGGAAAGCCCGTGGTCCTCACGGCGAGGAAAACCTCAGAGGGACGGGACAACCTCCTCCTCTAAGAGGTTCCTCTGCCTTTTCCTTCAGGTTTACGCAGAACCTGTCGGCGTTCAGGCGGGAGGTGAACGACTCCATGAAGAATTCCACCTACGGCGTCAACAGCAACGACATGATGAGCTGACGGCGCCCGAGTCCCGCCTGCACAGAGCAGCATCTCTTTGGCCTGGCCCAGAGGGGTTACCGTTTCCCCACAACTTGATGCAGAAGCGCATCCTGGAGAGCCTGTGGTCCTCATGGCAAGGAAAACCTCAGAGGAACAGGACAACCTCCTCCTCTAAGAGGTTCCTCTGCCTTTTCCTTCAGGTTTACGCAGAACCTGTCGGCGTTCAGGCGGGAGGTGAACGACTCCATGAAGAATTCCACCTACGGCGTCAACGTGAAGCAGTAGGCGCCGTGTCCCCCCTCTCCATCCTCACCCCCGCCTCCATCCTCACCCCCTTTCACTGCACCCCCTTTCACTCTGCCTTCTCCTTTTCAAACAACAACAACAAAAAAAAGATAACAAAAACCACAAAAAAAACCCCCACACAAACCAACAAACAAACTTTTAAAGAGAAAAGAGAAAGGGCGTTTCTAATCCCTTGCTCTTCCCCCAAGGGGCTGGGTTGCGGCGCTCGCTTTTTGGCCCGTCCCGAGGGGAAGGAGGGACAGAGAAGAGTTGGAGGGGGGGTTTGTTGAGCTCCCCCAGGGGGGGGAGGGCATTTCTGTGGGATGGGGGAGTGAAAAAAACCCCACCAAGACCCCACAAACCCAAGCCCAGCATCTCCTTTACCACCCCCCCCCAAGATGTCTGCGTGGAACGCCAGCGCTCTGCTGCAGCCTGCCTTGTATAAACATGTACATTTTTTCATAACATTTTGAACAAGGTTTATATTGACTCAGTTTAAAAAAAAGAGAAAAGAATAAAAAAAAAAAAGGCCAAAAAAAAAAAAAGGCAAAAAAAAAAAAAAAAAAAAAAAAAAAAAAAAAGAAAAAAAAGAAAAAAGGAAAAAAAATAGGAAAAAAAAGAAAAGAAAAAAATATTTCAGACTGCTTTCCAATGCTGATGAGGTAAAACCCAACCTACCTACAATTCTGTTTGGTATCTTCTGAAATGATGGAATTCTTATAACAAGACACATTTGAAAATATTTGCCAGTAATGAAAAAAAAAAAAAAAAAAAAAAAAAAAACAAAAAAAACCCCAAGTGTGATTGATAATTTTTAGCGAGTCCTGGCGTGAGGGTCGTGTCTGTGAGTGAGGAAAAGCGTGTCCCGCGGGGCCTGAAGCTTTGAACTGGGCGAGGGGGTGGGTGTGTGTGAGCAGAGAGAGCTATGGAGTGACTTTTAAAGTGTAGAAAGAGA
>NW_015091123.1:110295-111678 GCF_001431845.1 Calidris pugnax | reverse complement strand
TCTCTAAGTCACCATAATTAATGTTTTTTGGCTCTAAATTGACTTTTGGAGGAAAGCTGAAGGGGGAGGGAACCCGTTTGCCTTGTATTTTTGCCCCCCACTCTCGTTGCTGCTAGTCGTGTGCGTCCCCTTGCTCAGCTCCACCTTTAGGGCTTCAGTTTCTCTTCCCAGACACCAACCTACTCTTCCATTTTATTTTTATTTTATTTTATTATTTTTTTTTCCTTTCCTTTCCTCTGGCGATTGTGTGTTGGGTCCTTTTTATTATTTTTATTATTTTAATTTTTTTTTGGTTTTTTTTTTTTCCTTCCGCGTGAGCCGATTGCTGGTTGAACTTGTTTAAGGGTGTTTGCTGCATAAAAGTGTAAAAGCAATTGTGACTGCAAATAATAAAACTTCAATGGTTTCTACTGAGCCGTGTCTGCCTGGGGGAGTTTTCCAATTAAAAAAGGATTTTGAAAAATAAATAACAATATTTTATTTGTAGGGGGGAAGACAGGAGCTCGGGTGGCGCAGGCAAAGCTTTACCCAAATCGAAGCAGATTAAGCCCGTTTTGGGGCTGTTTGAGAACGGCCCGTTCAAGGCAAGGAATGATGATTAATTTTTTTGGTTTAAAATGTTTTATTTACAGGTTGGAAAGGGAGGGGAGGGGGGGGTGTTTCATCCCCATCCTCACCCCGAGGCTCCCTCCTTGGCGCGGCCGTAGACGACGCTGTTGCAGCCCTCCCTGTTGCGAGCGATTTCGATGGCGAAAAACTGGATTCTGGTGGCTAAAAAAAAAAAGAGAAAAAAACCCCACAATGATTTAAGGGACCCGTTTTTCCATTTTCTGATGGTTCCTCCCCCCAGGAACCCACCGAAGATGGTGTTCTCCTCCGTGTAGCCCTGGCTGCAGTCCAGCCGCAGCAGCGTCCCGTAGTTGAAATCCTCCACCACCCCCTCGAAGCGCAGGCAAAACGGGCGCCACTTCTAGGGTGGAGGGAAGAGGGAGAGAGAAAAAAAGCCTCTGAATTCCTGGAATTTGGGGAAATAGCGGGAGGAAAATTCCACTTTTCACCCCCCATCCCAACCTCTTTGGCCGGCTCTGATTTGAGCTCCTCCGGGTCGAGGACGTCGATTTTAAGATCCCGGAAGGTTTTCCTGAAATCGCTGTAGATTTGGTCGTCCACTTTGGTCAGGTTCAGGAATTTGGGGTCGACGGAGGAGATGAGCTGCAGGGGAAGGGGGGGGGAGGCTGAAGAATTAACCCTGACCCCCACACACACACCTTGAGGTCCCCCCCACCCCAAAAAGACCCCCCCAAGGACTCACGTTGAAGTAGACCTGGGCGTGCTGATGAGCCTTCATGGCCCAGGCCAGCTCCACGCGGGGCTGTGGGGACA
>NW_015091123.1:105867-106779 GCF_001431845.1 Calidris pugnax | reverse complement strand
TCGGGGGGGGGCATGGGAGCATCTTCATCTTCCTCTTGGCCAGAAGATGCTCCTGTTGCCCCCCCAGGGTTGTCAGAAGCCCTGTGCCCCCTGTCTCTGGGGTGCTGCCTGCCTTGGCAGCATCTTTCCCTTTGGGCTGGGACTGGGGGGACTGGTGGGAGCCCCCCCTCCCACCATCCTGTGCAGGGTAACTCCTTCCTTCCCTTCCAGGTGCAGAAGAACCCTAAAAGCTGCCAGTTTGGTGTTGTCCCTCCTCAATAAATGGCATTTTGCACTCCTGGTGCCCTCTCCTGAGGGTGGGGGGGCATCTTCATCTTCCCCTTGGCCAGAGGATGCTCCTGTTGCCCCTGGGGGCTTCCAGGAGCCTTGTGCCCCCTGCTCCCTGTCTCTGGGGTGCTGCCTGCCTTTGGGCTGGGGGGGGGGGGTTGGTAGGAGCCCCCCCCTCCCTCCCCACCATCCCGTGCAGGGTAACAAGTGTCGCTTGATGAATAGGAGACAAAGGGGGATTAGGGAGCAGCGGGGAGATGATTATAAACCCATTGACCTGCCCTTGGTCTGGGGGGCAGCAGGTATTTGTGGAGGGTCCCGGTGACCCCCCCCCTTCCCCCAGGAGGGTGGGAGAAGGGGGGGGGACACACGACGACACACTGCTGTGTCTCAAATTGGCTGCGACGGGGGGGAGCCCAGCCCTCCACAAAAGCAGGATTTGGGGCTGCTCCAGGTGTGGGGCAGGAGGGTTTGAGCCCCTGGGGGATGCCAAGGGATGGAGGGGGGGGGGAAGGCAGAGTCACTCCCCATCTGTGGGGTGCCCCTATGGGGCTGGGGAGGTTGAGGGGGGGAGGGGGGGGGACAGGTCAGGGGGGCCACACGCAGAAGGCTTTGACAGGCAGCTCTGTCCCCCCAGCCTTTTCT
>NW_015091123.1:103934-105027 GCF_001431845.1 Calidris pugnax | reverse complement strand
AGGTTCGGCCCCTCTTCCCACCCTGTGTCCCCCCCCCAACCCCTCCATCTCCCATCCCTCCATCCCCTCCTTCCTCTGGCCGAGGTGGGGGGGCTTCGTGGTTTGGGGACCCCCCGAGTGGCTGAGCCTCCCCTTGTCCCCTCCTCCCGCCCCGTCCCATCCTCCTTCCCCCCCCGGGGGGGAGGTTCGGCCCCTCTTCCCACCCTGTGTCCCCCCCCCAACCCCTCCCCACAACCTTTTAAAGGCCGACCCTTCATCCTGCATCACCCACCCATCGCTGGAGAGGAAGAGGGGGGGCTGCAGCCTCCATGGAGGGGGGGGGCTCGACGGTGGGCAACCCTACCCTCCCTCCGGCCACCTTCCCCACTAGCCACTGCCACCCGGTGACTAGCCCAAAGAGGGGAGGCTGATGGGGTGGGGACGCAGGGGACAGGATGGCTCTGGATGTCCCCAAGGCGTAGGACGTGCAGCCCCCAGGGCTGGAAGAAGAAGAAGAGGAGGAGGAGGAAGAGGAGGAGGAGAAGACGACCAGACCTTGGCTACCTCCCCCATGCTCCATCGCTGCTCCGGAGACGTTGGCATCGCACGTGGCTTCATCGAGGAGGTGGTTTCACCCCTTTTTGCCCTTTTCCTCCTTAAAAGAGGGGGTCACCCCAAGAAGGAGGGGAAGGGCTGCTCCTTGGCTTTCCCTGCCCCGGCGGGGATGTGAAGGGGGGGCAGGTTTGTCTGGACCCCACCCCGCTGCCCTGCTTTGGGACCTCGACGCGCGCCATGCAGCCCATCACCCTGCAGAACCTCTCCATGTAAGAACCTCCCTTCCTCCTTGGCAAATTTTTTACACCCTGAGCTTTTATCAGAAGTTTATTCTTAGTTCAGAATTTTATTCTTAGTGCCGGTAGAAAACTCCTCGCTGGGGTGGAGGGGGGGAAGAAAAAACAACTAACCCCCCCAAAAACCCACCCTGTTTCTCTCCTCTCTCTTCTCCCAGATGTTTCCAGCTCCTCATGTTCTCCTGTCAGACTCAGGTAGGTGGAAATGTTTTACTAACCCCGGGTTGGGCAAAAGCACCCGCTTTATGACCCACATCCCATCA
>NW_015091123.1:97278-102675 GCF_001431845.1 Calidris pugnax | reverse complement strand
CCCCTCTTCCCACCCTGTGTCCCCCCCCCAACCCCTCCCCACAACCTTTTAAAGGCCGACCCTTCATCCTGCATCACCCACCCATCGCTGGAGAGGAAGAGGGGGGGCTGCAGCCTCCATGGAGGGGGGGGGCTCGACGGTGGGCAACCCTACCCTCCCTCCGGCCACCTTCCCCACTAGCCACTGCCACCCGGTGACTAGCCCAAAGAGGGGAGGCTGATGGGGTGGGGACGCAGGGGACAGGATGGCTCTGGATGTCCCCAAGGCGTAGGACGTGCAGCCCCCAGGGCTGGAAGAAGAAGAAGAGGAGGAGGAGGAAGAGGAGGAGGAGAAGACGACCAGACCTTGGCTACCTCCCCCATGCTCCATCGCTGCTCCGGAGACGTTGGCATCGCACGTGGCTTCATCGAGGAGGTGGTTTCACCCCTTTTTGCCCTTTTCCTCCTTAAAAGAGGGGGTCACCCCAAGAAGGAGGGGAAGGGCTGCTCCTTGGCTTTCCCTGCCCCGGCGGGGATGTGAAGGGGGGGCAGGTTTGTCTGGACCCCACCCCGCTGCCCTGCTTTGGGACCTCGACGCGCGCCATGCAGCCCATCACCCTGCAGAACCTCTCCATGTAAGAACCTCCCTTCCTCCTTGGCAAATTTTTTACACCCTGAGCTTTTATCAGAATTTTATTCTTAGTGCCGGTAGAAAACTCCTCGCTGGGGTGGAGGGGGGGAAGAAAAAACAACTAACCCCCCCAAAAACCCACCCTGTTTCTCTCCTCTCTCTTCTCCCAGATGTTTCCAGCTCCTCATGTTCTCCTGTCAGACTCAGGTAGGTGGAAATGTTTTACTAACCCCGGGTTGGGCAAAAGCACCCGCTTTATGACCCACATCCCATCAGGGATGTCTTTTCCTATGGTGGGGGGGTGGTTTTCCTGGAGGGGGGGCTTTCCTGGGTACCCATCCCGGGTGGTACCCAGCCCTGTGCAGGGAAGGATGCTGCGGAGATGCCCACAGGGAAGCACCCTCTGCTCCAGAGCCCAAACAAAACCCCCGTAGCTGCCGGCCCCAACAGCCTTAATACATGCTCAGGACCTTTTTTCTTTTTTTTTTTTCTTTTTTTCTTTTTTTTCCCCCCTTCTTTTCCCAAGGTAAATGCTTTTATTTCTTTGAAAATGAGAGGGGAAGGGAACCGCCTTTGATGGAGAGGGGGCCTCCCCCCCCATCCCAGCCCACCTCCTCCGCCAGCCCCAAAGGCTTTAAAGTGGATCCTGGCAGGAAATGAGTCCCCGGGCTCACACAAAGGTGGTGGGGGGGTCGGCAGTGCCCCCCACCATCCCCACAAGAGCAGGCAGTCCCCTTGTGTTGGGCTTTACTCCCAGCGAGGTGATGCAGGGTGACAGGTCCCATCTACCTGGGTGATGCTCTGCACCCCGAACCGGCCAGACAGACCCCCAAAAATCCCTGGATTTCCTCATAGGATGAGCTCCTGGAGCACATTTTCCTGCCCACAGCCCTTTTTTGGGCTGGCTCAGCCATGGTTGGTGTCCCTTGGGTGCTTCTCACCCAGTGAGGTGATGCTGCAGCCCAAGGGATGCAGGGCAGCGGGTCCCCAGGCACCCAGGTGATGCTCTGCACCTCAAACTGGGCAGATAGACCCCAAAAACTCCCTGGATCTCTCCATGGGATGAGCTCCCGGAGCACATTTTCCTGCCCACAGCCCTTCTGGAGCTGTTTTTGGGGCCACTTCAGCCATGGCTGGTGTCCCTTGGGTGCTTCTCACCCAGCGAGGTGATGCTGCAGCCCAAGGGATGCAGGGTGGGAGGTCCCATCTACCTGGGTGATGCTCTGCACCCCGAACCGGCCAGACAGACCCCCAAAAATCCCTGGATTTCCTCATAGGATGAGCTCCTGGAGCACATTTTCCTGCCCACAGCCCTTTCGGAGCTGTTTTTGGGGCTGTTTCAGCCATGGCTGGTGTCCCTTGGGTGCTTCTCACCCAGCGAGGCGATGCTGCAGCCCGGGGGATGCAGGGTGGGAGGTCCCATCTACCTGGGTGATGCTCTGCACCCCAAACTGGGCAGACAGACCCCAAAAAATCCCTGGATCTCCCCATGGGATGAACTCCTGGAGCATATTTTCCTGCCCACAGCCCTTCTGGAGCTGTTTTTGGGGCTGTTTCAGCCATGGCTGGTGTCCCTTGGGTGCTTCTCACCCAGTGAGGTGATGCTGCAGCCCAAGGGATGCCGGGCAGCGGGTCCCCGGGCACCCGGGTGATGCTCTGCACCCCAAATTGGGCAGACAGACCCCAAAACCTCCCAGGATCTCCCATAGGATGAACTCCTGGAGCACATTTTCCTGCCCACAACCCTTTTTTGGGCTGGCTCAGCCATGGCTGGTGTCCCTTGGGTGCTTCTCACCCAACGATGCCTTCTCACCCAGCGAGGTGATGCTGCAGCCCGAGGGATGCAGGGCAGCGGGTCCCCGGGCAGCTGGGTGATGCTCTGCACCCCAAACTGGGCAGACAGACCCCAAAAAATCCCTGGATCTCCCCCTGGGATGAGCTCCCGGAGCACATTTTCCTGCCCACAGCCCTTTTTTGGGCTGGCTCAGCCATGGTTGGTGTCCCTTGGGTGCTTCTCACCCAGTGAGGTGATGCTGCAGCCCAAGGGATGCAGGGCAGCGGGTCCCTGGGCACCCAGGTGATGCTCTGCACCCCAAACTGGGCAGACAGACCCCCAAAACTCCCTGGATCTCCCCATGGGATGAGCTCCCGGAGCACATTTTCCTGCCCACAGCCCTTTTGGAGCTGTTTTTGGGGTCAGTTCAGCCAAGGCTGGTGTCCTTTGGCTGCTGCCCTGAGTCCCAGCTTCCCCCTTGCACCGGGATTAAATCAGGTCTTCTCTTAGGATGCGCGTTGAGAGCCCCTAATTAGAGTCTGGCACCCAGACTGGGGCTGACCACCAGTGCTAATTTCCCCCTTCCCCAGCTCATCTGCATTAATTAGCCGTCATTTACCACACAACAACCCTCCACGGAGCTGGTTTGGGGCTGGGAGGTGGTTTATTCCCCTGTCCCAGGGTCCGTGCGTGCTCAGGGTGGACTGGGAAGGGGACAGCTCTGCTCCTTGGGACACCCAGCCTGGATTTAGGAGGGTCTCAACCCCCCCAAAGAAGGACCCAGTGGGTGTTTCACAAGCTCAGCCCTCGCATCCCAGCCTGGCCTTGGAGCAGAGGGTGCTGCCTGAGGAGGAGATTGTCTGAGGGTCAGCAGCTCAACCCCATTCCTGAGGGACCAGTTGGCTGTTCCTGGAGCAGAGCATCCTTCCCCGTGTCCTCCTCACGCAGGGGATGCAGAGCATCCCCCCAAGGAACTGAGCATCCCCCCGAGGAACTGGGCATCCCCCAATCTGGGCATCTCACTGAGGAGCTGGGATGCTCAGCCAAGCTGCTTCCTGCCTTTCCCTTCTTCCCCCCCTCACCCCATCCTCTCAGGCTGCACCATCCCTTTTTGTGGGCTTTAGAAAGGCCGAGGCTATTAAAATCCACTGTTCCATATCAGCACCCTCTGCTCCAGAGCCCAAACAAAACCCCCGTAGCTGCCGGCCCCAACAGCCTTAATACATGCTCAGGAAGGAGGAGATTGTCTGAGGGTCAGCAGCTCAACCCCATTCCTGAGGGACCAGTTGGCTGTTCCTGGAGCAGAGCATCCTTCCCCGTGTCCTCCTCACGCAGGGGATGCAGAGCATCCCCCCGAGGAACTGAGCATCCCCCCGAGGAACTGGGCATCCCCCAATCTGGGCATCTCACTGAGGAGCTGGGATGCTCAGCCAAGCTGCTCCCTGTGTCCCCACTCACAGGGGGCTGTGTTGGTGCAATAAGGGGGGCTCTCCTGACCCCCCCAGAAGCTGCCAGTCCCCCTTCTCCTCCATCAGCATCGGGATGCTCAGCCTGGCTCCCACCTTGGGGAGCTGGTCCTGGTGGATCGGGGTTGGTGCTGTGGTGAACATGGCAAGGAGGGTCTTGGAGGGGGGGATGAGAGAAGTGGATTTGGGGTGGGCAGGGGGGGTGGCAGCACCTCTTGGGCCCCATCCCAAAGCCCTGGGTCTCATCCCAAAGCCCCTGGCCTCATCCCAAAGCCCCCAGCTCCATCCCAAAGCCCCCAACCCCATCCCTATGGATGCCCTGCCTCTCCCTGCCTGTCGCTCTCGGGTCTAAACCATCCTCTTGGTGCCTTCGTTGTGGCTCAAAAGGGGACCAGTTTGGCTAGTGATGGTGGGACCAACCCCTTGCCCACATATGGGGGTGGCAGGTGGCTCTCCATGTCCCCCCAGGGCCAGTTGGGCACCCCCTTTCCCCAAGAAGGGCTCCCTTCTCCATCCCCTTGCCCTCGGCTCTCCAAAACGAATTGATTTTCTTTTTCCCTTTGTAAACAAAGGGGGAGAATCAACCGTCTCCTAATTTTAACCAGTACGTGAGGGACCAGGGGGCCGTGAGCGACCAGCTGAGCCGGCGGCAGATCAGGGAGTACCAGCTCTACAGCCGGACCAGTGGCAAGCACGTCCAGGTGAATGGCAAGCGGATCTCCGCCACCGCCGAGGACGGCAACAAATTCGGTAAGAAACCGGTGACTTCCCCCCCGGGGGGGTGTATCCAGGGCTGGAAAAGGCTGGGGGAAAATATGAGGGCTACAGGGAGGTTTTGGTTGCCGTGTGGAATTGGAGTTTGGACTCGATGATCTCCAAGGTCCCTTCCAACCACCGAGATTCTGTGATTTTGTGATTCTGTGTTTTTATACCCCAAAAATTCCCCCTCCCTGGGAGCTCCTGTGAGAGCACGGCTCCCAAGCAGCCAGCCCTGACCTCAAAACTTCCAAAAAAATCACGCTTTTCTCTGCCGCCGCTTCTCCAAGCCCTATATTTAGGGCTTGTGCTTTCCCATCTCCTCCCTGACGCCAGATTTCCTGGAGGAGCATCCCCTCATCCCAACACCAACCTCTTCAACATCCAACATGGGATGGGCAGCCCACCCCGAGCCCCATCGCCTTTCCCAAGTGGTTTTTCCTGCCACCCCCAGCCCTGACGCCCCGTCGATGGGCATCACAGCCCCCCAAGTCCAGGCTGGCACCCCCCAGCACCGAAATCTTCCAGAAAAAGGCTTTTTTTGAAGCTGATTCACCATTTTTCCAGGTCTCCCTGCTCTGGCACGGGGCTGTGGGGAGCAGAGGACTTGTCAGGGTCATGGTTTTTGGTGTCAGCTCCCAACCTTTGGAGTGTCCTGGAGACACAATGAGGACGAGGATAATTAACCCACCGGGTGCCAGACTCGGTCCAGCCCTGGAGAACCCATTGAATCGTTGACAATGAGGATGTGCTGGGTCGGGGGGGGGATGGGGGGGGAGAGGAAGGGGCCGT
>NW_015091123.1:96547-96814 GCF_001431845.1 Calidris pugnax | reverse complement strand
CCCACTGAATTGCTGGGCATCCCCCAATCTGGGCATCCCACTGAGCATCTGGAGCTGGGATGCTCAGACGAGCTGCTCCCCGTGGGGGGGGGATGGGGGGGGAGAGGAAGGGGCCGTTTCTCTCCCCGGTGCTTTCATCAAACCGCACGGTTTGACTCTGCTGGGTTTTAACAAAAGCCCTTTAGCATCATGGCTGGGGAGCATCCCCCCGGCTTTTGGGGGCTCGCCACCCTCCTGGCAGGGAGGGATGCTGGGGGGCAGGATGGA
>NW_015091123.1:95753-96307 GCF_001431845.1 Calidris pugnax | reverse complement strand
GAGTGACCAGTTGGCTGTTCCTGGAGCAGAGCATCCTTCCCCGTGTCCTCCTCACGCAGGGGATGCAGAGCATCCCCCCAAGGAACTGAGCATCCCCCCGAGGAACTGGGCATCCCCCAATCTGGGCATCTCACTGAGGAGCTGGGATGCTCAGCCAAGCTGCTTCCTGTGTCCCCACTCACAGGGGGCTGTGTTGGTGCAATAAGGGGGGCTCTCCCAGCCCCCCCAGAAGCTGCCAGTCCCCCTTCTCCTCCATCAGCATCAGGATGCTCAGCCTGGCTCCCACCTTGGGGAGCTGGTCCTGGTGGATCGGGGTTGGTGCTGTGGTGAACATGGCAGGGAGGGTCTTGGGGGGTGGCAGCACCTCTTGGGTCCCATCCCAAAGCCCCCAGCCCCAACCCTAAGGGTGCTCTGCCTCTCCCTGCCTGCCCTGCCAGTCACTCTCGGGTCCAAAGCATCCGCTCGGTCTTGGGGGTGGTCTTGGGGGCGGCAGGAGGGGGTTGGAAGGTGGCAGGGATGGTTGGAAGGGGGCAGGGAGGGGCTGAGGGGGGGGA
>NW_015091123.1:93828-94127 GCF_001431845.1 Calidris pugnax | reverse complement strand
CCCCCAATCTGGGCATCCCACTGAGCATCTGGAGCTGGGATGCTCAGACGAGCTGCTCCCCGTGTCCCCACTCACAGGGGGCTGTGTTGGTGCAATGGGGGGGGCTCTCCTGACCCCCTCCCCAAGAAGCTCCAGTCCCCCTTCTCCTCCATCAGCATCAGGATGCTCAGCCTGGCTCCTGCCAGGAGAAGCCCTTTGGACGGACACTTTTGGGAGCCGCGTCCGTATCAAGGGGGCCGAGAGTGAGAAGTACATCTGCATGAGCAAGAGGGGCAAGCTCATTGGGAAAGTGAGTCCTG
>NW_015091123.1:92457-92750 GCF_001431845.1 Calidris pugnax | reverse complement strand
TGGGAGGAGTGGGGTGGAAGGTGGGAGGGATGGTCTGAGGGGTGGCAGGAGTGGGTTGGAAGGTGGGCAGGGATGGTGTGAGGGGTGGCAGAGATGGTTGGAAGGTGGCAGGGATGGTTGGAAGGTGGCAGAGATGGTGTGAGGGGTGGCAGGAGTGGGTTAGAAGGTGGCAGGGATGCTCTGAGGGGTGGCAGGGATGCTCTGAGGGGGAAGGAATGGGTTGGAAGGTGGCAGGGATGGTGTGAGGGGTGGCAGGAGTGGGGTGGAAGGTGGGAGGGATGGTGTGAGGGGGG
>NW_015091123.1:88579-92322 GCF_001431845.1 Calidris pugnax | reverse complement strand
GGGAGGGTGGGGGGGGGGGCAGGAGTGGGTTGGAGGGTGGCAGGGATGGTGTGGGGGGTGGCAGGAGTGGTCGGGGGGGGGTGGAAGCACCTCGTGGGTCCCAAGCCCCCATCCCCATCCTTAGGGGCTGCTAATTGCCCCTCTCCTCCTCCCGCAGCCCAACGGCAAGAGCAAGGACTGCATCTTTACGGAGATCGTGCTGGAGAACAACTACACAGCTTTCCAAAACGCCCGCTACGAGGGCTGGTACATGGCCTTCACCCGCAAGGGCCGGCCCCGAAAAGCCTCCCGCAGCCGCCAGAACCAGCGGGAAGCCCATTTCATCAAACGTCTCTACCGGGGGCAGCTGCCCTTCCCCAACAACCCCGAGAGGCAGAAGCAGTTCGAGTTCGTGGGCTCGTCCTCCCCCCCCCCCCGCACCCGCCGCACCCCCGCCCCCCCCCGCGCCCCTCGCCCCCGCACGTAACGGCTGCCCCCGCTCCCCCCTCCTCATCCTCACCGCCTTTCGGCCTCGCCAGACTCTCTGCCCCTTCTCCCGGCACCCTCCAGCACTGCTTTTTTTTATTATTTTTTTTTCCCCCCACTTCTTTTTCTAAAGATGCTCTATTTTTGTACTGTGAGTAGGTCGGGGGGTGCACGCTTTAGTAGGTCGGGGGGTGCACACTTTGGGCACGGTGACTGGTGTCCCTTCATCCCGTGACTGGTGTCCCTTCATCCCTGGACCATCCCGTGACTGGTGTCCCTTCACCCCTGGAGCATCCCATCACCTGTGTCCCTTCATCCCATCACCGGTGTCCCTTCATCCCTGGACCATCCCGTGACTGGTGTCCCTTCATCCCTGGAGCATCCCATCACCAGTGTTCCTTCATCCCACCACCGGTGTCCCCTTCATCCCTGGAGCATCCCATCACCAGTGTCCCTTCATCCCTGGACCATCCCATCACTGGTGTCCCTTCATCCCTGAAGAATCCCGCCACTGCTGTCCCTTCATCCCATCACTGGTGTCCCTTCATCCCTGAAGAATCCCGCCACTGCTGTCCCTTCATCCCATCACTGGTGTCCCTTCATCCCTGAAGCATCCCGCCACTGGTGTCCCTTCATCCCTGGAGCATGCCGTTACTGGTGTCCCTTCATTTCTGGAGCATCCCATCACTGGTGTCCCTTCATCCCATCACTGGTGTCCCTTCATCCCTGGAGCATCCCATCACCTGTGTCCCTGCATCCCTGGAGCATCCCATCACCGGTGTCCCTGCATCCCATCACCGGTGTCCCTTCATCCCATCACTGCTGTCCCTTCATCCCTGGACCATCCCATGACTGGTGTCCCTTCATCCCTGGAGCATCCCATCACCGGTGTCCCTTCATCCCATCACTGCTGTCCCTTCATCCCTGGAGCATCCCATCACCGGTGTCCCTGCATCCCAGGAGCATCCTGGGGTACCCACCTTCACCACCCAGTGCCTTTGCCTCTTCCCCTCAGAGACTTGTCCCCGTGCCACCGAGGGCTGGGACCTGCCCCCAAGGCCACCTTTCTGTCCCCACAGAATCCCTCCCAGTGCCCAGGGATGGATGGAACTGGCCACAAAACTGTGGGATGTCCCCACCGGAGCGGGATGGGGAGCTTGTCCCCAGCCCCAGGACCATGGGATGCTGTGCCCATCCCTGGGAGGGATGGCAGGGCACTGTGGGGTGGGGGGCCAGATGATGGGGAGCGTGGGGTGCCAGTCTGTCCGTCCGTCTGTCCGTGCAGAGGTGGGGGGGTGCCCGGGCACGCAGACCCCGTGGCCAGCACTTGTGTCCCCACATCCGGGGGGTCTCTGAGTTATTTATTGGAGGGGAAGGGCTGTGTCCCCTCCTGGTGGCACCACCGGGTGCCCACCGGGCTCTGCTGGCCAAAGAGAAACCATTTTTAGGTGATTTTTATTTTTGAGTTGGTTGTTTGCGTGTTTTTACGAGCTCTGCTGTTTCCTTTACGAGTCAGTTTTAGGCCTAAACAGTTAGATTTTGGAGTTTGTTTGTGTAAAGGAGGAAACCCCCAGGCAAATAAAAGCGAGTGTCTAGACAGATGGGGCTGGGGGGAGTTTTTATTCCTGTGCTGAGGCTTTGCCACTGGTTTTGTGCCTTGGGGGGGTGCCCGGGCACGCAGACCCCGTGGCCAGCACTTGTGTCCCCACATCCGGGGGGTCTCTGAGTTATTTATTGGAGGGGAAGGGCTGTGTCCCCTCCTGGTGGCACCACCGGGTGCCCACCGGGCTCTGCTGGCCAAAGAGAAACCATTTTTAGGTGATTTTTATTTTTGAGTTGGTTGTTTGCGTGTTTTTACGAGCTCTGCTGTTTCCTTTACGAGTCAGTTTTAGGCCTAAACAGTTAGATTTTGGAGTTTGTTTGTGTAAAGGAGGAAACCCCCAGGCAAATAAAAGCGAGTGTCTAGACAGATGGGGCTGGGGGGAGTTTTTATTCCTGTGCTGAGGCTTTGCCACTGGTTTTGTGCCTGCTGGGGTTGGGGGCACCCAGCTCCCCCTTGGCACAGGGTGTCCTCACCCACCCAAGGTGGGTACTGGGGGAGAAATGCTCCGTGGCAGGAGGATGGTGGCAGAGGACTCCCTGTGTCCCCATCCCTGTCTGTGCCACCCCCAGGCTGGGTCCTGGGGGTGTCTGCTGGGTCCTGGTGAAGGGGGCATCACCCTCGGTGTGGTACCCACTGTTTCACCCCAGAGGTGATGCTCTGGGGGGGTACCAAGAGTGGTACCCACTGCTTCACCCCAATGTGGTATCCACTGCTTCACCCCAAAGGTGATGCCCTCTGGGGGTACCCAATGTGGTACCCACTGTTTCACCCCAAAGATGATGCTCTGTGGGGGTACCCACTGCTTCACCCCAAAGGTGATGTTCTGTGGGGGTGCCCAGTGTGGTGCCCACTGCTTCACCCCAAAGGTGATGCTCTGTGGAGGTACCCAATGTGGTACCCACTGCTTCACCCCAAAGGTGATGCTCTGTGGAGGTACCCAATGTGGTACCCACTGCTTCACCCCAAAGGTTATGCTCTGTGGGGATACCCAGTGTGGTACTCACTGTTTCACCCCCAAAGTGATGCTCTATGGGGGTACCCACTGCTTCACCCCAAAGGTGATGCTCTGTGGGGATACCAAGTGTGGTACCCACTTCTTCACCCCAAAGGTGATGCTCTGTGGGGAAACCAAGAGTGGTACCCACTGCTTCACCCCAAAGGTGATGTTCTGTGGGGGTACCAAGTGGGGTACCCACTTCTTCACCCCAAAGGTGATGCTCCTTGGGGATACCCCATGTGGTACCCACTGCTTCACCCCAAAGGTGATGCTCTGTGGGGGTAACAAGAGTGGTACCCACTGCTTCACCCCAAAGGTGATGCTCTGGGGGGATACCCAGTGTGGTACTCACTGTTTCACCCCAAAAGTGATGCTCTATGGGGGTACCCACTGCTTCACCCCAAAGGTGATGCTCTGTGGGGGTACCCAGTGTGGTACCCACTGCTTCACCCCAAAGGTGATGCTCTGGGGGGGTTCCAAGAGTGGTACCCACTGTTCCCCCTGCCCGGGGGCCACCATCTCGCCCACCCCTCGGTGGCCACCGCTCAGACAGTCCCCCACTGCGCTCGGTGCCCCCACCCCGTGCCGTCCCCCCTTCCCCATAATTGCTTTCCCCTCCGACAATGCCCGGGGAGGTGGGATGCCAGCCCACGGGGAGGATGTAATCCCTTCACCGGG
>NW_015091123.1:84630-86404 GCF_001431845.1 Calidris pugnax | reverse complement strand
CTTGGGATGCTCAGGGGAGGTAGGATGCTGGGGGTCCTTGGGATGCTCATTGGAATTGGGAGAGAGCTTGGGATGCTCAGGGGAGATAAGATGCTGGGGGTCCTTGGGATGCTGGGGGGGTCCTCGGGATCTTGAGGGTCCTTAGGATGATGGGGAGGGCTTGGGATGCTTGGGGGGGGTGTCCAGCAGCAACGTCATCTCCCCAGCAGCCGTGTCCCCAGAGCAACCACCTCACTGCTGAGGTGAAGGGTGCCAGCCCCCCGCCCCACTGCCCCCCAAAACCCCTCGTAGCCCCACAGGGTCCCAGTGCTGACAGGGGGGACTCCTGGGATCCGGACTGGGGGCATCACTGGGGTGACAGGGGCTGGTGGCCCCCGTGACGTGGGTCATATCCAGCCCTCACAGGGCTGCTGTCACCGGGGTCCTTGGGGAGTGACACCCCCACGGGGGAGGACACAAATCCAGGTGGGGGAGGACACAAATCCAGGTTTTGGGGGGCACAATTTGGGGTTTGCCTCGCAGAGGGGGTGCAGGGGGGCTCCTCGCCCCCATCCTGCAGGGGTGGGGAGCTCAAAGCCCCAGCAGCCGTGTCCCCAGAGCAACCACCTCACTGCTGAGGTGAAGGGTGCCAGCCCCCCACCCCACTGCCCCCCAAAACCCCTCGTAGCCCCACAGGGTCCCAGTGCTGACAGGGGGGACTTCCGGGATCCAGACTGGGGGCATCACTGGGGTGACAGGGGCTGGTGGCCCCTGTGACGTGGGTCATACCCAGCCCTCACAGGGCTGCTGTCACCGGGGTCCTTGGGGAGTGACACCCCCACGGGGGAGGACACAAATCCAGGTGGGGGAGGACACAAATCCAGGTTTTGGGGGGCACAATTTGGGGTTTGCCTCGCAGAGGGGGTGCAGGGGGGCTCCTCGCCCCCATCCTGCAGGGGTGGGGAGCTCAAAGGCTGCTTCTCCTGCACATCCTCCATCGCCTGGCGAGGCCGAAGGCTGCTCCTGCACATCTGTCATCGCTCAGTGAGGCTGAAGGCTGCTCCTCTGCACATCCTCCATCACTCAGTGAGGCCGAAGGCTGCTCCTCTTCACATCCTCCATCGCTCAGCGAGGCCGAAGGCTGCACCCACACGTCTGTCATCTCTCAGTGAGGCTGAAGGCTGCTTCTCCTGCACATCCTCCATCGCTCAGAGAGGCCGAAGGCTGCACCTGCACATCTGTCATCTCTCAGTGAGGCCGAAGGCTGCTTCTCCTGCACATCCTCCATCGCTCAGAGAGGCGAGGCCGAAGGCTGCACCCACACGTCTGTCATCTCTCAGTGAGGCTGAAGGCTGCTTCTCCTGCACATCCTCCATCGCCTGGTGAGGCCGAAGGCTGCACCCGCACATCTGTCATCTCTCAGTGAGGCCGAAGGCTGCTCCTGCACATCCTCCATCGCTTGGCGAGACCGAAGGCTGCACCTGCACATCTGTCATCTCTCAGCAAGGCTGAAGGCTGCTTCTCCTGCACATCCTCCATCGCTCGGCGAGGCTGAAGGCTGTTTCTCCTGCACATCCATCGCCTGGCGAGGCCGAAGGCTGCTCCTCTTGCACATCCTCCATCGCTGGGCTCCAGCGGGTTGCGGCGGGAGGCGGTCGCTGTAGCAACGCGCCGTGCGGCGCAGGGGAGGGGATGCTCGGCGCAGGCATGGCTCCCGGCGGACACACAGCCCTGCCTGCCGCAGGCCATGGGCTCCCTTGAAGGTAGGGCCTTGCCCCCCCCTCTTTCCCCTCAC
>NW_015091123.1:81183-81790 GCF_001431845.1 Calidris pugnax | reverse complement strand
CCCCACTGCTGTG
The DNA here is from genome assembly GCF_001431845.1 of Calidris pugnax. Classification (NCBI taxonomy): domain Eukaryota; kingdom Metazoa; phylum Chordata; class Aves; order Charadriiformes; family Scolopacidae; genus Calidris; species Calidris pugnax. Next base: position 81,777 of record NW_015091123.1, on the reverse strand, counting down.
GGTCACCGGGATATTACCTGGTGGGAGGGGGGGTTGGAGGTGGGATATGGGGTGTAAAATGTGGCCCCCCCAGCTCTTGGTGATGGATGGAGGCATCACTTGGGGGGTGAAAGCAGCTCCTGGCCGTGGGTGTGTGGGGCTGGTGGTCAGACAGGGCTAAACCCGGCCTCAACTGGGAAGACCTGGGCCACCAGCTGCCACCTCCACCCCACGGAGCCCCCGGCCACATCCCACTGCCCCCCCCCAGGTCCTCCCCGGGTGGGTTCCTCACCAGGGTGGCCCCACCACCCCGAGGGGCATCCCCTGTGGGGCAATGCCCGGGGGTGGCAGGACTTGGGGGCTCCTTGGGGGACATGGTGGCATCACCAGACCCACACTGGGAGCCCCACAGGGCTGCGGCCTCCCCACACACCCCCGGTGGGTCCCTCCGCGTGTGGGATGAGCAGGCTAATCCCATTCTAATCCCAGATTAGGTGCCACGTGAGCCACTGCCCAAAGCGGGCTGCAGCATGGCCATCGGAGCAGGGGGGGGCCGGGGAAGGACCCCCCCCCCCCCCTCATCCAGGAGCTTTAGGGCAAGCATCCCATGTCTAA
>NW_015091123.1:80701-81173 GCF_001431845.1 Calidris pugnax | reverse complement strand
TGGGTGGTGCCCCCCCCCTCAACCCAAGGTGGGGAAACTGAGGCAGGGAGCAGCCCCACGTCTGTGGGGGGGGAGCAACTGGGATGGTTTAAATCCCTCGGATGGAGAAGGTGGAGAAGGCGGAGATGCTTCTTTTATCTCCATCCTCTCCTGGATGGGGTGGGTGGATTGGGTGGTTCCCCCCCCCTCAACCCAAGGTGGGGAAACTGAGGCAGGGAGCAGCCCCACGTCTGTGGGGGGGGAGCAACTGGGATGGTTTAAATCCCTCGGATGGAGAAGGTGGAGAAGGTGGAGATGCTTCTTTTATCATCTCCATCCTCTCCTGGATGGGGTGGGTGGATTGGGTGGTTCCCCCCCCCTCAACCCAAGGTGGGGAAACTGAGGCAGGGAGCAGCCCCACGTCTGTGTGGGGGGGGAGCAACTGGGATGGTTTAGATCCCTCGGATGGAGAAGGTGGAGAAGGGGGAGATGC
>NW_015091123.1:79336-79567 GCF_001431845.1 Calidris pugnax | reverse complement strand
CCCCAGAGCCCTGGGGTGCCAACCGGGGGCGGCGGGGGGGTTGAGAAGGAGAAGGGGGGTGTGTGTGTGTGTCGGGGGGGGTGGTTTGTGACACCCCGGCACCCCCTGGGCTCCGTCGTGGCATCTCTGGGCACCCCCAGCTTCTGGTTTGTTTTCCTTTCCCCCCAATTCCCTCCCTGCACCCACCCTCTTCCTCCTCTTCACCATCCACATCCCCAGGGACCACCCGTG
>NW_015091123.1:75025-79326 GCF_001431845.1 Calidris pugnax | reverse complement strand
GAGGCAGCGGGGGGAGTTGAGGAGGAAAAGGGGGGGTTGTGTGTGTCGGGGGGGGGTTGGTTTGCCCTGGCTCTGCCTCTGGAAAGTGTGAGCTCATGGGTGTGTGAGGAGGACGCTGCCCTCCCGGACAATGCTGCCTTGTCCCACTGCTCGGTGACAATCCCGGGGGGGTTCTGGGGTGTAAGTCCCACCCGAGGGGGGGGTTGATTTGTCTCTAGGTGGTCCCAAAGGAGGGATGAGGCTGGGAGATGCTCGACCCTGGGAGGAGGGAGCCGAGGGCGGTGCCAGCAGCTGGAGGATGCTCTGGGCTTTGTCACATCTGGTCCTTCTCCATCTCCAGAGATGTCCCCCCCAGCCCCACGGCTCTGCCCCCATCCCTGGAGCCGTGGGGCTGGGGGGACAGCGGGGTTGGGGGTCCCCAGAGGCGCTGGCATCCCCCTAGACCCATGTATAACCTTCTAGGAATATGGGGGGGGGACACACAACACGATGTCCTCAAGTCTGGGGGGCTCCACGCTGTCGTTGCTGTTGCTGCCTGGATGGCACGAGGGTTTTTTCCCCCTCTGAAAGGAGAAATTTGGGAGGAGAATGGGGAATTTTCCCCTTTGTGAGGGGCATTGTGGGTTGAAAGCATGGGATGTGTGTGTGTCGGGGGGGGGACACACGCTTGGTGTGGGGTGGGGAGCTATGGGGCAGGGGGCTGAGCACAGCACGCCCCATCCCGCTGCGGCTGGAGCCTTCTCGAGGCCGCTGGGGGCCGGTGGACAAAGGGTTTAATTACCTCTGCTTCGTTTGCCAGCCCTCGTCAGCAGCCACTGGGCTAGAGCAGGGGGGGGGCACGCAGCAGGGCAGGGAGCTGGCGGGCACCGCTTGAGGGGGGGGACACCAGAGGTGGAGGGAGGAGAAGGTTGAGCCTCCTCATCCTCCCTTGTCATCCCCCAAACCACTGGCACCTCTCTCTTCTCCAACACAGAGGCAGCACCCCAACCCCAGCCCAGAGGGATGTGGAGCCACAGAGGTGAGTTTGGGGGTGGGTGTGGGGGGGGTCTGGCACATCCCAGAGCCACCAGGGGCTGTTTGGTCACCCCCCCAGGGATGGTGGCACCCCCCTGGTAAGCCCATCCTACTGCCAGCACGTGGATATTTGTTGGTGGGGTCATGCCAGCCTCGTGCCACGTTGGGGTCTGGTGTGGGGGGGGGAAAAGGACCTGGGGGTGTTGGTCAACAGTTGGCTGAACATGGGCCAGCAGTGTGTGTGTCCAGGCCTGGAAGATTCTGTGATTGATTCTGTGTGGGGCTGCCAGGCTCTGCCCCATAGCAGAAGGGTGGTGGGGAGGTGGGCTTTGGCCAGCCCCACTGCATCTTGCCCCTGGACCAGCTTCGGGGTGCTCCCTGCCCACCCTGGCAGCGCCCCAAAACCCCCTTGTTCTCCCCACGCAGGACCCTGTGACTGACGCAGCCCCTCCAGCCCGTAGCTGAATGGAAAGACTGCAGAAGGTAAGGGGGCTGTGGGGAGGGTGCTGGGGGGCTCTGGGGAGGGCACTGGGGGGCTGGCAGGGTACTGGGGGCCGTGGGGAGGATGCTGGGGGGTACCAAGCAGGGTGGTGGGGGCAGTTTGCAGGGTCCTGGGGGTCTTCAGGCAGCGGGGAGCCCTGTACCTAGGGAAGGCACGCAGGGGCTGGTGGCCAAGGGCAGGGGCTGGTGGCCAAGGACATGGGCAGAGTCACCCTGGGATGCTGCTAGCAGGGCCCTGCCTTCCTCCTCCTCCTCCTCCTCCCAGCCCAGCCTGGCAGCACCATCTAGTGGCAACGTGTCCTGGCCAAGCCACTGTCACCTCCTGGCTGTCCCCTGCCCTGAACCACAACGCTGGGGCACCCCAGCACCCCCCAAGAAATACCCCCTCCCAACGATGTTTTACCCCCATGCACTGAGGTCCATGGGGCACAGGGGTGTCCCCAGCCCCCCCCCACCATACCCTGGGGTCCTGACCATCACCCCACAGCCCCACTGCATCTTGCCCCTGGACCAGCCTCGGGGTGCTCCCTGCCCACCCTGGCAGTGCCCAAAAACTCGAGCTCCTTCCTGGGTCTCCAAGGATGGGGTTTGCTAAAAATCTCCCCCTTTTTTTTCTCCTTCCAGCAACCACTGACCTCCCCTGGGAGCGTCTGTTCCTCCCGTGGGTCCAGCGTCCCTGGCTCGCCCTCCAGCATCGTGGTAAGAAGTGTTCCCCCCACACTGTCACCTCCCTCCTTTTGTGGGGGGTCACCTCCACAAACCCTCTTCCATCACCCCGGAAGGGGCCACGGAGGATGCCAGCCCCGGGAAAGCCCTCCCTGTTCCCCAATTCCTCTTCTGCACCCCAAAATGAAGGTGCTTTTTCTTTCCTTCCTTCCTTCCTAAGACATTGAGGTGCTGGAGCGGGTCCAGAGAAGGGTGACAAAGCTGGTGAGGGGTCTGGAGAATAAGTCTGATGAGGAGAGGCTGAGGGAGCTGGGGTTATTCAGCCTGGAGAAGAGGAGGCTGAGGGGAGACCTTATTGCTCTCTCCAACTCCCTGAAAGGAGGGTGTAGAGAGGTGGGGGTCGGTCTCTTTTCTCAAGTCACAGGCGACAGGACAAGAGGAAATGGCCTCAAGTTACACCAGGGGAGGTTCAGGCTGGATATTAGGAAAAATTTTTTCCCTGAAAGGGGTCTCAGGCATTGGAATGGGCTGCCCAGGGAGGGGGTTGAGTCCCCATCCCTGGTACTCCATGTTTGTTGTGTGAGTGTCTATTTTTGTCAGTTGGGTTGACGGTTGGACAAGAGGATCTTTGAGGTCCCTTCCAACCTAGAAGATTCTGTGATTCTGTGATTCCTTTCTTCTTCCCCAGGCCAAAATGGACAACGAGGTCCTGGGCTACAAGGACCTGGCCGCCATCCCCAAGGACAAAGCGATCCTGGACATCGAGCGCCCGGATCTGATGATCTACGAACCCCATTTCACCTACTCCCTCATGGAGCACGTGGAGCTGCCCCGCAGCCGAGAGGTGAGGGTGCCCCCGGGACCCCCTGCTTCTTCTGGGGGGGCTAGTAGGGGGCAAACTCCCCCCCCTGCCCCGGGGCAGTGGGGTCTCAGAGGATAGATGTGGGGCTGGTGGAATAAATCACTTTTTTTCCCTTCTTGCAGCGCTCCCTCTCTCCCAAATCCATCTCTCCTCCTCCATCTCCGGAGGTGAGTGCTTCGGGATGAAAGCAAGGGGGGTCTGAGGAGGGAAGGGGGGGGTGATGAATTGTTAAGGGGGGGGGTTCCTCGCAGAGACCGACACGACGGAGCTCAACATATACAAGAAACCTCCGATTTACAGGCAGAAAGGTGAGGAGATGGGAAGTTGGGGGGGTCTGTCCCACTGGATGGGGCACCCCAGGGTGCTGGCCTCACCCCACAACCCCCCCACTGTGCCCCACAGAGCACCATTTGGGCGCCCACCACGGGAAGCATCTCATAGAGGACCTGATCATCGAATCCTCCAAGTTCCCGGCGGCGCAGCCCCCAGACCCCAACCAACCTGCCAAGATTGAGACCGACTATTGGCCCTGCCCCCCATCCCTGGCCATCGTGGGTAGGTGGGGAACAGGGGCAGGTGACTCCCCTGCCCCAAAAAAACCTCATAGGGGTGATGGAGATGGATATAACCTCCCTTCTTTCCCCCCAGAGACGGAGTGGAGGAAGCGGATGGCCTCCAAGAGAGGGGAGGAGGAGGAGGAGGACCTGACGGAGGAGATGAAGAACCTGCGGGAGCTCCAGAGGCAGGAGCTGAGCAAGGTGAGGGGCTGAGTGAGGAGCCTTGCGAGGGGCTGGGGACGTGATGACACAGACCCTCACCCATGTCTCTCCGCCCCCAGGTCACCTCCAACCTCGGAAAGCTCATCCTGAAGGAGGAGATGGAGAAATCTCTCCCCATCCGGAGAAAAACCCGCTCGCTGCCGGACCGGACACCCTTCCACACGTGTACGTGGGGTGCTCTTCCCGTGTCCTGTCCCTTCCTTTCCCTTCCCCGGCTGGTGGCTTTGGGCTGCCGGACCGGACACCCTTCCACACGTGTGCGTGGGGTGCTCTTCCCTTATCCCTTCCCTTCCCCAGCTGGTGGCTTTGGCTGCCTGCACCCCTGCCAGCTCCCCCAGCCCTGCCTGCACCCCTGCCTGCACCCCTGCCTGCACCCCTGCCTGCATCCCTGCCAGCTCCTACATTCCTGCCTGCACCCCTACCAGTTCCCCCAGCCCTACCTGCACCCCTGCTTGCACCCCTGCCAGCTCCCCCATCCC
>NW_015091123.1:70009-72034 GCF_001431845.1 Calidris pugnax | reverse complement strand
GGGGGGGGGGGGTCTAGCTGCTCACCAGCCCCCCCAATCCTACCCGGCAGGTCATCCGGGAATGGCTGGAGAGCAGGACCCCCAGCAGTGCCCCCCAGCCCACCTCTCGCCAGGGCAGCAGCTCAGCCCGCAGCAGCGTGCAGCACTTCCACCGACCTGGTAGGCTCCCCCAGCATCCTCATCCTCCCCCAAATCGTGATCCCCCATCACCAGGACACCCCCCTCACACCACCCCATCCCAAACCCCACCGTGGGGGGGTCTGGGCAATCCCTTTCCAGAGCCATCAGCTCCTTATTCCTGCCCCCCAACCCCTTTTTTCCTCGCAGAGACCGACACGACGGAGCTCAACATATACAAGAAACCTCCGATTTACAGGCAGAAAGGTGAGGAGATGGGAAGTTGGGGGGGTCTGTCCCACTGGATGGGGCACCCCAGGGTGCTGGCCTCACCCCACAACCCCCCCACTGTGCCCCACAGAGCACCATTCGGGCGCCCACCACGGGAAGCATCTCATAGAGGACTTGATCATCGAATCCTCCAAGTTCCCGGCGGCGCAGCCCCCAGACCCCAACCAACCTGCCAAGATTGAGACCGACTATTGGCCGTGCCCCCCATCCCTGGCCGTCGTGGGTAGGTGGGGAACAGGGGCAGGTGACCCCCCTGCCCCAAAAAAACCTCATAGGGGTGATGGAGACGGATTTAACCTCCCTTCTTTCCCTCCAGAGACGGAGTGGAGGAAGCGGATGGCCTCCAAGAGAGGGGAGGAGGAGGAGGAGGACCTGACGGAGGAGATGAAGAACCTGCGGGAGCTCCAGAGGCAGGAGCTGAGCAAGGTGAGGGGCTGAGTGAGGAGCCTTGCGAGGGGCTGGGGACGTGATGACACAGACCCTCACCCATGTCTCTCCGCCCCCAGGTCACCTCCAACCTCGGAAAGCTCATCCTGAAGGAGGAGATGGAGAAATCTCTCCCCATCCGGAGAAAAACCCGCTCGCTGCCGGACCGGACACCCTTCCACACGTGTGCGTGGGGTGCTCTTCCCTTATCCCTTCCCTTCCCCAGCTGGTGGCTTTGGCTGCCTGCACCCCTGCCAGCTCCCCCAGCCCTGCCTGCACCCCTGCCTGCACCCCTGCCTGCACAGCTGCTGCCGCCCCCAGGCAGCTGCTCTGCCTTTTTCTCATTTAACACATTTCCCCTCCTCCCCAGCAGCGGTTTCCGAGGTCCCAGCGCACCTGCCAACTCCTGCATCACTGCCCACACTCCTGCCAGGTCCCCCAGCCCTGCCTGCATCCCTGCCTGCATTCCTGCCAGCTCCTGCATCACTGCCTGCATCCCTGCCAACTCCTGCATCCCTGCCTGTACCCCTGCCTGCATCCCTGCCAGCTCCTGCAGCCCTGCCAGCTCCTGCATCACTGCCTGCATCCCTGCCAACTCCTGCATCCCTGCCTGTACCCCTGCCTGCATCCCTGCCAGCTCCTGCAGCCCTGCCAGCTCCTGCATCACTGCCTGCATCCCTGCCAACTCCTGCATCCCTGCCTGTACCCCTGCCTGCATCCCTGCCAGCTCCTGCAGCCCTGCCAGCTCCTGCATCACTGCCTGCACCCCTGCCAGCTCCAGCATCCCTGCCCACACTCCTGACAGCTCCTGCATCCCTGCCCACACTCCTGCCAGCTCCCCCAGCCCTGCCTGCACCCTGCCTGAAGCCCTGCCTGCACCCCTGCCAGCTCCTGCATCCCTGCCTGCACCCCTGCCAGCTCCTACATTCCTGCCCGCACTCCTGCCAGCCCCCCCAGCCCTGTCTGCGTCCCTGCCTGAACCCCTGCCTGCCCTCCTGCCAGGTCCCCCAGCCCTGCCTGCATTCTTGCCAGCTCTGGCATCACTGCCTGCATCCCTGCCAGCTCCTGCATCCCTGCTTGCATCTCTGCCAGCTCCCCCAGCCCTGCCACACTCCTGCCAGCTCCCCCAGCCCTGCCTGCGTCCCTGCCTGAACCCCTGCCTGCACCCCTACCCACACTCCTGCCAGGTCC
>NW_015091123.1:67118-67700 GCF_001431845.1 Calidris pugnax | reverse complement strand
CTCCAGCTGGTGCTGAGCCCCCCCGACCCCCCCTCCCTGCCCTTGGGTGAACGCTCAGCGTTTCCAGGGTGCCCAGAGGAGCCTTCATCAGCTGCTCCCATGTGCCATGCCTCCTCCTCCTCCTCCACACCACGATGGGCCCCCAGCCCCGGCTCCCCTCGCCCAACTGGGAACAAACCCGCTCTGTGAGCGCACACAGAGGAGCCTTCAGCCTCCCGGGTCCCCGTCCCCCCCTTCCTCATCCTCCCCCGGCCCCCCTTGGCCCTGTCAATAGCAGGATTGTGTGGAGCCGGGGGGCAGATGGCAGGAGTGGGGGGCACGGAGCACATAACCCCCCACCCTACCACCACCACCTCCCCTCCAGGCCCCCCCCAACCTCTGTGGGGGTGCGATGGGGTGTCCCTGTCCCCTGCAGACCTGGAGAAGCTGCTGTCGGACCTGAGGTCCTTCCTGCTCATCCTGGACCGGGAGAGCCTCAGCGCTGGGGCTCGGGCCAAGAAGAAGTCGGTGGCCGCTCTCCTCGCCCGGCTGCAGAGCCCTTCCTGTGAGTGGTTTTGGGGGTGGAAATGGGGTGTATCCCCC
>NW_015091123.1:65459-65883 GCF_001431845.1 Calidris pugnax | reverse complement strand
TAAGGGACGTTTAGATGCAGTGCTGAGGGACATGGTGTAGGGGAGGACTTTGTAGAGTAGGGGAGATGGTTGGACTTGATGATCCCAAGGGTCTCTTCCAACCTCAACGATTCTATGATTCTATGATTCTATGATTCTATGATTCTAATTAACACCTGGGCAGGTGCTAATGATTCTAATTAGCATCTGGGAGCGGGGCTGTGACCAGGTGTCCCCCCCCTCCCTCCCCATCCGCAGCAGAGGATGCAGAGTACATGATCATGCGCTGCCTCTCGCCTTCCCCGGGGGTCCCGCCGAGTCGGGGTGAGTTTCACACTCTGACCCCCACACCCCATCTTTTCTGGGGGTGCCCGGGCTCTTGGATGACCCTTCACATGCTGGTCCTGCTTTTCCCCCCCTCTCCCCCCCGCAGGAACCAGGACGG
>NW_015091123.1:59961-60444 GCF_001431845.1 Calidris pugnax | reverse complement strand
TTGGAACAGGCTGCCCAGGGAGGGGGTGGAGTCCCCATCCCTGGCTGTGTTTAAGGGCCGTTTAGATGCAGTGCTGAGGGACATGGTGTAGGGGAGGACTTTGTAGAGTAGGGGAGATGGTTGGACTTGATGATCCCAAGGGTCTCTTCCAACCTCAACGATTCTATGATTCTATGATTCTATGATTCTATGATTCTATGATTCTAATTAACACCTGGGCAGGTGCTAATGATTCTAATTAGCATCTGGGAGTGGGGCTGTGACCAGGTGTCCCCCCCCTCCCTCCCCATCCGCAGCAGAGGATGCAGAGTACATGATCATGCGCTGCCTCTCGCCTTCCCCGGGGGTCCCGCCGAGTCGGGGTGAGTTTCACACTCTGACCCCCACACCCCATCTTTTCTGGGGGTGCCCGGGCTCTTGGATGACCCTTCACATGCTGGTCCTGCTTTTCCCCCCCTCTCCCCCCCGCAGGAACCAGGACGG
>NW_015091123.1:56868-59922 GCF_001431845.1 Calidris pugnax | reverse complement strand
CCCCCTTTTCCAGCACCCACCATCACCCCCCACCCTGACGCCGTCCCGGCTCTCAGGCGATGCCGACACCGACAGCAGCCACTACGAGTCCTACGAGGAGGAGGAGGAGGAGGAGGAGGATGGCGTGACGGACCGTGCCCACTACCTGCGGCGACCCCCAGCCCCCAGCCCCGACGCCGACCCCCCCGGTCGCCCCCAAGCCCAACTCTGTGGCTTCCTCTGGAGGAAACGCTGGTTGGGGCAATGGGCGAAGCAGCTCTTCATCGTCCGGGAGCACAGGCTGCTGGTGAGGAGGAGGAGGAGGAGGAGGAGGATCTGAAGGGTGCCTACAGAAGAACTGGGGAGGGACTCTTTGCCAGGAAGGGTAATGATAGGACAAGGGGTTTTAAATTGGAAGAAATTGGAAGAATTGGAAGAAAAAAGATTCAGATTAGATCTCAGGAAGAAATTTTTTGCTGTGAGGGTGGTGAGAGCCTGGCCCAGGTTGCCCAGAGAAGCTGTGGCTGCCCCATTCCTGGAGGGGTTCAAGGCCAGGCTGGATGGGGCCTTGAGCAACCTGGTCTGGTGGGAGGTGTCCCTGCCCAGGGCAGGGGGGTTGGAACTGGATGATCTTTGAGGTCCCTTCCAACCCAAACCATTCTGTGATTCTATGGATGGAGGGAGGAAGGGTTGGGATGGGGGGTCCTTGAGCTTTGCAGACCCCCCCCATTTTGCTCCTCCGCAGTGTTTCAGGTGTGCTGCCGACCCCCAGCCCGTGCTGGAGCTGGACCTGCGGGGTTGCCACGTGGCTACCAAAGCCAAACGTGGCAAGAAGATGCCCCACACCCTGAAGGTGACGGGGAGGACGGGAGAGGGGCTGGTCATCGGTTTCCAGAGCCGGCAGCAGGCTGAGGACTGGAGGAAGGTTTGGAGGTGTTGCAGCCTGGCAGAGCTCTGCGTGGGCAGGAGGGGAAGAGGGGGGGGGTGGGGAGAAACGGGGTGCTCCCCAGGTGGCCCCGGATTTTTTCTCCCATCCCCAGGGGGGTATGGAGCCCCGTGAGATGGGGGAGCAGGGGTCTGGGGGCTGCAGTCTTCCCCCTCTCCCTTGGCAGGTGATCGAGGAGGTCAGCAGCGATGCCCCGAGCGGGCTGGCAGCCGGCAGAGTCCCATCATCACCCTCCTCCAGGCTCAGCAGGGTGAGATCCTCGTCATCCTCCCCCCCCAAAAAAAAACCCCAGGGATGGGAAAGGGGCTGCTGAGATTACAGCCCAATTCCCCGTCCTTCTGAGATTTCACCCCAATTCCCCATCCTGAGATTACACCCCAATTCCCCATCCTTCTGAGATTATACCCTAATTCCCCATTCTGAGATTACACCCCAATTCCCCATCCTTCTGAGATTATACCCTAATTCCCCATCCTTCTGAGGTTACACCCCACTTCCCCATCCTGAGATTACACCCCAATTCTGCATCCTTCTGAGATTACACCCCAATTCCCCATCCTTCTGAGATTATACCCTAATTCCTCATCCTTCTGAGAGTGCACCCCAATTCCCCATCCTTCTGAGATTATACCCTAATTCCCCATCCTTCTGAGATTACAGCCCAATTCCCCATCCCCCTGTCCCCGAGGGGAGGGTGTCATTGCCATGGGGTGGGGGGGTCAGGATGCAGGGGGGGGGCTTAAAACCTGCTGGGGACGGGGCTCTCTGTATCTCCACTCTCAGGCTGCCCACCTTGGCGAGGAGGAGGATGAGGAGGAGGATGGCTCCCCGCAGCGCCCTTCCCGCAGCCCCCGGCCCGGAGAGGATGCTAAAGGAGGTGGGGGTGCGTGGGGACGGGGCGAGGGGGTGTCCCCCCACCCCCCCTTGGCCCTGCTGATGGTGTGTGTGTGGGGGGGGGTTGGTTGGACCCCCGTAGGTTTCCTGGCGGTGCGGCTGCGGGGGCGGTGGCAGCGGCTGTGGTGCGCAGTGCGACAAGGAGCCCTCCGCATGTTCCCCGAGCCGGGGGGCACCCGGCCCCCCCTCTGCGCCCTGAGGTTGGAGGGCTGCGAGGTCTCTGGGGGGGCTGGCTCCCCCCAACACCTCCGCATCCGCATCGCCCAGCGGGGCCGGGAGCTCGCCCTGCTCCAGGTGAGCGACCACCTTGGCATCCCCCCTCCCCATCCCTCTCTATTTTTTTTGGGGGGGGACCCCCACTGAGCACAGCCCCTCTGCCCCACACCAGACGCGTTCAGATGAGGAGAGAGAAGCCTGGTTGAAGACCCTGCAGGCCAGGGGAGGAGAAGAGCCATCCGGTGACCCCCCCCACACCCAGACCCCCAGGTTGGGCGATGCCGGCGGCTGCCCCACTGCGGGGTAAGGAGATGCTGGTGGGGGTACAGCCATCCCCAGCCCTCCCCTTTGCTGTGGGGCAGTGGGCAGCAATGGGACCCCCATCTCCTGCTTGCAGTGGGCTGCTGCTTCGCCGTGTCCCGACCCCCAACGCCTACATGGATGACCCTTTTGGGCAGCTCCCACCATCCGAAGCCCCCAAGCACCATTATTCCAACGTGGAGAGGCTGCAGCAGCTGGTAAGTAAGTTCGCAGAGGACACCAAGCTGGGTGGCAGTGTTGACCTGCTGGAGGGTAGAGAGGCTCTGCAGAGAGATCTCGACAGGCTGGATGGATGGGCCGAGACCAACGGGGTGAGGTTCAACAAGGCCAAGTGCCAGGTCCTGCCCTTGGGTCCCACCAACCTCATGGATGCTCCAGGCTGGGGGCAGAGTGGCTGGAGCAGAAAAGGACCTGGGGGGGTTGGTGGACTGTGGGCTGAACATGAGGCAGCAGTGTGCCCAGGTGGCCAAAAAGGCCACCAGCATCCTGGCCTGTGTCAGGAACAGCGTGGGGAGTAGAGCCCGAGAGGTGATTGTCCCCCTGTACTGGGCACTGGTGAGGCCTCACCTCGAGTACTGTGTCCAGTTTTGGGCCCCCTACCATAAAAAAGACATTGAGGGGCTGGAGCGGGTCCAGAGAAGGGCGACAAAGCTGGTGAGGGGTCTGGAGAATAAGTCTTATGAGGAGAGGCTGAGGGA